>NW_015167064.1:934613-994372 GCF_001447785.1 Gekko japonicus
ACCAGAATTCATCAGACCAAGTTTATTCAAGACCATTTTTTCTCCTACAAGTGGCCATGAACTCTGAAATTGTGTGTGTGTATGTGCGCGCGCTGGCATGCTGGAACTGGGAGCTGCAGAGGGCAAAGCAAACTCATGAAACTCAAAACTGAACAGACAGGGGGAATCCATCAATCTCTAGTACAGTTTGTGTCTCAGACATAGGTCTGACAGCATACAATCTGTGCTGCTTTGTTTTTAATGTGTACTAACCTACCCAGGAAAACGGGCTTCCTCAAAATGCAAATTTGAATAACTTTATTTTTACATAAGAGTTGTCAGGTTCATTAACATAGTAACATAATGGAAGGACATTTCCTACAGTGCTTGCCACATGAATCTTCCCTCCCAGATGCAGCTCTTGGGGGGTGGGGGTTAGGTCACTAGGGTCTGCCTGGGTTCTCCAGTCCTGTTTTGTTTTGACTTGATTCTCTTATCAGCCGCTGTTAGCAGTCTCATTTACCCTACCAATTTCAGCAGCAACCATTTGCAAGATCAGCTTTCACCTTGCTGCAGAAAAGAAGCAAGACGTGTACTGCTTTGATATGTACAGGTATCCCTTAACAATTTTTACATTCATGAGACTTTGATAGATCACTAAAACCGCCACCTGCAGATCAGGCAGGTTCTAACATCGGCCTGGGAGAAATGAAATCATCGGATTGCTTCTCTACAAGGCATAACTTGCAAACTAAGACCTCAATTTATGCAGGCTTTCTAAAATGGCCAATTGGATACTGAAAGGTTTCATTCCAGCATTCCTATTACCTCTGTCAAAAGATATGTTACCCTATCAGTGGCAGGCCATTGAAGCAAGCAGACATGATCTGGTCACATCATACTTAGTATTCCTATTGTTACTTCAGCTCCAGTGATCAGATACTTAACTTAAACAATATTTCCTGTTGGTTTTGTGCTATACAGTCACACATTTTTGCAAGGATGTCGCTACATGTAAGATCTGAATGACCATTTTTGGTTCAGAAGGAGTCATGACCATTTGCGTAGTCATAAGATATTTTTATAGGGACAATTGTTGTTGTTGTTGTTGTTCAGTCGCAAAGTGGAGCTTTTGCGGGGAGGGGTGAAGGAACGTGAAGCAGTTTGGCAGCAGAGGCCAAGAGCCATACTGAACTTACCGATTACCAAAATTTGTGGTAGATTATGAGCTTTCGTGAGTCACTGCTCACTTCTTCAGATATCTGTGACTCACGAAAGTTCATGCCCTGTGTGACGCCCCCTTAATTGGGGAGGTCTGGTTTTACTTTAAAAGTGTTCCTTTTATTTTATTTTACTGGGTATTCCGGCTGCCACCAGGAAATTTAAGGCTTTCCAAACCTTTATAATATAATATTTCTGTCACTGGGTAGGTAAGTCGAGGGTTTAGGCGTTCACGAGGGTCTATGTGTTTCCTGGGAAGAATTTCTTTCAGAACTGGTATCTTAAATAAAAGTAGATTTATTGATATTTCACACACTTTTCTCTCCCACTGTCAGGGATCTGGGCATGTAACTTTGTAACACTTTTTTCCCTTTAGGCCATATACGGTTACTGTTTCTTTATACTTCAACTTTTCATAACACACACAAGACTTCTCTCTCTCAGACCTTAAAACGAACAAACTGCTTAACTCTTTTACTACACAGAACCAAATTATCCCACACAGGGATGTGTCTCCTTCTCTCGGAGACAGAACTTAACTGACTCGACAACTGTCTTTTTCAACTGTCCCCCCTCTAACTGTCACTCTTGACAGACATAAATATCATCCACACAGCATCACTTCCAAACCCCCTCCCCCTCTCTTTCACTCACCTATCACACCACCTGCCTGTTTCAACCACACTAGCCTATCACACAGTCCTACAACCAAACTTTTAAAGACACACACACACAGTTAAACATGAAATCATTACACCCTGCCATAAATTTTGTTAGTCTTTAAGGTGCTCCTGGACTCTTGCTCTTTTCTACTGCTACAGACAGACTAACGTGGCTGCCCATCTTGAACTTGCTGATGACATTGTGGGGTGGCCAGGCTTTGCAGCAGCAGCAGCAGTGGTGGGCAGGGTTAGAAAGCTACAGCAGGCCTGGTGGCAGGAAGCTGCAGTGGGCAATGACAGGGTGGGGGAGAATGCTAGGAGGGGGAAGGGATTCCCCCAAAGTATCATGGGTCCCACTTGTATACTATAATTCTCAACCTGGCCAAATCTGAGAATATTTAAATCCAGAGACTGGAGGGATGAATGAACAGGATGCATCTTTCTACAAACCTAAAAAAAATGCCCCAGGTGTGAAGAAAAAAAATAAACAAATCTGAAATCTAAAAAAAAGAAAGAAAATGAGTGAGAGTTTAAAAAAGGGGTGTCAAACATAAGGCCCAGGGGCCGGAACCGGACCATCTTGGGCTCTTATATGGCCCATGAGCAACTGATACAAAGGAGGGAGTGCTGAGAGGGAGTGGGTGGAGCCACTCCATTGTGGCTTCAGCATGGCAGAACCACCTCATCTGCAACAGTCAAGCATTCTGGAAGCATCTGCCCAGCACTGCACTGCTGCCTCTCCAGTCCGCCTATGTAGGTTTTCCTCTGTACTCCCCTCCCAGCCCATGGGGCCTTGCGGTGAGGATACATCCAACACAGAGCTTACCAGCTGCTGTCCTTTATACAGTTTCTATTGCCGGTACCTAACTTTACGTTTTATGGCACACATGGCCCGGCCCAAAAAAGTGACATTTATGTCAGATCCGGCCCTCGTAACAAATGAGTTTGACACCTCCCCATAAATCGCCAAATGATAAAAAGAGCACTTGTACCTTTTAGAAACAGATGTCTTCAGTGGTCGTTATTGGACAACAAAAACAAAAAGAAGAGATTGGATTTATACCTTTGGAGTCCCAGAGTGGCTTCCAATTTCCTTTCCCTTCCCCTCCCCACAACAGACACCTGTGAGGTAGGTGGGGCTGAGAGAGCTCTTTCAAGAACTGCTCATGAGAGAACAGCTCTGAATGAACTTCTATCTGACCCAAATTGTAACAACAATTTACCAGCCAGTTCGAGCCTTGGTTTCTGTCAGTAAAAGACATGGGGAGGTAGCAGGGACATTTTCAGAACTGTTTTATATATAAAAAGAATAGAAATATTTTTGGAAGAAAAACTTAATGTATTATTAATTTTGATTGGTGTCTGTAATCACAATTCTTTTCTTGTTGTTGCAACTGTTCAGCAGCAGCTACCCCATGAAAGACAGTGTGGAATAGTGGTTAGAGTTTCAGACTAGGACCTTAAATCCCCATTCCGCTGTGGAAACTCATTGAGTGACCACAGGCTGATTATAAATTCTCAGCCTAATTTACCTCACAAGCAAGACCAGGATGCCTCTCAGTGGGCTGATATTCTCCCCCACCACCTGGGCCAAGCCAGCTGTCAGAAAGGCTGACCCTGGACTTCCAGTTTATGGTGACACGCTAGCAGACACGTCTCCCGGACCTCCCAGGGAAATGATCCGTGTGCCAGCGGTTGAGAGGGGGGGCGATTGTTCGCTACCACCACCCCGGAGCCTTTGTGAAAGGCTCCTAGCCATGGGGCTTCTGAAGGGTGGCCTCTTCGTCAGCGCATTGCTGGAGGCGTTCTTCCGCCTCGACAGTCCTGCTGCTGCTGCGTCCATAATGGAACCAGAGCCGCTGACTGGGACAAGCATTGGAGATCGGGCATATGAAACGTACCTTGAGCGAGGTCTCTGGACCACCAATGAACAGTGAGTCGTGTAAAAGCGAAATGCTGGGAATTTAAAAGAAAGCCCCCCTGGGAACGACGGGATGAGCGAGCGAGTGGGGGAGGGGGCCCTCCCATACGCATGAATATAACAGCAATTTGCCAAGGGGCAGCTGAAGTTTAAGCGTTGAAATCTGTTTTAAGAAATCAACCAGAGCGCCAATAAGCGTTTGGGCGAATTTCAGAGACTTTAGCAAGTACTTAAAAAAGTAAACAGTCCACAAACATGGCGTGGGAAAAAACAGAGAAAGACAAACAAGCAAAAATGAAACCACCGGGGAGCATGAGCCCGCGACCGGAAGATACCACTGAGTTTTCTAGACTGTTAGCGGACGCTTTGCACCCTCTACTGGATCAGATGACAAATATCAATCAACAGCTAATAACTTTAAACCAGAATCTTGCAGCTCAGCAGCTCCAACTGACTCAAACTACAAAAAAGATGGAGCAAACAGCCGAGAAAGTGAAGGAAATGGATGCCAAATTTTGGCCCCTGTCACACGGGACGGCTGAAACGCGGCTACTCAGAGCCACCCCAAACTTGAGACGCCGCGGCGGGATCCCACGGATCCCCTAGCTGCAGCGCATCACTCCCCGGCACGATCAGATGCCGGGGAGGAAAAGTCCGAGGGGAGGGGGGAGGCTGCCAAACTGCGCATGCTCGGGCATGCGCAGTACGCCCGGGGGCCGGGATGCGGCGGCGCAAGGACGCGCCGCCAATCCCACAGCCCGGCCTGAGCCGCACCAATGGATGCAACCACCTAGAGAGGTGGTTCTTTTTTACGGCGCAGTATGGGCTGTTGGGACGGATCAGGGACGGAGACGGCACGCTCCCCAGATGTTGAGGTGAGATCGCGCCTGTTTGCTCCGCCCCAGTTCCGTCCTGCTCCCGGCCCAAATGGGCTCGTATGAACAGAGCCTTTAAAAAGGTTAAGAAAAAGGGCCAAATCCTGGAAAAGAAGCAAGCTTCAGACGAACTTCAACTTTTGCAGCTACAATTGCAGAAAGCTAACTTAGTCCTCTGGTTCCAAGGGGTCCCAGAAGCAAAAGAAGAGAATCTAAAGCAACATTTGAGCGACGTGCTAGCTCCAGTTACAGATTTAAAAGAGGAATACCTTGTAAGTGAAATGGATGTGGTTTATAGAGCCTATTCCATTTATATCAAGAAAAATAATCTGCCTGGAGAGATAGTGGTTAGATTCTCAAAGAGACATGTGAGGGATCAAATCCTGAAAGCAACTACAGGAGGCAACACTATCAGGATTCTAAAATACATTATATTTGAAATAAGGAAGAAGAGGAAGAAGTATAAAGACTTGATTCTGTTTTTGCAAACAAACAGTATTCCCTACAGATAGTTGACCGCCAAAGACGTCATTTTCAAACTGCAGGATAAAAATGAAAAAATTGACACTGTTTCTAAAGCGCATGAGTTCCTGAGACTGCAACTGGGAGAGTCAGGGGAGGACGGCAAGGACGAAGAAGACAGCAAACTTAATGATGAAATGGACTCCGCTACTTCTGATGAGGACTCTACTTCAGAAAAGGGGGCGGCAGCCCCCAAACGGGAATACCAATTGAGGAGAAAAGATAAACCAAAATGAAGGCTGAAGAACTCCGATCTGTGCCTTGAAGGGGTTTTTTTTAACGCTGCTCTTGTGATTTTCTTTAAACAGTTAAAATAATGGTTTTAAAGATAAATAATATAGCTTAATCGACCATGTTCAATGTAATCTTAGCATTTTAGACTAACACTGATACCAGCTTTTGTAATGATCACCCATACTTGGGTTTTTAGTGGTTTTCTTTTCTTTCTCCCATAGATGTAGTTTCCCCTCCCATTTTTTCATTGTAGTTTATAGAAAAATGAAATAAAAAATCCCCTACGGGGGGACAAAAAAGAAAAGAAAGGCTGAGCCTGGCATGCCCAAGCCCCTTGTAAGATGGAGGAGGTGGGGGAGATGGAGCACAGTCCGCTGAAGCCCTGTGAGAGCAAGACAGGGGATGTGACAGCACCTGACTCTGTGTGCATGAGGTGAGACAGGTGGTGGCACCTGGCATGGCCAAGGCTTGTGCAAGGCAGGTAGATGGTGGCACCCCACCTTGCCCTGTGCAAGGCAATTCAGATAGTAGTGCCCATTTAGCCTGGCTGAGCCCTGAGCAAGGCAGGGCAGATGGCAGCACCCAGCCCCATGTAAGGTGCAGCAGCTGGGGCACCCAGCTGAGCCCTTCATCACTTAGCTGGACTTGGCTAAGCCCCGTGCAAGGTGAGGTAGACAGTGGTGCTTGCTGAGCCCTGCATGAGGCAGACGATGATGGTGCCCAGCCCTTCTGAGCCCTACTCGAGGCAAAGCAGAGGGGAGGGAGGCTCCTAACCTGGACAAGCCCCACATGAAACAATGGAGGTGCTGAGTTGGCCTGACCGAGCCCCATGTGAGGTAAGGGTGGCATCCAGGCAGTCTGGTCAAGCCACATGATAGATGAGGGAGGCAGCATTTGGTCAATTGGTTAGGCAGGCCGTTTCTTCCTACCCCCTTCCCACCCCCTTTTGGAATAGAGATGCAGGCAGTCTGCCTCGTCCTCTCTCCCTCCACCTTCTGACCCTGCTCATAAGGTTGTTCTGAGGATAATACGGAAGAGAGTGATATTATGTAAACTGATTTGGGTCCCCATTGTGAAGTAAATAATAAATACTGCTGAAGGGGGGGGGGACAAATAAAAGTTAGGTTGGTGGGTGGGAAAGAGAGAAGGAAGCAGAGAAGGGTGAGGATATGGGGGGTTGCTAAGTGGATGGAAAGAAAAAATAGGGAAACTGAGATGGGAAATATGGCATCCCTTGCAAGTCCTTGCGAGTTCCCCACTGAACATGCCCTAGCAAGTGGCACTGCACAACGCTGCCATAGTTTTCCATGATAGGAAGTGCTAGGAGAGGTAGTGTAGAAAACTGAAAATGGGGAGGAAATAAAGGTATGTTGGCTGGAGGCTGAGAAGGAGAAAAGAAGGCAGGAAAGGGGGAGAGGCTGTGGGGATTTTCAAGGAAGGGAAAAAAAATAGGTGAGGAAAGGGAAATGAGATGCGCCCTGCAAGACTTGAAGGTTCCTGATTGTAAAGAATAATGGCTCTGTATTAAAGTATTTTAATAATAAAAGTAAATTATATACAGTTAAATCATACATTGATAAGACAACTTGGGTACCCCAATACAGTTCTTTGGAGGGACTGCAAAGAGTGAGTTGGCTCCTAAGAAGCACTAGAGAAGTCCATTGAGTAGGACTTCTTTCTCCCTTCCTTCATCAGTTCACAACGCCTCATCCAAATTCTGCTCCAAGAAGCAAGGAACCTTAATGAACAGCATGGGGGGAGGCAAAGTGGGGTGGGGGTCGGCTGTAGGAGGGGGAAATTGATGGGAATCGCTGCCCTCTCATTCATCAATAGCTGTTCTTCCAGTGTAATGGTAGTTACACTGGTGAAACAGCAACCTAGGATCTATCCTGATGTTTCCCATAGAGAAATGAAAATGTATTTGTAACTGGTTATTAAAAAGATAGCCTTGGCCTAGATAACCCAGGCTATCCTGATCTTATCAGATCTTGGAAGCTAAGCAGGGTCTGTGCTGGTTAGCACTTGAATGAGAGACTAGCAAAGAAGTCCAGGCTTGCCACACAGAGGCAGGCAATGGCAAACACCTTTGCTTGTCTCTTGCCTTGAAATCCCTACAGGGTTGTCATAGCTGTGACTTGACAGCACTTTCCACTAGGGATGTGTATTTGAATATTCCCAGTCCAAAAGTATACTAAAAAAACCTTTATCAGTATTTTTTCAGATATGTTTGGATCTCCACTGACTTATCTGGATCCAAAAAATACTTCTTCTTTTTTGCTGCACACACCTACTTTCCACCATTAAAAAGAAAACACCCTCTCCCTATGATTAAGAGGCAAGTCTTTTAGAAAAGAAACTCCCTCTCAGAGCTTAAGAAACCATTTCTCAGGTATATGTTTTCAAACACACTATTCTTGCAAAATATGCAGTTCTTTATGGTTTTTCTCTGAGGCTGTCATGTCAGAAGCTGTTATAAATGTGGACCGAGATGCCACCATTTTGTGCTCGAAGCCAGGCTGTTTGTAACAACTGTCTCAAGAGTTCTCACAGGCTTAATGAGCTGGTAGCTGCTTGTTCTGGAAAGGCAGGCAATCATATGTGTCTTTATCTGTTCATTAATCTTCACCATTCTCAAGCTGCTCTTCTCTGGCAATTCTTTACCCCTGTGCCGCATCATCTCTCCCTCACATGTGATAAATAAAAGACAAGAATTTCAGGGCTCTTACATATTGTTACTAAAGCTAATAATGAATCCAAATGTTGGAAACAGTTTCTGAGAGGGGTTTTCTCTGTAATTGGATGTTGTCTCCTTTGCCCAGGGTCACTTTAAGAGGCAGAATCCTAAAAAAAAAAAAAAAAGAACCACCCAGCCCCCCACCCTGATCTATACTTATATAGTTCAATCTAACAATCTATTAATCATAGAGACTTACTACAAAGCAAAGCGATGACATGTCTTTAAGCACAGCTTTCAGTTGTACCTTTTATGTGCTGGGAATTAATAGACTGAAAGCAAAACCAACTGGTGTCTGACTTGTGAAACCACAAAGAAATTAATTTTACTAACATGAAAAATCTTCATGTAATCTTACTGCAGAGTACAGGGCAACTCCAGGGGGGAGGAGAAGCCATTGAAAACTGCAGTTCCACCACAGCGGTTGACCCCTATTTCTTCAACTGGATTGGGTTGGATCTAGGTTAAATTTTCATTTCGCACAAGGCACTTCTGTCAGTGGAATATCACCTTCCTGCATCCTGCCGTCCCACTGTAGCCCACTCATCACCCAAAATGCTCCTCCAATGGGACAGGGAACTCTTGGGAACAGCATGAGGGGCAAATTGGAAGAGAGGATTACTTGAAATTACCCTACACCTTCCAGTAGCAGAAAATTTAGTCTGGATCCAAACCATAACCTTTTTGATTCAGAAGAATTTCTTAAAAGCTGGCTCAGCATTGTAATGTTCATGTTCACACTGATGATAAATCTAAAACTCATCTTCCAAACTCAAGGAATAAAAGCATCAGCAGCCACAGTACTAAACACTATACTTACTGTTGCACCTTCAGCATTTCTATACATGGTCAGAACGGTTATACATGGATCCACATCTGCATTTAAAAATTATTTGTAAATGGAAGTGAGAGAAGAAAAGAGAACCTAAAAAATATTTTTTTTCACATTTAACATGCAGAAGTAGTTTAATACAACTGCACATTAATTTCAGAAGATGGTTATGGGATATTCCTAGATACATATTTGGTCCCAATACCTACAGTCCATAGCTACTGCTGATCTAACTGGCAATAACCAATGCTGTTGTCTAAATTAAGGATCCTAATCAAACCATCCCATTTTAAAATTAGAAAGCCTCCTACAATGTTATACTTCATTCTCGTGTATGTCCATTTACCCCAAAGAGGGGGGAAAGAATTAACACTGAGACATCTGTTTGAGAGACAAAGGTACATAACATCTTGGCATTCTCTCTATCAGTTGGGTTTTTTCCTAAAAATGAAAAGATTGCTGTGAATTGTTATTGAAAATACACATTACACACAGTCACACACATACACCCCCCTCAAGTGTATCATACGTATGTCTCTTTTAAAACATGGTGCTCTGAGTTAAGTTAAGCAGTAACACAAGCTCATCTACAGCAGCATCCTAAGCAAAATGAAGTGTGTGACTCCGCTTAGGAAATCAAGGGTAGTTTACAGGGTTTGTGCTGTTCTCACATGGTGAAGGCATTATTGCTTTCCCACACTCCATAACATCAATCATGATAAGGGTTCATCATGCAAGCCACCTGGATCCTCATTAATTCTTTTTTTATTGAATATAAATTTTTTTCAGTAAAAGGAAAGTTGAATCAAAGCTGTACAAGTTCATCTTCAGTTCTATATAAACAAATCACTCCTTGTGCATTCACATGGAGTGTTCTTACACTACCATATGAAGGTGACACTGGTCTTTTCATGGTATGCTCATTAATCTCTTGAAAAAAGTACGTCATAATGGCTAGTTTATTTGGTTAATTTCAGTTCCAGTCCAAAATGACAATCCACAATCTAATACAAAAATCTTTAAGTAACAGTGGTAGTTCCAGCTCCACCAATTTCAACAAATTATATATATTATCACAACTAATTCTTGATTACCATGTCAAGCAGAGAAAAAAATACCAATAAAATGTATGGTTGTTTACTCTCTGAATTGGTCAGCACTGCATTAGCTTCATTTTTAAAATGTTCTTTTGTGAGTCAAGACTTCTGTCTTGAACAACTTTTGATAGCTGAGAACAATTTGTTTTACAGGAAGAAATAAAAACAAGTAGCATTGAATTTGTCCACAAAAGAGCATCATGTTCACGATTCTAAAACAATTTTCAAAATTTCAGTAAATTTATTGGGTTGGATCCTACAGAAGTGTCTTTTTCCTCACCTCCTATTGCCAATAGCCGTTTCCCTGAAAAGGCACTGCCAGAACTTGGGAGACACTCATAGGAGGAAAAAGACATAGGTCAGGCGGATGCACCAATGGAACCTCCATCTTATCAATTTTCTTGCTTATATTAGTTCCCTGTTGAAATGAATGGAGGAAGTACGGCAGCAATATTTGATGGACACCATTGGATCTATACAGTAAATAATCATGACAAAGCCAAATAGCAAACATTATCACAAATTCTTTTATATTACATATTTACACTCATACACTCTTGATTGAAACAGAGAGGGGGAGAAAACCTACCTGCAATGCGTATTTTGCACATCTCGCTATAATACCCTGCCCCTGAATCTTACATGATGAAGCCAGGATACTCCTCGGTTACTGGGACGATGTACAATACAAAACAGGGTTTATAACCGAGTCCTTGCTTGCCGAAAAATGACTAATTGCAAAAAGGTTTTCTTTTTAAACCCTCTGTATCTTCCATGTTGATATCACAGGTACCAGCAATGGTATAATTAAAACACAATTTCAACTTTATATTAATGAAGCAATGTGCTAATTAAAATCAACATCAACTGAACTTTCTATTTACACTTGTTCAGATAGCCCAAGAGGCAAGGAACTCTGCTTTAGAGGCATATGTGAATGCTGGAGCTTCTGTCATCCAGGTGCCATTTCTGACAGAACACATGTTCTTGGAACAGTTGGCAGTGAATGAAAAAGATGACTGCTGATACACACTCACGGAGGAGCCAGGATGACACTGGAATAAACTCGCAACAACAACAAGCACCTTTTGACTGCTAACTTTGATTCATAGATTTTGATCACACAGCTGACTCTAAATGGCATATCTATATATCTTTATACCTATCTATCTATACACACTGTCTCTCTGTGTATCTGTTAGGGTTGCCAAATTGTTTTTACCTGGCGGCGGGGGACTCCCGTTCGGCGGCGTCAGCGCGCGCCGCATGCACGTCATCCGGATGTGACGTGATGACACCGGGCACGCTGTGGGCGGGGCCACAGCCATTTGAGGGGGAAACTCTGTTAACTCAGTTAACTCTGTTTTCCCCTCAAATGGCTGTGGCCCCGCCCCCAGCGTGCCCGGCGTCATGTCACATCCGGATGACGTGCACGCCGGGGTGGGGTTTCCCCCGGGGCATGATTCCGCCGCGGCGGAAATCGGGCCTCCAAAGCGGGGTGAAATCCGCCCCCTGGGGGGGATTTGGCAGCCCTAGTATCTGTACATATATGTGTGTGTGTGTATATGTGTGTATATATATACGTATGTACTCTACATATACTCTGAATAGAGAATATATATATACACACTCCATATAGATTATGTGTGTATATACTCTCTCAGAAAGAGAGAGAGAGAGAGCGCAAAAAATATCTGCAGAAAGATATGACCATATGTACACCAAACTCTCTCATCTTGGGGAAAAGAATACTTTCCATTCAGCTGGTTTACCTTTAGAGGTTTTGGAGTAGAGGCTTTCTTGTCTGGTTCTGGCGTTATATGTGGACATGCTACTAGGAAAAATTTAGTTTGTTGTCAGGAAAGAAATCCAACCCTGGCAATTATATGCATCTACCAGAACCAGGGCGGGGGGTGTTTAATTATTTTCTCATATTCTTTCCTAATGGAAGCTTGATGTAGCAAACTCAAGGGGGTCTATGCAAACTGTTGAAAACTCTACAGCTAGCTTGGTTGATGCCAGCATATGCACCAGTAGAAGCTTGTGAGTGTCTTATTGCTGGTCAGGATTCTATTGATGCTTTGAACTCTGAGTCTTGGCACTTGGTGCTCATACTTTTCAACAAAGACCAATGGCCACATCTTGAGCATGCTTCACTTTTCCACTGCAATCAATAAGACATCAGACAGACTTAGAAGGCTGTAACCCTGTTTAGGATTATACTGTAAGCACCCACCTTGGCTGCATTGCAGCCAGTATTTTACAACTGCAGTCTTACACAACTGTAACAGAAAAATGCAAGGGTATATGCAAGGTTTGCTCTAGCCACAAACAAAACTAATGCTGCCTGATATGAAGTTTAATTGGGACTTCAGAAGTGTTTGTGATGGAATCATCCCCGTTGATAGCATTTTAAAATTCCGTTCTGTAATTTAACTCTGTCCCTTTCGGTTTGCATATATTTTGTGGTTGCGGTATGTTGCAATCTTTCTTATTCTTTTTTCTTTATAAATCAATTTAATTCACAGATGATTGCATAGAAGTCAAGTCCTTCAAAACAGCAATCCTAATAAATGCAGCAAATTATCTTCTGGAATAGAACATTTGTTATCTTGAGAAACAAATATTACAAGAGTCACCATAAGCTGATACAGTTTGAATAGCAGAAGAAGCTTGCTCTGTGTGATTCTTTTGAAAAACTCTTCAAAGTTGACTGAGCTATTATCATGAGTAGTATTGGCCTTTGAATGGCTGGAACTGATTCATGTTATGTCCACTTCAGCGAAGAGACAGTTTGTTTGCAATCTGAAGGGGTCGAGATGATGCTTTTCCAGAAGAGAGTTGAAGGGGGGGGGGGGAATAAATCTGCTAGTTTTCATCTTGATCCAGATCAAGGTCAACCTCTTCAGATAATTTCAGATAAAAGAAAGCATAGCAAGCCAACAGAAAGACCAATATAGCTGCAAGGACAAGGCTGACTTCCTGTACCAATGGAAGAATAATAAAAAATGTTAGATATAGCTGACTTTTCAGAAGCATATCATTTTTTTGTACAGACATCCACAACAAGGGACAATGCAATTCTCTCAATGGCTTGTGTATCCTAAAACCAAGACAATGGCTTGTATCTATCTACACCTATCCTTGTGCACTTCCACTCATTCATTAGGGGGGATAATTTCCACTGGTTCCCAGTACCTGCTTAACCCCCCCCCCCGAGTGAATTTTGAGGTAAGAAGGTGCAACAAGAAGGGGAAGGCAACAAAGCCATGTTCTGCGAGAACTCCACCTTCAATGCACTGATTCCAAGTCAATGATACCAGTGCAGATTTATCAGTGAGCTATATACAGTAACCCTCTCTATGATCCATTTCATCTAGTTTAAAATTATATATGGTGCCCTGACCTGGATAGCCCAGCCAAAGCCCAGTCTCGTCAGATCTCAGAAGCTAAGGAGGGTCGACTCTGGGAAGTACTTAGATGGGAGACCTCCTTGAAATACCAGCAGTTGCAAGGTGGGGGCAGGCTTTATTCAGCCACCTCTCTGAATATCCTCCAGGCCCCCAATACAACTATAATTATATGTGGTGTGCAAAGCGACTGGGGAACCAATCACAAGTCTTCCTTCCTCATCTAGGCACCCAGATACTCATCTTCAGAGGATGCTGCGCACGCACATATACACAAAATACAACTATAATTATATGTTGTGTGCCGTCAAGTCGATTCCGCCTTATGGCAACCCTATGAAAAAAAAATCCTATCTTTATCAAAAACACAAACAGAACTGTTCACACTTTTTTGAATTACAGATCATGACTTTATGTATAGAAGAAAAACACCAATAACCACATGGACAATATGCAACAAGGCTTTTTGTTTTTTGTTTTTCAAAGAGATGTTGGAACTTTCAAGAGGGAAATGAAGTTTTCTGTCTGTATACTGAAAACTCATGCACTTTTAAACATTTTTTAAACAATTTTGTCAAAGAGGTTCTGGAACTCCACTCTGGTGAGTTCCCCCAGAAAAAAAGTTTAAAAGATTTTGATCTGGGCAGATAGCTCCATTGCTCAGAAGGATCCAGTGTGGTGTAGTGGTTAGACTGGGAGACTACCCACTCCGCCATGGAAGCTTGCTGGGTGACCTTGGGCCAATCATACACTCTCAGCCTAACCTACCTCACAAGGTTTTTGTGATGATAAAATGGAAGAGAGGGGAATGATACAGCCTGGGATAGCCCAATCTTGTCAGATCTCGTAAGCTAAGCAGAATCAGCCCTGGCTAGTATTTGGATGGGAGACCTCCAAGGAATACCAGGGTCACTACACAGAGGCAGGCAATGGCAAACCACCTCTGAATGTCTCTTGCCTTGAAAACCCTATGGGGTCACCATAAGTCAGCTGTGACTTGACAGCACGCACAGATACACAATGATGTAAGCTGCTTTGGGTCCCAATTGAGGAAAAGGTCGGCATAAATGAAGAAAGAAAGGAGAAATCACACTGCAGGGTTTTCAGTCACCTGTCCATAAAGGATAATAATTCAAAGAGCAGGTACATGAAAAATCATACACACACCCCCCCCCCCCCAGCAGAATCTTTCCAATAGTAGCCCCTTTTCTATGCTACATTTACAAACTGCTTTTGACATTTCCACACCTTTAAAAAGCAGCTTGCCATACTACATGTCAAACAGGAATCAAAGTCCTTTGGGGACATATGGAACTTGTTGCTCAGACCGAGTTGCAGGAAGAACCTAGCAACAGTGGCATTACATGCATTAGCATCCCTACACAATCAGTCAGTATTCAGCAAACTTTTTAAAAAGCTATTTCAAGCCAGAAGCCCTTTTAGCACATAGTTTTATGTAATGTTAGAAGGCTGTGATCTGGCACCAACAAGCTTGACCCTAAAGTTGAAGTGCATAAATGAGTCTCTTGGGACTTGGAAGAAGATCCTCTTCTGCTGAATAGCATGGACTAAGAATTCTGACATGTGCATACATGCGTACACTGTATAACCTGCACCTATTTTACTGCTTCCCAACGATTTAACTTTTTTCCCCAGATGGCATGTCAATTCTCTCTGCATAAGTGGTTATGCATGTATTCAAGTCAGAAAGAACACCAAGAGCATCATTCCCAGACCTTGAAAGAGTTAACATTCTTCCATCGACTTAAGTAGAAAAACAAAACAGCTCCTCCATAAAGCAAGGTTCTCTTGAACATGCTCTTCATTTGCATTTACATTTGCATCAGTATGTGCTACCTAATGCACTTCTCAGATATTATGACTTCTTTTGGCTACAGTTGGTGGCAGATAGCACCAATTCCCATTTTCACACAAATCACCTGAACCTACAGTTACTTCCTTCAGAATCTTGATTTGGAAAGACAAGAAACATATACAAAGATATTTTAAGCCCTCTTCTGCTTTTGTCTAAGGAAAAAACAAGAATCACATTGAACTAATTCTATGCAAAGCGACTGGGAAACCAATCACAAGTCTTCCTTCCTCATCTGGGCACCCAGATACTCATCTTCAGAGGATGAACCAATCTGCCCCCGTAATAAGTTGCTGCAGAAGAATACCGTGCATTTTAGAACATGCTGTGTTAACTTGACTGGGTCAAATGCTACAGCCCAACAGACTGCTGCCTCAGAATGTATCCCACAATCTGTTGCAAGAGGCACACATCTCATGACAGATACCGAGGGGGTCCACAGCAGATCAGGGAATACAGAAAGATAAACAGAACTCCAGTGGCACTTTAAAGACTGAAAATGTTTATTTCAGCATGACCTTTCGTAAGTCAGAGCTCTGGCTCACAAAAGGTCATGCTGTAATTAAAGTCTGTTAGTCTGTAAAGTACCACTAGGTACAACAGACTAACGCAGTTAACTCCTCAGGAATTTCTTTGAGGACAGAAAGTTTTGAAAAATAGTGGCACATCTGATTAGGTAGGAAAGAAACACTAACAAATGACACTGTGTATCAAAAAAAGATGAGACACAGGGGTGGGTTGGTGGGGATCAGTGATTTTCACAGTGATAACTTAGCCCTGCAGGACCACTATTCAGATCCAGGAAAGAGTTTAATCATGAATGTCCCCTCACAGGTTAAAGAGCTAATAAGACAAAAGACAGAAGCTTACTTCCCCCCCTTCAAATGGTCACAAAAAATGCAATACTGGGGGGGGATCATTTGTAAATTAATTTAGGGGTGGAAAGATGACCAGTGCTTCCTGAATAGGGTTACACCCAGTGTTCCCTCTAAGCTAAGTTAGTGTGAGCTAGCTCACAGTTTTTTAGTCTCCAGCTCACACATTTTTGTCTTAGCTCAGGAAAGATGGCTCCAGAGCAAACTAATTTTATGCAGCAGCCAAACTACCTGCTCACAAATTTAATGCCAGTAGCTCACAAAGTAGAATTTCTGCTCACAGGACTCCACAGCTTAGAGGGAACATTGGTTACACCCTTCTAAATTTATTGAAGTTATGGGTGGCTCAGAGGTTAAGATGCCAAAGCTGCAGGTCTGTAGCTCGGCAGTTCGTGACGGAGTGAGCTCCCGTCTCCGGCCCCAGCTCCTGCCAACCTAGCAGTTCGAAAGCAAGAAATTGCAAGTAGATAAATAGGCCCCACTTTGGTGGGAAGGTAACAGCGTTCCGTGCGCCTTGGCATTTAGTCATGCCGACCACGTGACCACAGAGATGTCTTTGGACAGCACTGGCTCTTCGTCTTGGAAATGGAGATGAGTACCGGCCCCTAGAGTCAGATTCGACTAGCTTTCAAGCAAGGGAAACCTTTACCCTCACCTTTTTATGGGCTAAGGAAGGTATAACTCTGCTTGGGATGGCACTGTAAATTACCTCTGCCCTCTCTACACAGTTCTGATATAAACCAGGGTTGTATATGGCTGAAATTGCTCTTTAAAAAACACAGAATGATCCCTGATCCCCATCTCATTTAGTTTGGCTCTGTGACTATGACAATTATTACCCATTATGTTCATGGTCAGCTGAGTCAGTTATCATGTTTGTCCATGAGAGTAACTGTGGGATTCCTTGCGTAAGAGTAAAATCACCTGGATGAACTGTGATGAAGCTGATTTTTGATAATGTGCCAGTCTCTCTGAAACAAATATTGTTCATCCTTAAATTTTATGGAAAGGAAAGTTCTGTATGGTGGAACTGAATGATGGTCACAGTTACGATACTTATACTAATTTTGGTTAAGTAACAGAAAATGGTTTCAAAGAAATTTACATTAAGATGCTCAACAGATTTCTGTACACTTGGAAAAAGCACACACATTCTCCAGACTAGCAGTCATCCTATGATATAGAGTCAAAAGTGTCTGGTATTTATTGCCTACAAGTTACTAGGCTGACATTATCAACATAGATAAATATCACTCTTCAGGGAAATTAACACAGTATTAAATGGAAACGACTAACTGAAACTTTGTTCCT
Organism: Gekko japonicus; assembly: GCF_001447785.1. Lineage (NCBI taxonomy): Eukaryota > Metazoa > Chordata > Lepidosauria > Squamata > Gekkonidae > Gekko > Gekko japonicus. The sequence continues at coordinate 952,160 of NW_015167064.1, forward strand.
TTCAATCCAGCATGAAAATGACAGGCAATCAAAATCTGACAGGATAGACTAATTAACATGCCACTTATGAAATCAGAAGTACCGCAATGGGGTTGAATTAGAAAACTTTAGTGCCAATTTGCAGGGCGGGGGGAATGCTGCATATTTTTTAAGAACAAACTTTGTAAATTCTTAGTGCAAACTATCTCCCTGGTGGAAACTCAGTCTAGATCACTGGATAAATAATAAGCAAACTTAGAAGACTGGTTAATTAAGTCAATTTCTTGGAATTACACTGTGATGCTCTTCTAAACCTAGAAGATAAGCTACAACCTTCATTAGGTACACAATTTATCTACATATTTGGCTCCAATTACATTTACCTATCCTAGTCCTTTCCATTTTCTACTTCTTTAAAAGTGATGAATTTCCTGTACAAATAGCTCTATCATGTACTAAAAGGCAGACAAAATTGTGTACAGATGGATCATCATTTGTTATTTAAGACAGCCCATGTAAAAATTCTGCTGCTGGAACAGGGCACAAACAGTTTAGCTGCCATGATCATGTTCCATGTAACTTTATGGATATTCAGGGGCAGTTAGCATTGCAACACTACCTAGCTTCAAAACACCAGGAAATGGCTCATCTAGAGACCAAACGGTATAAAAATATTTTTCTTCAGGTTCTTGATAGTTACATTACATCTGGGGAAAACCCAGAAGTGATGTCACACCTCCCTAGGAATCACAGGAAATTCTATGGTAAAAAGAGTTTCACTATAGAGTTTTAACATCAGTTTCTGGTGATTCCTAGAGAGGCGTGACATCACTTCTGGGTTTTCCCCATAAATAACACTATCGCCTGACAGGAATTTTTCCTGGCCGTTAGAGGACCAATGGGCAATGGAGGCAAGCGATCTCCCATCCCAGTGGGGAAACGACAAGTCTAGAAGGAAAAGGGGGAAAGGTTAGTTCAGGCTGTGACCATGAGGCTATTTTTATGCACCATGTTTAAAAAATCCTGCAAAGTTAATAGGCACTAGGTGAAGCTGGTATCAGATTATGCATGGGATAGAGTAGGTTGAGAAAGAAGTACTTTGCTCCCTTTCTCACAAAACAAGAACTCGTGGGACCGCAATGAAATTGCTGAGCAGTTGCGTTAGAACAGATAAAAGGAAGTACTTCTTCACCCAAAGAATGATTAACACATGGAATTCACTGCCACAGGAGGTGGTGGCGGCTACAAGCATGGACAGGTTTAAGGGGGAATAAGATAAGCATATGGAGCAGAAGTCCATCAGTGGCTATTAGCCAAAAGGTATAGATAGGAACTTTCAGTCTGGGGCGAGTCATGTTGTATTCTTGGTGCTTGGGGGGGGGCTACAGTGGGAGGGCTTCTAGAGTGCTGGCCCCACTGGTGGACCTCCTGATGGCACCTGGTATTTTTGGCCACTGTGTGACAGAGTGTTGGACTAGATAGGCCATTGGCCTGATCCAACATTGGCTTCTCTTATGTTCTTATGTTCCACCTTTGGCTTCCTGAAAAGTTGGCACAATGGCAGCCTTTAGTGGCCCTGGTCACACGGGAGGCTTTGATCCGCGAGAGGGACAGATCGGGGGCACAGCAAGCAGGCGCAATCACACTGCAACATCTGGGAAGCGGCGCGCACCCATCCCCGATCCGTCTCTTCCGGCCGAAGATGCGGATAAACCCCCCCCCCACAAAACACTACTACTTACCTGAAAATCCACAGCGGTGGCAGCCATGGGATCGCTGGCGCGCCCATCTCCAGTAGCATGCGAGGCCCCTGGCCAAACTGCGCAGGCGCGCACTTGCTCAGCGGGCTGCCTCACTCACCGATCTGTGGCTCCCCCCCCCCGCGATCTGATCTCTCTGTTGGTGTGGCTCAAAAAAGCCGCACTTTGGCCACGCCTATTTCCCCCAGTGTGACCGGGGCCAGAGAAAAGTATAGAAAACAGTGATTAACCGAATGAATCTATCACAACATACAGGTCCCTTATTGGCTGAGAGCAGAGGAAACATATGACAGTCCTTATACTAATGATACTGGAGATTAATTTTAATTGATGCTCTAGATATAGTCAACGTCAGATTGGGTAACTGCACTTCATGTGGTTTGGTGTTATTTTGGCTGATCTTAATATAACATATTATATGGCTTTTGTTTTTGAATTTTTATTTAGACCAACACAGCTCTCTGGAATCTATGTTGCAAAAACCTGAATTTAGCCAATACAGAGAGGGATTGTTCAACTGGAGGGAAATAACCTGGGGAAAACCTGAACAAATTTGCAGCTTCCACCCAATCACTAAGTCTGCAGGACATTTAAACAGAATATAGACAAGATGGATGAGAAGACTCAAGCTTCTGCTCACCAATATAGGAGAAGACGTGTGCTAATAATTGGGGATTCCCTATTGAGAGGGGTAGAGGCTAAAGTGTGCCAACCGGACTTGTCGTCTTGAGAGGTATGCTGTCTAACAGGTGCATGAATCCAGGATGTGACGGAAAGGGTAGAAAGACTCTTAAAGCCCACAGATTATTATCCTTTTTTGCTCATCCACATGGGAACAAATGATACTGCCCGGCACAGCCCAGAGTGTATTAAAGGAATCTATGTGGCTCTGGGTAAAACGGTGAAGGACCTGGGAGAACAGGTTGTGTTTTAGTCAGTTCTTCCTGTTGAAGGCCACGGCATAGGAAGAGAAAGAAGAAATACTGCAAATAAATGACTGGCTACATAGATGGTGTCATCAGGAAAGGTTTGGGTTTTTGGAACATGGCTTATGCTTTCAAGATGAAGCTCTTCTATCAGAAGATGGTTTGCACCTCACATGTGTTTGATAAGAGCCTTGCAAACTACATAAGGAGGGCTTTAAACTAAATCCTATGGGGGAGTGAGACAAAACTTCAAAACCTAGTAAGATGCCAATAATTGGAGATAAGAACACCAAACATTTGCAGGAAGTGGCACATTTGCTAGGAAACATTAATTTACAGGGAAGTAAAAAAAATGAAAACCTCAGGGCACATAAACCATGGATTCCGATGCCCTTGCACTAATGCATAGAGTATTATCCTTTCTTGCTCATCTTTCTTGCAAGAGGAACTTGAAGTCTTAATACAGAAAGGAAACTATGACCCAATGGGCATTACTGAAACTTGGTGGGATGACACTCACAACTGGAATATTAGGATTGAGGGTTACAACTTGTTTAAAAGGGGTAGACAAATAAGAAAGGGGGAGGAGTAGCATTATATGTAAAGAAGGTATATACTCCTGAGGAAATAACATGAATCTGAGCATGGAAGTTCAGTTGAGAGTCTCTGGGTAAAAATAAAAGGAGTAAGAAAGTGATATTATGGTGGGGGTCTGCTACAGACCACAAAACCAGGCAGAGGACTTGGATGAGACACTCATAGAATGGATTACAAACTTCTCAAAGAGACGGGACTTAGTGGTCACGGAGGTACCCAGATATCTGTTGGAAGTCCAACTCTGCTAAAAATGAAATGTCAAATAAATTCCTGACTTGTCTTGCTGACAACTTCATTTTCCAGAAGGTGGAGAGGGAAACAAAAAGTTCTGCTATCTTGGACTTGATTCTCTCCAACAGGGAAGAACTGGTTGAGGAGATGAAAGTAGTGGGCATTCTGGGTAGTAGTGACCATGTCATTTTGCAATTAACAGTCTTGGGGAACGGAAAAGCTGTATGTAAGACATATAGTTTGGACTTCAGGAAAGCAAACTTTAACAAACTTAAAGTTATGCTGGGTAGAATCCCATGGTCAGAAATACTTAAGGGGGAGGGAGTTCAAGAGGGGTGGAAGTTTCTTAAAAGCGAAATACTGAAGGCACAATCACAAACGATTCCTATGAGAAGGATGAATATAAAGAAATAACCAGTGCTTGTAAGGAGAAAAGCTAAAGCTCAGTATGAACTTAGACAAGCAAGAGATGCTAGAAACAACAAAAAGGGGTTATTTTGTTATGTTCAAAGTAAGAAAAAAAAGCAAGGTAAGCTCACTGCAGGGACAGGAAAGTGAAATTGTAACAGGTGATGAAGAGAGGGCAGAACTGTTCAATTCCTACTTTTCCTCAGTCTTCTCGTGAGGGAAATGGTACTCAATATGGCAAAAACAGAACACATGATGAAGGAAGGGAGCTGCAGCCTAGGATCGGCATAGGAGTAGTACATAAACACCTAGTTTCTTTAAATGAAACTAAGTCCTCATGGCCAGATGAACTACTAAAAGAACTCACAGATGTAATTTCTGAGCCTCTGTCCATTATTTTTGAGAATTGTTGGAGAACAGATGAGGTGCCAGAAGATTGGAGGTGGGCAAATGTTGTCCCCATCTTCAAGAAGGGGGAAAAGAAGGAGCCGGGTAACTACCAACCCATCACCTTGAAATCTATACCTGGAAGAGTTTAGAACAAATAATCAAACGGTCAGTCCTTGAGCATTTAGAAAAGATTACTTTGATCGCTAAGAGCCAGCATGGGTTTCTTAAGAACAAGTCATGTCAGACTAACCGTATCTCTTTTTTTGAGAAGTTACTACCCTGCTGGATCAGGGGTATGCTGTAGACATAATTTATCTTGATTTCTAACACTTTTGATAAGGTTCCACATAATATTCTTGTTGACAAGTTGGTAAAATGTGGTTTGTATCCTATTACTGTTAGGTGGATCTGTAACTAGTTGACGAATCACACCCAAAGAGTGCTTATTAATGGTTCCTCATCCTCTTGGAGAGGAGTGACAAGTGGAGTGTCTCAGGGATCTGTCCTGGGACCTGTTTTGTTCAACAACTTTATAAATGATTTGGATGACGGAATAGAGGGAATGCTTATTAAATTTGCGATAATACTAAATTGGGAGGGGTAACAAATATGGTAAAAGACAAAGTGAGGATACAAGATGACCTTGACAGGCTGGAAAAGTGGGCTAAAACAACTAAGATGACTTTCAATGGGGATAAATGTAAAGTTCTGCATTTAGGTAGGAAAAATCAAATGCATAATTATAGGATGGGGAAGACTTGTCTTGGCAGTAGCATGTGTGAACAAGATCTAGGGGTCTTAGTAGATCATACACTGAACATGAGTCAGCAGTGTGATGTGGTAGCTAAAAAGGCAAAAGCCATTTTGGGCTGTATCAACATAAGTATAGTGTCCAGATCATGCGAAGTGATGGTTATCACTTTACTCTGTTCTGGTGAGACCTCACCTAGAGTATTGTGTTCAGTTTTGGATACCACAATTTAAGAAGGATAGAGACAAGCTGGAATGTGTCCAGAGGAGGGCAAGAAGATGGTGAGGGGTCTGGAGACCAAGTCCTATGAGGAAAGGCTGAAGGAGCTGGGTATGTTTAGCCTGGACAGAAGAAGACTAAGAGGTGATATGATAATCATCTTCAAGTACTGGAAGGGCTGTAATATAGAGGATGGTGCGGTCTTGTTTTCTTGGACCAGAACCAATGAGTTGAAATTAAATCAAAAGACTTTTTAGCTAAACATTAGGAAGAATTTGCTAACAGTTAGAGTGGCTTCCTTGGGAGGTAGAGGGCTCACCTTCTTTGGAGGTTTTTAAACAGAGACTGACAGCAATGCTGATTCTGTAAACTTAGACAGATCATGAGAGGGAGAGCAGGAAGGATTGCATAAGTGCTTAGTTCTTGTGGCCCTTTCTTACATGCCCAGTGAAATGCTGATCGCCACTTTGGGGTCAGGAAGCAATTTTCTCCAGGCCAGTTTAGCCAGGGATCCTGGAGGGATTTTTTTTTACCATCTTCTGGGCATGGAGCAGGAGTCACTGGAGGTGTGTGTGTGTGGGGGGGGAGGTATTTGTGAATGTCCTGCATTGTGCAGGGGGGTAGATTTGATGACCCTGGAGGTCCCCTCCAACTCTATGATTCTAAGAGACCTGCAGGTCATAGCCTAAACAATCTTCTTTTCTCTCACCTTTTCAAGCACCTTACCTGATTAAGAGTTTAGGAAAACTTGAAAGCTTGTAGGCTGTTTTGAAGTTACTTTGGTTGGTCTTAATAAAAGTTGTTATGTGCCTCTTGTTTTTGGATACTCCTTCTGAAAGGATTTCTAAAAATTATTTTGACTTATTTGCATACCCCCTTTATATGCACAGTGCTTGACAATCTTTAAGTTATTGTTATTTCTCATATAGGCAACTCAGGGTGAGAGCGTCTCATGAACTGTCCATTCAATCCCTGTCTGAAACCCAGATCAGATTCTTACACGAAACTGGGACAAGCAGAGCCCTGACAGAAGAAGTAACATTTCATGAGGAAGGGGAGGAGAAGACCATTCAATTCAATCAGTTAATAATCTGCCTTTTAAACAAATGACAAAAAGGCAATCTACTTTTTCTCATTAAAACCTGACACACAGCAGTAACTGAGGAGATTATGCTGTGAAAACAGACTGCATTGCATGGCAATGCTTGATCGAGATCAGCTATCAGAGAGTGAAAAGAAACCACTGTTTCGTGATTATAATAGCAAATTCTGGAAGACAACCAAATACATCATCTGGTGACTCAACAGCTGTTACAGCTTGGTAGTAATACCTTGCCATTTGCGATAAACGATAACTTGGGGGGAAATTGATTTCTTGTCTACCAGAAACAAGAAAATGTTCTTCTTTGAACATTATAGAAAATTCTTTTAAATTTAAACAGCTCATTTTCGAATCTCTCTCTACCCCCTTCCCTGCCAACCCTGATCTGCATCTTTCTCTCAGCATGGGATGCTAAGCTGATTTTATGTTAATTTATTTTGAGCCAAAAACAAATTGAGGGGAAAATATTGGATGCAGTTTAAATAAACTATGTATGCTTAGCCAAACTCGACAAGAGGGTCATGAAGGGGGAGGTGAATACAATCTATTCTATATCTACCTTTATATTAATATTTATTACCTTAACATATTAACTCATAATTATACCTTCTTTACTCGTCAAAAAACAGGAAGTTTCAAAATAATTTAAAGTCCACCAGCCTCCATGCTGGGCCATTGATAGGGAAGGCAATAATTTTCCATGCTGGAGGCCAAGATGAAAACTATAGTCCAGATGTATATGGATTAATGACAAAATGCTACTAGCACTGAACAGTTATATCTATACACACAAATCCCACCCTCATGGTCACCGATGACATGTAAAAATCACTAAAGCATTTGCTACCTGCTCATAGTCCTCGTTTTAAAAAACAATCCCTGATACAGTACTTCACAGGCAGCATTCAGACAAAACTGCTTCTTATCAAGACCTCTGCAGCTTGATTGTATCCATTTACAGGATGTAATGGGGCTTACTCCAAGAAAGTCTGTGTGCAGACTTACAGCCCTGCAGTTTAGCTGTGGATTACAGGGGGTGTTTTTAGTGTCATGAATATTTTAGACTCTGGCTCTCCACTTAGGGTTTTGAAGTGTCATAAACAATATCTCTCAAAGATCAATATTCACATAGGACATCTATGGGGAAAAGAAACTCAACATCTATAGGAGGTTGGTGGAAGCAATCAACTAGATATACCTTCATGCCTGGTGCGGTTTTCTTGGCCTCTGCTTTTAATCTTGTTGCTTTTAACATTGGCCTGGTTTTCTTGTAATCTTGTTTTCCTATTGCAAGAGGGGGGGAAAAACAGTTACCGGAAAGGATGCATGGGGCAATTATTTTACTGTCTGTAACATATCCAGATTTTCCTTTACAAAACACAAACATTCAACAGCAATCCTTAACAACCACAGAGAGTAAGTGTAGATATCAGGTAGGGCTGCCAGACCCCCCAAAAGAGGAGGGGGTCCCCCACTGCCAGGTCCTGCCCGCCAGCTGCCACTCAGATGTCCGTGGGGGACTTACCAGTAGAAAGAGAAAGGCCCAGGCCACGTTGCTGGTGTCGCACAGAAAGTGACATCATCATGCTAGCAACTTCCTGGGGTTTTCTCTTTCTCCTGGTAAGTCCCCCCATCCTCCACTAGTTGCCAGAAGGGATCTGCAACTCTAATATCAGGGCTGGTTGCACAGTGACAAACTTTGTGAGGTTTGGTCTAATAGGGACTATGTGATAGTATTGTTTGAGCTATTTATTATTTTGTGCTTGGAATGGTCACATTATTTCAAATACTTAATCTAGCAGACTGCTGCTGTAGCTTGCTGTGTAGCCATGCCATTTCTAATGCAGTAAATCTGAAAAAAAGGAAACTCTATTATGAAAAAGTTACATAAAATTGACTATGTGTGTGAGATATGAAAGCTCTGAATATGCCAGGATTAGTGATACATAAACTTTTGGGGAAAGTCTTTGTGAGTTTGCAACAATTCTACTTATAAGGTCATTAGCCCTACACCCAAATTCAATTCTAGAAAAATAAGGACTTCCCACCTAGTAATAATAGGTTTTGACCATATTGCAATTGTTTTACATGTATCCATTTTTCATGCCTCGTGTCACACAACTGCATTATGGTGGCATGCCTGCCTATCAGTGTTACATTAGCTGAAAGCTATACTTATAATCATGGAACTTTTAAAGTGGTTATCCTAACTTTATGGCCACTGTTTGCAGCATTGAATGTTAGTGAGGTTTTGTTTTAGATAGATAATACAAGAGAGACAGAGATAAAGACAGGGCCGTAGTCGGGATTTTTTTTTTGTGGGGGATAATTTCTTTTCTTGTGGGGCACCCATTATACTTATATTCTGACTAAGTCATAGCATTGGTCTATCGTGTCTAGTATCCTCTGTTCTGCACCTACTGTGTGATCCTTCTTACTAGAGATGCTGGGGATTGAACCTGGGACTTCTGTTTTCCTACGGAGCCATGGCCCTTTCCCCAAAGAAACAGGAGCCCTGCTGGCTGCATCTGGTCAGCCTGGGAAGACCTCCTCCACGCAAAGTGTGTGCACTCACTCCCACTCCAGCAGCCTGCAAATGTGTGGAGCTTGGAGCTTTCATCTACCCTTCTCTTTCACTGCCCATGCACTTCTCGGCTCACATGCGTTCCAGTCCGCCCAATCCCTATTTCTTCAAACTGTGTCTTTATTGCTTCTCCATAAATGTCCCTGAAGCGGCTTAGAATGGCACAAAACCACAATATATTTATTTATTTATTTATACTTTAGATTTCTATACCGCTCTAATCCCGAAGGGTTTCACAGTAAGTTATTTCAAGCACTTCCTGGGATCATAGGGTATCATTTTCTTTGCAACCTGATTCAGTCGAACAGTCAAAGAAACTACAAATTCTGTGTGGTAGATCCTATGTAATATGAGCAGAAAAGTGTTCCTGGAAGCAAACTTACCTCTCTCCCCCCTCCCACTGCATCCTGCTGTGCTTCTAACAATCACTGGCCTGGGGTTGGTGAGGCCCTGGGGAGAGCATCAGGATCAAGTGGTGTAGTCTAGATGGGACTATAAAGATTCCCCCCCTTTTTTGATTATTCATATTTCTCTGGTTTTTATAGATTTATTTTTAAATAAGATTTTACTGGGATATAATGGCCTGTTATATAGAAGGCCTCTCTTTCTTTGTAGGTCAGGGTATTTTTCCAGCTGATGTTAACAGACAAGACAATAGCATTCTTTTGGTACAGAAGACGGTATAAGGTTCATAGTTCTAATTGTTTAGGTTATAACTTCATAATGTCTGGGTCAAAAAGGATTTTTAACTTGGTATCAGAGAAAAACACCTTTGGATGAGAACAAGCCTTGGCCGATACGACTCAGGTCAGTCAAGTAAATACATGACACTACTGTATAGACACACCTTTCTTGCATTTGACCAATAAGGAGATTTTCATTTAAATGTTTAATTTTTTGTAACCAATTATGCTTTCTGAATATTATTTTCATGATGATGGCATGATGATGTCATATTAAGTATTTAACGTCATGTATTTCCTGGTTGGGCTCAGAAAGCATTTCGATAGGTCATTTAGCCTAACTGTTTTCCGTGTTTGATTGCAATTAAATACAAGACCTTCCTCCTCATTTTGACTTCAATCTCCTATTTTTGACTGGATATTAATTTGTATAACAGTGGGAAGAAGTGGAAAGATCAAGTGACAGGTACTTGTTTGGGGTGGGGCGCAGATTCTTTGTATACAGTAGCATCACCAAATCTCTGGATTAGGGCTTTAATTTTTTTTAAAAATAACTACTGCTTTCTGTTTGCTATCTAATTCTACATTCGGTGGATTATGTTTGCACTATGCAGTTTCAAAACGTATACCATCCCTGGTACAATGATACTTTGGTATGTACCGATAGGAAATGGCTACAGTGCAATCAGTTTTAATAGGTACTGCAATGAATTCCCATTGTGAAAGTCTCATGATATAAAATATTAGATACAACACCCCCACACCATCCAGTTTTCAAATATGTAATCACATGAATCTATAATTTTAAGATTGACTGTGACATATTGTTAAATTATAAACTTCCTTTTATTTTTTAAAAAGTTTTTAGATGCTTGCATCATTGACCATCTGACCATCAGGATTGAAGGGGAAAAGTATTTTCTAAAAACTACTTCCAGTCCTAAACTCTAAAATTATGCACTATATTTACTTTACTGAGAGGCTGTAGTACAAATGCTCTACAGTTTTGCACAATGCACCAGGAATGGCAGACATTATAAGTCTAAGGCATGGGAAATTTAGCCATTTTCTCAGAGGAAAAGTCCAACAATGGCTAAAGTAGAAAAAAAGAACAAAGCTTATGTGGGCTGCTCCCAACCAGCCATTATGATGTGACCAACTGCTATGTAATAGTAAAAGACCTGTCAGAATTTCCATTATGAATTGAGTGAGTTTATATGCTTGTAAAAATTCATTCCAGAGTGAAAGTTGGCTGAAAAATATATCAGAGCTTGTAATACTATTTGGAACCAATTTGAACTAAAGACATGCAGCTGCTAAAAACTTTTACTTGCAAGCAAACTGTAGACATTTATCCACTTGAGATTATGAACATTGATTTAGAAGACTTTAAGACTATGACAAAAGGAAGGTGTTTGCTTCCCTTCAGGATGGAAAGTATGAAACATCCTGCTGCATCTGTAGTGAGACAAAAGCTAGGACAACCAAGATGTGATTTCCATCCTTTTATTTCCAAGGATGAGACAGGATTAAATAAAGAACCATACAACACTGGGGAAAACCCCAGAGAATTATGTAGATATTGCATTTTCTTGGAGTTTTCCCTAAATTCCTGTGAGTAGATTTTGCTATAAACAATATGAATGTGGAGAGGAGAAGATGTGATGGGTAGGAAGTGGGAAAGATGGCATATGCTACAAAGATGTGGATTTCTTCATGTTTTTCTCTGTGTTTAGGACTGTGGGTTTGAGGACAAGACATAGCTAAAAACTATTTCTTGCCAAACATCGAGGACTGCTACAACTAGTTGTATGTGAAGTGTTCCTCTAATGCCTCCCTCATATAGCCGGATCAAGTTTTACTGTGTGACTAGTTGAATAACTTTTTCTATACCCATTACATACAAGCTCTTTGGCTATATGATATATGACATGCACTGGACCACCAGGGTCAGTTTGGGGTTTCCCAGACAGGGTGAGCCAAGTCTTTCTCCTACCTGCTGAGCATAAATATATATAGCCTGGAATAATCACTTCCTTAGTGAATCTTTCCTCTTTCAGAAGTTCTGTGGATCAGTGAAGAAAAAAACAACCAGGAAGGCATCACTTCTGCAGCCGTGTTCTGTTTCCCCAGCCCACCAATTTAGTTATGGGTAACAGAAGCCTGGACACAAGGCTCAGCAGGCATTCAGAGCGCATCTAACGTTCTAGATGAATGTTAAAAGCTTTCATCAGCACAGTCAGCGGAATCTATTCATTTTCAACCAAGATATGTTTTTGACCATCTTCAAGTTTATAACACACCAGCTACCCAGTCCACCCACTTTATTAGAAGTAGGACTACTTTTAGGGAAATGCTTTTAGTAATTTCAGCTGAAACCCTAAATAAATTCCAAGATCTCGTGTACCATTTTCCAAAATCTGATCTCAGCACAAATTATACAGACAATATTTGCAGACCGAAATAAAAACTGATATTAACAACTGAAACTACCTTTACTGCAAACAATCTATTTTAATAATGACTCTACAGCTGGTAAGTCTCCAAAACAAAGCATCTGTGATTAATTTACCGCTCTCCTTGCTAAATGCTATAGCCAGAAGAGAAAGTACATACTGGAGAATACAAGTCTGAATCAACTGTGTGTAAAAATTTACAAAGGACATCTGTTAAGTCCTTGGTAATGAAAACCACATTTTACTGTTGGATTTTTTTAAAAAAAATAACAAATCTTTAAACAGCTGAACTTTCTAAAAAAATCCTAACATAACCACCTGTACTGCAAAACTGCCATATGTGCCCAAAGGGTTGCCACCTGAAATATCTAGATTATATAAACAATACACACTTTGGTCAAACTGTTATTCAATCAACATACCCTACTAGATGGAATATTAATTTATATAATTTGAGGATGGATTATAGCTTTTTTTCCCCTCAGGCAGCCAATAGTTTGAAAGGGGGATTGCTGTAGAAAGTGTGTATACTCAGCCTTTATTTTGCCTCTGATTAATATTCTATGCAGGGTATTATATTCTTTTCAAAAGAGTTTACAGATCTTGTTTGAGCAGAAGTGACAGTGGGACTAAATGTGAACATGAGAAGAGCCCTGTTGGATCAAACCAATAGTCCACCTAGTCCGTCATCCTGTCTCACACAGTGGGCCAACCAGTTCCAAAATAGTTGGATGGCCAACAACAGGGCATAAAGGTCAAAGCCTTCCCCTGATGTTACCTCCTGGCTCTGGGATTCAAAGGATTAGTGCCTCCGAATGTGGGAGTTCCCCTCAGTCACCATGGCTAGTAGCCATTGACAGACTTATCTTCCATGAATCTGTCTAACCCCCTTTTAAACCTGTTTATTCCTGTGGCCGTCACTACATCCTCTGGCAGCGAATTCCACACTTAAATCACTCTCTGGCTGCTGCATAAATTAGTTTGCTCTGGAGCCATCCTTCCTGAGCTAAGACCAAAAAAAAAACAACAACCAAACAACTCACCTTCCCAGCAGCTCTCTCCTGGGTTCTCACCATATTTTTTAAAGTCTTACTAATGGTTAATGAGAATTCTACTTTGAACCTAGGGTTGCCAACCTCCAGATGGGGCCTGGAGATCACCTGGAATTACAACTGATTGCCAGACTATAGAGAGATCACTGAGAGCCAATATGATGTAGTGGTTATGAGTGGCGGACTCTAATCTGAAGAACTGGGTTTGATTCCCCACTCCTCCACATGAAGCCTGCTGGGAGACCTTGGGCGAGTCATACATCTCTCAGAACTCTCACCCCATGTACCTCATGAGGTTCTTGTTGTGGGGAGAGGAAGGCTTTGAGACTCTCCTTAGGGTAGAGAAAAAAGTGGGGTATAAAAACCCAGCTGTTCTTCTTCTCCTCTTGAGATGACTGCTTTGAAGGATGGAGTCTGTGGCATTACATCCTGCTGAGGTCTCTTCACTCCCCACACCCTCCCTTCCCAGGCTCCACCTCAAATCTTCAGGAATTTCTCAAACTGTAGTCGGCAGCCCTATTTGTACCTATAAATATAAATACTAAATAAATAAAATGTTGACGGATAAATCCTGGGGCTTGGGGCAAATCTTCACCTTAGCCTGTCCATCTGTTTGTCGGGTTGATTTTATTTTTATTTTTCCACTGCTTTCCCCAAGAATAGAAGAAGAAGAAGAGATTGGATTTATACCCCACCCTTCACTACCCAAAGGTGTCTCAGAGCGGCTTACCAACTCCTTTCCCTTCCCCTCCCCAGAACAGACACCCTGTGAGGTAGGTGGGGCTGAGAGAGCTCTTGACAGAAACTGCTCTTTTTCAAGGACAGCTCTTACCAGAGCTACGGCTTGCCCAAGGTCATCCAGCCAGGTGCAAGTGGAGGAGTGGGGAATCGAACCCGGTTCTCCCAGATTAGAGTCCGTGCACTTAACCACTATACCAAACTGGCTAGTGACTCTTTAGTCTCAGGAGAACCTGAAATATAAGTCTTTGAGCAATCCTTAATTCCAAAATTTTACCAAATTCTCTAGATTTGCTCTGTTGCGAAATCAAGGATTTATATTTGGAAATGGAAGGTTACCAACTCAAGTGGAAGGAAATTCCTGGAGATTTGGTGGTGGTCTTTGGGAAGGGTGGAATTTGGGGAGGGAAGAGAACTCAGAGCGAATGTGTGATGCCTTACAAAGCTGCCATTTCCTCCACAGGATCTGCTCTTTGCAGTCCGGAGAGAGGAGAATGAGAGGCCCTACTGGAAATATGCAAGCATTTTAACAAAAGTTTAGTCAGTGCCATTAAGAACCCAAGACTATGAAAGTACTTTTCAGTTTCTGAGTTGCAGCCATTAACAGGGTCTTCATCTTTGCCCTTTGTTCTCACTGCTGTCCGGGTTCATTACCATGCGAGTGTCTGGTTATTGTTTTATGAATGTTCACATTTCAGAGCTCCTGGCTCATTCCCTCCCTGGCCCCCCAAAAGACTTTCCAATATCCGTCCTCATTATCGTCATGAGGCAGGGCTGCTCTTCGCCTGCATTTGCGACTTTAAAAATTAATGCACTGATGTTTTCTGAATACTGTAAAGCGTAAGCTGCTTAGGAGCGCATTATGCTATCAAGCAAGCACATTCTTCCATGGAAAATACAGCTGGTTCTGATTCAAAGGCGTTTCTTTTCACCTGCAAATGGACTTGCTTCTATACTTGTTCTTCAATTCATTGTCTTTTATGGGTGCCTGCAAATCTTTAATTGTCTTTAATTCAAAAACAAAAGTAAATTCAGTTCTTTAACTCTCGCAAACATGTTCAATCATAATTCCTCCTGGGATGATTACCAAGTTCTATTCACTGCCTGATCTTTATAACAAAAGTCTATAAATTTATTGCCCATTTATATAGACCACACCAATTACTCCACAATTGAATGGCAAATGAGAAAGAGTCAAAATATTTGAAATGAGAAATGTGCAATCTAAATTTAATTACATAGGCAAATTATTTGAAAATGAGTTATTTACTGCATGCCAAAAACTGACAGATAGTAAAAGAAATCAACATTACATATTTAAAATCCCTTTCAGCACTTTCTCTCCAATTTATAACTGCCAAGAAACTGCTGCCCTGATTATTTTTCTGCTGTTGCCACAATAATAACTAAAACAAAAACATTATATCTTTTTTTCCCTTATACTTTGCAACCCACCTCCAACACTACAGTAATAAATGATGCTGGAATCAAAAGGCCATGCGGCATCCAAACCATTATGAGCCAAATATCCTTGTTAGCAGACACTGCTGTAAGTCTTCTGTCCCATGGCAGCTGACTATATCCTCATTCACCCACTTCTTATTAAGACTCCTAACGGGCACAAACCCTAAATCAAAGGTCTCAGCAAGAAGAACAAGAACTGAGCTATAAGTACCCTGACATAAAATACATCTCTAATTGTAGAACATCCCAGCCCTACATAACAGAGTCCACAGTATCCTTCATCAGGCATCCTTAACCCTTGACATGTATTTTAAAATGACAGGGAAAAATATTTAAAATTATAGCTAAAGTGCTCAGTGCAATTCAATATTATCACCCACTGCCAGCCTATCAGGTTCAAATAAGCTTCTCCTCTTTTCTAATCCCCAAGTATGGTCATTTAACATGTGCTATTGAAGAGATAAAGTTAAGCTACACGGAAGGGGAATTGGAAAGCTGTAGGGCCTTCACAGAGGGTGTAGTTCCAGCAACTCTTGCCCAAGCATTCTCTGTGCTTAGCTGAATTATACTAGTGTGAAAACAACCAACAACTCAGCTCCAGCAGAGGAGCACTAAAGCATTTAATCAGCAAGCAAACAAACCCAACCTGATTCCATGCCAGCCTAGAAAGTGATCAAATTACAAATCAGTATGATGTGCACATTTAAACAATACTTTCAGAGGGTGGCCGTGTTGGTCTGTAGTAGAAGAGCTAGAGTCGAGTCAAGAAGAAGAATAAGGAGGAGGAGGAAGAAGAGGAAGAAGAGGAGGAGGAGGTTTGATTTATACCCTGCCCTTCACTACCCAAAGGTGTCTCAGAGCGGCTTAGAAACTCATTTTCCCTTCCCCTCCGCACAACAGACACCCTGTGAGGTAGGTGGGGCTGAGAGAGCTCTTGACAGAAACTGCTGTTTTTCAAGGACAGCTCTTATCAGAACTACGGCTTGCCCAAGGTCACCAGGTCCTCCAGCCCCTTAAGGGCCAAGAAAGTTGGGGGGGGGGGGTATGAGCTTCTGAGAGTCAAAGCTGTCTAGATCAGATACATTTAAACAATGTTTAAATCAGATACAATTAAACAATTGTATGATGCACACATCACAGTTAACACCTTTAACGGGAGCCAGTTTGGTGTAGTGGTTAAGCCTGAGTCCACTGAAGTCCAGTGGGCTTAGAAGGGTGTAACTCTACTTAGGATGGCACCATAAGAGTTGTCTGAGAAGTAAAGAGTATTTCAAAAATGGTTTGGCAGTTCATGCACCCACCCCTTCCCAATGCCACTAAAGCACAGCAAGGAGGTCATGTCACAAAACCCTTGGTTGCATGATATAAAATATATGTACACATTACTTTGTGTTTAACGTTGAATGGTGGGTACTGATGCAAAACAACAAGGAAGTCTTTGCCCTTTTCTGGTCTGTGGCTCGGCGATGGCGGACGCTCTCCCCTACCTCTGGAGAGGCGATCCACGCTCCAGTGGGATTGGAGGGGTGTCACCTCAAGTGGCACCCCCAGGTGAGCCTTAGTTATAGGCTCCAAGCCGGGGGCGCTGGGGGGGGCAACCTCTTCAATGGCGTAATGCCGGAGAATTGAGGTGCTCCTTTTTGCCCTCCTTTTTGCCCGAATCTGTCCGTCCACTGTGAGGCTCAGTTTTAAACTGAGCATAGCCAATGCCGACCGGGACGAGAAGATCAGCGAATTAGCGAAGCTACAAGGGGGTCTGTGCATAGACCGGCAATGAACTGGAGAAGGAGCCAAACGGAAAAGTTTTAAAAGTGAGTTCTCCCCTCCTAACAGAAAGCGGCGTCGGGAAGAATCCCAGACGTAAACAAACGAACTGTGTTATATAAGCAGAAGGGGGAGGAGAGAAGAGAAACGTTAAAATGTGTAAGAGACTTAGCTGCATTTGCGAAGAAAAGCGGGCGTTTTTTGACGTAGGGTGAAAGAGGTTCTTCTAGTGTAAACAAAGTTGAAAATGGCTGGTACGCAAGGAAAACCAGGCAGAATACCAGGGCGGGGCGGTCAAAGTCCGAGACCGAAAGAGATGGGTGACGTGTTCTCCATGCTATCGGAACTGCTCAAGCCGATCAACGAGAGGCTCGATGGTATTAACCAACAGATGACCGCTTCAAACCAGAGCCTGGCAAAGCAGCAACAGCAGATTGCTGAGCTAACCAAGAAATCGATACAGACAGAGGAAAAACTCAGAGAGACTGTACACGATACCAAGAAAGTTAAAAAGAAGATGGGTCTTTTGGAACAGAGGCAAGACTTTCAGGAAAGAAGATTGCTGAACTTGCAAATGGAAAAAGCAAACAAGACACTCAGGTTTCAGGGGATTGCTGAATCGCAAGGAGAAAACTTGAAAAAGATGATGGCAGAGCTCATCGCGTCGGCGGTGGGGGTGTCAACGGCAGAAGCAGAATCGGAAATTGAGGTGATCTATCAGTCATACTCAAAATATATTAAGCGGAACAACCTGCCGGGCGAAATTGTCGTCAAGTTTCTCCGAAGACAGACTAGGGATGATATCCTTAAAGCAACAGTCCTCTGCAGCTGGGAGCAACAGTCATCAGGGTCCTAAAGAACACTCCATTTGAGGTTCGTCAGAAAAGGAAAGCGTATAAAGACCTGATTTCAATCCTGCAGATCAATCAAATTCCGTATTCTTGGAACTTTCCTGAAGGTGTCATGTTCAAATACAGAGATAAAAGGGAGAAAATCGACTCGGTCTTAAAAGCGGAAGAATGGTTGAAACGGCACTTCGGATCGAAGGAAGAGGAACAAAAGGAAGGAGACGGCGGAGCAGGCATTGCAGAAGATACGGACGAAGACCAAGGTGCAGCGGGAGGTGTTTCGGTCAGAGAGACGTATGACTTGCGACATAGAGGGCCAAAGTAACTCTTTATAAACTAAAGATTCGCAAATGATGAAGATGATGAAAGAGACTCGGTGCACACATGAGAAGCTGGATGGAATACTAACATGGACTGACTAATTCTTTAATTCATTGATTTAAACGAAAAGTCATAAGTTTTAATACTAACTGAATACTAACTGTTAAGGATCTTCACTCTTGGGTTTTTAGTTATAGTGTGGGTTTAATTTACTGTCCTTTTATCCTGGGGTACTTTTTCCCTCCCCCTTTTCTTTTCTGTTAGTCTGTAGGTGTAACAAAAATTAATAAAGCTACCCTGCCTTCAGGGGATTAAAACAAAAACAAAAACAAGGAAGTCTTTGTAAGGATCAACGATTCTGAGTATCAACTGCATTTGGCAACATGCAAAATGCCATTTCAAATCAAAGGCTCAGGCTCCATCTTTATTCACGTTAATTGCAAACAGACTGACTTCAGCATAAGAAGCATTTGCAATGGTCTTTTACAGCATTGTACTATTAACATCCTCGGGTACCAAGAGAATTTTTTTCTCCCATAAAAGGGGAAGAGAAATTTGCTTTAATACAACTTGGATTGCTGTGATTAAAGATGTTTTTGGAGTCTTCAGCTAACAGAAACATTTTGATACGTATTGAATACAGTCAGAGTGTAAGTGTTCAAAGAGAGCATGAAAACCCCCCACAGTCCCTCTCCTTTTTTATTCAGGTTTAATGGCAGCTCACATCACTGGCCATTTTTCAATCTTGAGAGATGGAACAGCTTGACACTAATAATACATTTGCAAAGGACACATCATCATTTAACACAACATTAAGTGCTCAGGGACAACTTTTTTTTACAGTAGACACAACGTGTTCCAAGCTCAGGGTTGACATATCATTACATTTTATGCTACAAAGATAATCCAGCCAGTCATTCATGAGAGGTAAATTAATTTTCAAGCAACTGTATTTCAGTTTTAAGCCAACAAGAAGGATGCATTAAAGTGAATAAGTTTCTTTTTATGCTATCAGCAAGGGTTTCTTTAGCCTGAATAAAAGACTTTCTTGAGTATACCAATATCTATACCTTCAATTATTTCCATTCTCCCTGCAGTTTCAACTTGGAAGTCTGCTCATACAAGTTAAGCTACAATTTTAAATCCATCAAGCAAGCATCTCACAGAGACGAAAGGAAGCCAAGAGGCAGACCCAATACGATAAAGCTGAACACCAAGGGCTGCTTCTTGCATATCAGCAAACCTTCTGGGGAGGTCACCAAAACCAGTAATGGACCACAGAGACACTGCGTCCTTTGTCAGCTTCTTACTGCATGATCCATCTTGATCATGGGGCTACTGAGTAGACACTTGTGACAGACTGCACTTTTAAAAGCCTAGAAATACTGTACAAACAAATGAAGGACTGTGAAGGGACAATTCTTCACAGAAACAGAGAGCCTTGAGTAACAGGCTGCTCCGAGCAATCTGATTGGTTTGAATCAGCCGAACAGAGAAAGACTTCTGAACTGGATGCTGAAGTGAATTCAGCCTGTATTTGCATATACTGGTTTTACCTCATACATTTCAATCCCTGATTTCACCTGATCATTCCCCTCTATGTTGAATAAAATATTTTGTTAATTTGGAATATAAAAACATCTTGAGTGCTATTAAAGTTAAAGGGGGCTCCCAATCTTTCCCACAGGTTCCTGGGCTGAGCAAACAACCAAAATATTATACTTTGACAGGGTGGAACAGCCAGAGTTCTGCAGGAAAGAAGAAAACACATTACTAGGGCAGCTCAGTCAGATAAGGAAAGAAAAATGGAGGGAAAATCTTGCCTCTGAGGGAGGGACGTTGGACAGGGGCATCATAATGTTACAAAAAGCTACCAGGCTAGTATATATACCTGCAACACATATATGCTCAGGGTGCTTGAAGTAGACAGCTAAAGCCAATGAAAAAACTGGTTTTCCATGAGTAATCTCAGCATTCTTCATCACTGTGAGCACTGTTAGTATTCAGGATGGTTTTTTAATTAAAGAAGAGCAGAGCCCTACTGGACTAGTAGTCCATCTAGTCCAGTATCCTTTGTCACACAGAGGCCATCCCATGGCCTTTCAGGGCCAACAAACAGGACATTTCTTATTTTGGGGGGGACATTGGAGTCCCAACTGATTCTCAGTGTCACTTTGTGTGGTTTTCATGCTGCTTTCAATACTTTACTTTCATTGATTTATGCATCTTCAGGGCCATTTCAAATATTTCCTTGTGAACATATCAATATTAGTACACCGGGACCATACATGGTTGATCGCTTGAAACACGGAGCAACCTCTACAAAGTTGTAGTTCAAATGGCCCTCAGGTATGATGAATGAAACATAAAAGCAGTAGACCACAAATCAGGTGAAGCTGTGGTCATACTAAAAGCTGGGAATACTTAAAGACTTCTGAAAGATTCCAGTCAGGTACTTTGAACCAAAGAACTATTAAAGAAATGCTCACAGCAAAACTTATGTAGATAGATCTATGAGGACAACCAATTTTCTTTCAAGATTCTATGAACATCTCACGGGAGAATGACAGTAATATAGAAAAAAAGTTTCATGGAATGAGTTGGTAGAAAAGTAGTGACTTGCAGTCATGGCCACCTTTCTCTTGAGCCATACTCAATTCTTTTTATAAAGGACAACTACAAGGAAAATACTCCTAGCTACAGCACAAATGGTTACAGTAGTAAGCCCAATAAAGTATGTCAGTAAAGGCTGTGGTCACACACACTAAATAACCTGCTTTCAATCCAATTTCAATACACTTTCCAACTGGATGTTGCTAGTTCACACAGTAAAATGCAGTTGGAAACGGCACTGAAAGTGGTGCATTTAGTGTGTGTGACTGCAGCCAAAGAGTATTTCTTAGACCTGCACTTCATGTCATAAAATAGCTCATTGGCTACCACGACAGAAGTAAATATTCAAACTGTAAAACAGGGTGGGATCCCACTCATGGTAGCCAATGAGTGGTTTGTAAAGAAACTGAATACTTGAACAGAATTGACAGGAAAGAGAGCATTTGTTGTGTGTGTGTCACTATTATCTCTCGCTAAATTTACTGGTGAAGAATAATCTTCCCAAATCAATCATAATTTTAGCACTCCAAAGCCTTTAGGGCACTTGTAATTCTAAACTACTTCCCTTCAACATAAATGCCACCTGACAGGTCTTAACTAAAAATGAATGACACCAATAACAGCTTACATTAAAGAGTCGAAGCTGTACATATTTATGAGCAACTGGAGTTTTGGCTCATGGACCTCAGGTGAAATTAAATAACATACTGGTAAACATTACCAGCCAAAGTGAGCTAGATTCCAAGGTGTTTCAGACTGCAGTCTTCAAGCCACGTACTGGACTGAGACACTGGCTGGTTCTACATCTGGCATTCTCTCCACATTTTTTCAACACTGAGGAAAAGGTGCAGCTCAAAACCACATTCAAATACCCTAGGTCAACGGGCATACTGACTGCAAAGTCACCCCTGAATGGCCATAAAACGGCCATAAATCTATGCATAAGGTACAATAAAACCCAATGATCAAAGAAACTGACAGTGGCATGCAATGCAGAGGGTACCATAAAATCCAAAGGATCAAAGAAAGTGAAAGCAGTATGCAATGCAGAGGGTACCATAAAATCCAATGATCAAAGGAAGTGAAAGCAGTATGCAATGCATAGGGGAATTTCTGTTTCAATGTGGGTTTGTTAAAACAATGGAGGGAAAAGCCAATGCAGAATTCCCCACTGACTTCTATAGACCAAGGTAAAATTGAGTTAGCACACCAGCACAATATTTATGACTGCTATGGATTTCTATAGGAATGAGTGCCTAATGTGCACTCCAGAAATCATGAATATTGTGCAGGTGTACTAATTAAGCTTGTATTGCTGCTTTGCATGTATTGCAGTATGGTTTAAACCAGATGCTGAAGCCATGCAAAGCTGTGGGAAGCTCCTTGGTTCACCAGAAACACATTTAAATCTAGCGCTATACAGATTTCTAGAGGGAGGGAATCCCGACAGCTGCGGGGCAGCAACTGAGAAATGTCCTCACTGTTTGAAGTAATCACACCAATAATACAGCCAAAAAGGAATAATGCAACAAAGTTTTATCTTCCAGCAAGAAATCCCACAACAGTGAACTGTTTCTTTTTACCAAAAACATGTTGAGTTTATCCACTCATAATTCCAGTTTGCTCCAGATTTATTAATTTCTCTGTTAATATGTCCCCCATTTTGCAGTAAGCTGGCTTTATTTGAAACTGGCTTTATCTGAAATTTACATTTGATATTTGATGGCTTTTTCAATGAGTTTTGAAACACCCATCATAAAAACAATGATGGTATTAACCTTCCAAAGCACTTTTAATCAAGGCTATTCTAGATTTGCTTGCCACAGTCTCAAAATTTCCTGGAAGGAACAAAACCTTTTTTTACAGTAAAACATAAAAATAGAAACTATGATTTTTTTTAAAAAAATTCATTTTGGGTGTCCCCCCCCCCCCCCCCGCGAGAGGCTCATAAATTTTACAAAGAGAAACACATTTAAATCTAGCGCTATACAGATTTCTAGAGGAAGGGAATCCCGACAGCTGCGGGGCAGCCACTGAGAAACGTCCTCACTGAAGTAATCACACCAATAATACAGCCAAAAAGGAATAATGCAACAAAGTTTTCTCTTCCAGCGAGAAATCCCACAACAGTGAACTCTTTCTTTTTACCAAAAACATGTTGAGTTTATCCACTCATAATTCCAGTTTGCTCCAGATTTATTAATTTCTCTGTTAATATGTCCCCCATTTTGCAGTAAGCTGGCTTTATTTGAAACTGGCTTTATCTGAAATTTACATTTGATATTTGATGGCTTTTTCAATGAGTTTTGAAACACCCATCATAAAAACAATGATGGTATTAACCTTCCAAAGCACTTTTAATCAAGGCTATTCTAGATTTGCTTGCCACAGTCTCAAAATTTCCTGGAAGGAACAAAACCTTTTTTTACAGTAAAACATAAAAATAGAAACTATGATTTTTTTTAAAAAAATTCATTTTGGGTGTCCCCCCCCCCCCCCCCGCGAGAGGCTCATAAATTTTACAAAGGGACTCCACAGCTTAGAGGGAGCATTGGTCCCTAGTACCTTCAGTTAAAAGAGTCAAAAGATGTGAAAGATCCCTTCCTGAGGAGACCCCAGAGAGTGGCTGCCAGTCAGTACTGCCCTTGATAGACCAATGGTCTGACTAAATATAAGGTAATTTCATGTGTTCTTATATCAAATAAACCAGAGAAACGTTTTCCAAATCAAACTGGTTTCATGGCAAACATTAGATGGAATCAGGCTGACCCACTTTCTATGCACACATTCACTAAGTTGCTAAACCTTGTAGCTTTCATCTTTGTAATATCTATATGCCACCTCTTTTTAAATGCAGCTGCAGGTCATATTCATCTTCTCCTGCAATACTCTTTTAGCTCAGTCTTCATGTTTCTTCTCTCAAACCATTTTTGCCTTGAATTTGCCTCAATTTATCCTGCTTATTACTGTAATAATGGCCTTCCTCTTCTAAACTGGATCTTTTTTAAAACTCACATTCCATTGGCATTGGTTAGTACTTGGATGAGAAGGAAGGTTGCTATACAGAGGAAGGTTGCTATACAGAGGCAGGCAAACGACTTTTGAACATTTCTTGCCTTGAAAAGCCTATGAGGGCACCATAAATTGGCTTGAATCTAATGGAATCCATCCAGGAATGAAATCAGTGGCACAAGGAAGGCAGAGTAGAGAAAAACTAAGAAGATACTGTATAATGAGAAGCATGGCTCCCCTCTGGCTGCTCAGACCAAGGAAAAATGACCAATAAAACTCCTCTAAAGGGCATCATGGGACCCCCTCCTATGTAATGACAATTGGTAGAAGATACTTCTAATATACTTGCTCTTTATAGCGCTCACTTTTCTTATTCTATAGTTTTGAAAATCCCCAAACCTCCCACTATGAATCAGATTTCCTTTTGATAAAGATGATTGACCCAACTGAAATTCAGACAGGTTGCACCAACTGTTCATTTTCTATAATGTAACCAAGAAATCAAACAGCATTTGGTGTCCATTGGATACAAGGTGCTACATATATGAAGTAGTATTAAATGTAATTATTGGTTCAATATCATAATTTATTGCAAGGACTATCTCCCTGATGGCATGTTATAAAAAGCTTCATAAATTACATTTACTACTACTATGGAAAACAATTGCAGATATATCCCTTTCAAATCGGCTCTCGCATTACCGAACTTCAAAATCAATTTCTCATTTATAAAAAAATTAGTATTAAATATTTACAGAGAAATATATAACAATTTCACTTTCTGGGATTAAACTCAGCCCATGACATGGTACATATACAAAGTCCACAAAAAAGTTCGTTTGCAAAATATATGAAGCCAAAATAAATTCAGCTAAATCCAAGGATACTGCATATATCCTGTTAAGATCCTCTTCTTGAGCCCTACTTTCTGTGGAGAGGTCAGATTGTTGGTGATCAGAGACAGGGATTTTTCACTGGTGGCACTTCAACTCTGGAATGCCTGCCCCCCAGAAGCTCAATTTGCACCTACCTTACTCTACTTCAGGTGCCAACCAGTGTTCTCCCTAAGCTGAGTTAGTGTGAGCTAGCTTACAGTATTTTAGCCTCCAGCTCACAGCTTTTTGTCTCGGCTCAGGAAGGATGGCTCCAGAGCAAACTAATTTATGCAATAGCCAAATCACTCGCTCACAACTTTAATGACAGTAGCTCACAAAGTAGAATTTCTGCTCACAGGACTCCACAGCTTAGAGGGAACATTGGTGCCAACCCCAAACGTTTCTTTTTACCCAGGCTTCTAAGGGTTTTGATCTTTTTAAGAGCTACATTTGAGTCCAGTAGCAGCTTAGACACCAAACAAGATCTTTGGGGTATAAGCTTTTGAGAGTCCAAGGGAGCTTTGACTCTGGGATGCATATACCGCCAAATCTTGTTGATCTCTAAGGTGCTACTGGACTCAAATCTAGTCCCCTGCTGCAGAGCCAACATGGATACCCTCTGAAACCACCTTTTAAAGCTGTTTTTATGGGTTGCTTCTAGCCTGAAGACTATGTTATTAGGCTTTTTAGGCTGTCATTTTATTCCCTGGCTTGTTGTATGGGTTTGTGATAAATTTTATACTTTTTTATTGTATTGTATTTTATTTTGTGTGCTGCCTTGAGTTAGTCTCTAAAGAAGCAGCATATACATTTTTCAGCATAGGTGTCCATGAAAAAATAGAATCTCTCCATGCTCAGATGGACAGTGTCTTATCAAAGGCATCTGAAAATCCCACCTGAAAATTTCCAGTACTACATACATGACAGTGTAGTTGTTGTCTAAGGACAGATTCAGGTACCACAGCATCACAGGGTGACCCCTTATAAATTCAGCACGTGGGTGAATCATCTAGCCAGTTTGATGTAGTGGTTAAGTGTGTGGACTCTAATCTGGGAGAACCGGGTTTGATTCCCCACTCCTCCACTTGCACCTGCTGATGTGACCTTGGGTCAGTCACAAGCTCTGGCACAGCTGTCCTTGAAAAAGAGCAGTTTATGTCAGAGTTCTCTCAGCCCCACACACCTCACAGGGTGTCTGTTGTGGGGAGGGGAAGGGAAAGGAGTTTGTAAGCCGCTCTGAGACTCCAAGTGAAGGGCGGGGTATAAATCCAATCTCCTCTTCTTCTTCTCTTCTCTAAGTGGGAAGCCATACTTCTCACTACCAATTCCAAACAACAGCCCACAGTCCCAGTTGTCTCTAAGTCTTCTATAATGCTTACATATTCCTGCCTCTTTAATGCCCCTCACCATACCCTAATCCTCTGTCTTCCCACTATAACTCTTCAGCCTCAGCAGAAGTCCCTACTGTCCCTCAGCTATGACGCTGCATATACCCCAGCCAAATGGATGTTCTGCTTCCTCTCAGCATCTGTACTGATTTCCACCATTCCACAACTAGCCCTTCTTCCACAGCAGACAGAATATTTATGACTGGGGCAGCTTTAGCCAAGGGGGAAAGTAGCATATTAGCAAGAGACAACAGCCAGGTTTTAACTCAAAGTGATTCATAAGTGTTATATGATTCTAAGACAGAGCGGAGTGACAATCAGGTATTTATTTGACAGGTTAAAAAATACTGTACTGTTAAAAAGTGCTGTGTTGGAAACAAGTGCATTTCTGCTTCTTTAACCTGTGTCACTTTGATAGTTTTACTGTTTTGTGCTGAGAGCTCAAGGGATGCTTGACAAAGGTTAATAGCTACCACAGTCACTCAGCATGAATTTCCTATTCACTTCAACAAAAGGAAACAACCTGTTTAATTCATGATTGTATTCTTTCATTCTTTTGAATTGTACAGTTGCCTGTGATGGATATAGCATCTATCCTCTTTAAAATAAACCAGAATAACACATGCTAGAAATACTTCTAAAACCTATCACTTTCCCTCTACAAATTTTCACCAACACCGAGTTTTGAGTATACTCAAATGCAGAGAAAATGCTCGGGTTTGCAGACAGCCTGCCCTTTTGCTCTTTTACACCTGTCCGTGGACACATAGGTGCCAAAGGACTCCAGATGGGATATTAAGCACCCTCTTTCCATATTACCCTCTGACTCTCGCAATGCCTCAGCATACTGTTGGCACACACAACCAAGGTAGTGGAAATGAGCAAGGCCTTGTCAAGCCTATGGTGATTCTTCCATAGCAGATCCTGTGCCTGCAGATTCCTGGATCATGCCCTCATTTTAGTTTAGAGCAGAATTTATTTATTTATCCTTCCATTTGTATACCGCTCACCCCCTGAGGGCTCTGAGCTGTTCACATATCAATCAGTACAAATCCTGACCTAGGGACACATACAAGGGGGGGTGACTAACCTACCAGGCACCCTTTGTAGTGAGTTGTTTTTCTGTTGTCTGTGGGCGATG
Source organism: Gekko japonicus (assembly GCF_001447785.1). Lineage (NCBI taxonomy): Eukaryota > Metazoa > Chordata > Lepidosauria > Squamata > Gekkonidae > Gekko > Gekko japonicus. The sequence goes on from NW_015167064.1 coordinate 979,462, forward strand.
TCCTCCTGGCGCTGGTCTTGATTTACGACTTCCTGGCTGTGCGACACCTTCGAGTCTGGGCCAAGCGCACATCCGCGCATGCTCGCTGTCGGCCTCTGTCCATCAGGATCCGGCCTGTCACGTCGCCGTGCCTCTGTGTCTGTCGGCCCAGCCTCCTCTCGCTCGCCAGCCTCGCCAGCCACCGCCATGCTTCTCCGCCGCTCATTGCTCGCTCGCTCACGCCAATGCCGCCGCTACACCACAACGGACGGGTGTCCCCCCGCTCTAAGAGCAGGTACCCAATTTGTCTATTTGCCCTTTAACGGGCTTTCGAGCCGCTGGGTGGGCGGGAGCTGGGACATAGGGCCGGGAGCTCACTCCGGCCGTGGTGGGGCTCGAACAGCCAAAGCTGCTCGGCCAGATGTAATGCAGGCTTCACTTACCGCCTGCGCCACCGCTCCCTTACATATAGCCCTCGTTGTATACTGTTTCTAGAGGAGATCACTGCTATCAGTGGAGAGGTGGAGCTCCTACCAGCTGGAATGTCTGATCACCCACCTGCCCTCTGGGGAGAACACTGCATGTGCAGCATCCACTTCCTCTGTTGTAATGGTGACAGAAGAGGCAAAGACATATTGCTGTGGTTGGTGGACTCGTTCAAGCTCTTTCATACCCTATTCATCAATCGTCCCTGCAACCCTCTTTTCTCTTTCTTGTCTTACACTTTAACAAGACGCAAGTCATTTTAAATCTGAAATGGATAGGAAAAGTTCCCAGAAAGATACGCATTCCATTTTAAGATTACTTCTTAAAGTCTTCATTGCTAAATAGTTGGAACAGGTACAAGTTTACAGTCTTGATAGTAAATAGATCATGAAATGTTTATTGCTTGCTATTGGACTGACAGCCCAAATTCTGCAACACTGTTCGCTGAAAAACAGAGTTTGAGTCCAGTGGCACCTTTAAGACCAACAAAGTTTTATCCAAAGTGTAAGCTTTCATGTGCAAAGCACATTTCTTCAGACAAATGGAATAAAATCTCAAGGATTACTTACAGGGAAAAGGGAGGGGGCAGCCTTTAGGAGGGGCCACTCAGAGCCAAGATGCATATGCAGAGCTGAAATTGAAATGGGTGGCCGGTAAGGTCAATGGATAGCAGCAAATTAACACCTAAAGGCAAGAGTTAACAAAAAGATGCGAAAACGAAGCTAGAGTCCAGCAGTACCAAGACTCTTACTTCATCCTCACATCTTTTTGTTAACTCTTGCATTTACATGCTAATTTGCTGCTATCCATTGACCTTACCGGCCACCCATTTCAAGCTAGTGAGAAGAAGAAAAGTTTGTGGGAAAATGTACAGATATTGTTTGGAAAGTCCAGGGATCTATTTGCAAAGTTTCTACAGCTATCCAACACCGTGAGATATACCAGCAGAAAAGTGCCAAGTTCCAGCCAACCGTAATGAGTTTTAACTCATCCCTTATCGTACAACTGTTAACTGAACAGGTATTAGAGCAGTTACTGCAATAAATTAGGGAACAGTGACTGATCAAGCAGAAAGCCTTCCTATCCATTATCCTCTACAAACTGAGGAAGAAAGGGCAATGGATTGTGTGCCAAATATAGCTCTAAAGCCTGAATCTTATTATTAGTGAGCTCCCTGAATAAAAGAAATTTCTGTGTTGCTCTATTACTTTTATTTTCATGCTCAAAAATTAAAGAGGGACTTTATTGCCCATACATGGGAACTGGAAAGCAGAAGTATGAGTGAAATACATCCTGACCTAGAGGTCTTTCCTCTTTCAGATGGATCACAGAACATTCATTCTTATCCCCTCTTTTATTTTTATTGCCTTAAGCAAGTGCAAACCTAGGCAGAAGAGGAACATCTAGCACTTGACACCAGTCTCCACAACAGATGGAGGCAAAGCACTTGCTTGAGTATTCACTAGATTCAGCCCATTAGGAAACAGTCCACAATCTGTTTGGTTCTGGACCAATTTTCAATTCTCATTGAACTGTAGATTAAGCAAATGGTGACAGAGTTTGGGTCTACAATGAAGCAGCTCAGGAGTCTTATATGGTTCAGCATTTGATGGGCTGTACCATTTCAGAAAGTAGGTGGGGAGGAAGGAGTCTCTGAATGCTCTCTAATATTAAAAAACACACAAAACGCTATGCCTAGCCATCTCCTTCACATACTTATATGAGGAAGATTACGTACAGGGAATTTTTATATGCAGCAGTATTCAAATCATGTGGTTTCAAGTGGTATAGCCCTTAAAGAATGCCACCATATGATTTTCATGGTTAGGCAACTCAGCTGTCAGAGCCTTTGCAATGCCACAAGATAATGAAGAAGAAGAAGAGATTGGATTTATACCCCGCCCTTCACTACCCAAAGGTGTCTCAGAGCGGCTTACAAACTCCTTTCCCTTCCCCTCTCCACAACAGACACCCTGTGAAGTAGGTGGGGCTGAGAGAGCTCTTGACAGAAACTGCTCTTTTTCAAGAACAGCTCTTACCAGAAGTACGGCTTGCCCAAGGTCATCCAGCCAGGTGCAAGTGGAGGAGTGGGGAATCAAACCCGGTTCTCCCAGATTAGAGTCCGCGCACTTAACCACTACACCAAACTGGCTAGTGACTCTTTAGTCTCAGGAGAACCTGAAATATAAGTCTTTGAGCAATCCTTAATTCCAAAATTTTACCAAATTCTCTAGATTTGCTCTGGTGTGAAATCAAGGATTTATACTTGGAAATGGACATGTCAGCCCATGTGGAAAATTGGGTGAAGCTATCAATGCTTGATTCATTACAAGTCCAAACTCTGCATGGATACACATCTCTTAAACTACTCTTGTGTGTGTGTGTTCAGTGCCATCAAGTCGCTTCTGACCTATGGGGACCCTATGAATTAATGACCTCCAAACCATCCTATCGTTCACAGCCTTGCTCAAGTCTTGCAAACTGAGGGTCGTGTGCCTTCCTCAATTGAGTCAATCCTTCTCAGATTGGGTCTTCCTCTTTTCCTGCTGTCTTCAACTTTTCCTAACATTATTGCCTTTTCCAGTGACTCTCAGGGTCGTAACTAGTGCAGGGCCCACGAGGCAACGCCCCTCCCAAATTCTCAACACCCCCAAATCTGAGAGCCCACCTCATGCTCCCTGGGCTCTCCGCCTGGCTTGTGGTTGATGTGCTGCAATGGGAAGGGCTGGAGTGGCCTCATGCGTGGTTCCCGGGCCTCACTGCAGCCCTGACAGGGGGGGGGGGCCTGGGCAGTGAGGCTGGAAATGCTGTGTCTCTCCAGAAATCCTGCAATTGCTTCCTTTCTTGCCAAAGCCCAGGAAAGCACAATCGCAGCACCCCGACGGGGTCCAAAGGCTTCCCAATGTGGTGGCAGCAGCAACCATGCACCACAGAGGAGCCAGGCAGGCTGGCAGAAGCACCGGCAAGAAAGTCAGAAAGTCGGCCAGCCCTTCGCACAAACTCTCCTGGGAACCGGTGATGGTTTCCCAAAGCAGGCTGCAAGCCGATGCACCTGAGGAACCCCTGGGTGGAGCGGGAGAAAAGGAAGCCTCAGGAGATGCTCTTTCAGGTGGATTGGGAGGAGGGGGGATAGGAACCCCTCCCCACACACACCCTTCCTCCACAATTTGTGTGCTTGCTCCCCACCCTTCCTCCATCCAGTGTCCCCCTCTCCATCCAGTGCCCCCCACAAATCGTCTAGCTACAGGGGTGACTCTTGTTTTCTTATAATGGACACAAGTACAATAGCCTCAGTTTAGTCATTTAAGCTTCTAGGAAGAGTTCAGGCTTGATTTGATCTAGAACCCACTTATTTGTCTTTGTGGTGGTCCACTGTATGTGTAAAACTCTCCTCCAACACCACATTTCAAAGAAATCAACTTTCTTCCTATCTGCTTTCTTCATTGTGCAACGTTCACACCCCTACATAGTAATGGGGAATACCAGAGATTGTTTGGGGCAAGAGAGCACTGGAGCGCCGCTCCGGCAGCCCCAGTGGTGGCAAGCCCCGCCCCCAAGCTCCTTCAGTCTAGAGTCACGCCACTGCAGAGGCGGCACGATCTCCCCATTCTATTCTATGGCCAATCGAATAGAATGGCGAGATTGCGCCGCTTCTGCAGCACGACTCCAGAGAGAAGGGGTTTAAAGTCCTTCTGTCTTCGCTTCCCCCTCCCCCCCAGCCTGCCTTGGCAGGCCAGCTGGAGAAGCAAAAGGGGGGGGTCTTCAAAAGCCTCCCCTTCCCCAGCCGGCCTGCGAAGGCGGGCGGGGGAGGGGAGCGAAGAGAGAGGGATTTAAAGTTTAAACCCCTTCTCTCTGGAGTTGTGCCACAGCAGCGGTGCGATCTCGCCATTCTATTCTATTGGCCATAATAAACAACTTTAAAAGGGGATTAGATCAATTCAAGGAGGATAGGTCTCTCAGTCAATCCTAGCCAGGGTGAGTGAGGGGAACCTCCACATTCAGAGGCTCTAAACCTCTAAATCCCAGAGCCAGAACGCAACATGGCGAGAAGACCTGGGCCTCTGTGCCCTGTTGCTGACAGGGCTTGGATCTAAGAGATCTCTTAGATCAGGGGGTGTGGCATATTTATTTATTTATTTATTATATTTATACCCCGCCCTCCCCGCGAACGGGCTCAGGGCAGCTCACACAAGGCACTAAGTGCAATCAACATACAAAATATATAATACAAATTGAAAGTTAAAACAGATTAAAATCGATACAATGGATGCACCTAAGAACTCCTCACTTATTGCGTAGCGGGGGGGGGGGAAGGCTAGGTACTGAAAAGATGTTGCTCGGCCACCCTAACGGTCTCTCTCTCTGTAAAGGGCGGTGGTACAAGTGGCCGTGGCGGCTCCTACTCATAGGCCTGGTAGAAGAGCTCCGTCTTGCAGGCCCTGCGGAACTGTAAAAGGTCCCGCAGGGGCCTGATCTCTTCCGGGAGCTCATTCCACCAGGTAGGAGCCGCCACTGAAAAAGACCTGGCCCTCGTTGCTGCCAGCTTGGCCTCCTTAGGGCCCGGGGTCACCAGCCAGTGCTGTGACCCCGACCGAAGTGCTCTTTGGGGAATATATGGGGAAATGTGGTCCTAACAGGTAAGTCGGACCCTGGCCATGTAGGGCTTTAAAGGTAAGCACCAGCACTTTGAAGCGAATCCGGTATGCTATTGGCAGCCAGTGCAGCGCTTTCAGCACAGGTCGGATGTGCTCCCAACTCGGGACACCCACCAACAACCTGGCCGCAGCATTCTGCACCAGCTGTAGATTCCGGATTAGCGACAAAGGCAGCCCCATGTAGAGAGCGTTACAGTAGTCTAGCCTCGAGGTGACCGTCGCATAGATCACTGTAACTAGGTCATTGCGGTCAAGGAAAGGAACCAACTGCCATATCAGCCGCAGATGATAAAAGGCCGATATGCATATGCAAATAGGTTATGCTAATGAATTATGCTAATGAGCTCCTGCACCTCTTTTTCTATGAAATGACCCCTGGGGAATACTATGGTATGAATTATCTTCATCTGGGTTGCCAGCAACACTTCCTCCCCCAGGCGGATCTTTTCTAGCTCCTTCATGACTACCCTTCCCAGTCTCAATCTCCTTCTGGTTGTTTGGTTGCAGTCTCCTTTTTGGTCGATGATGGAGCCAAAGAATAGAAAATCTTCAACAATTTCTATTTCACCATTGTCACTCTTAAAGGCTGTAGTCATTACGTTTGTCTTCTTGATGTTCAGCTGTGATCTACTCTTACCAGAGCTTAATTTAATTGAGATGTGTTAAATGCAGCTACCCTAGTTGTAAGTGAACTAACCACATTGTGCAGCAGAGCTTCAAATCACATTTTAGCTGATTCCCCAGTACACTAGAGGGGATTACCAATGGAGAGAGAGAGAATTCAGAACACTGTCAACACTGTCAAAAGACAGTGAATAGTCTGGTTTAGTCACACTATATTTCTATAGGAATATATATCACAATCATAGTAACTGGGGGCGGGGAGAGATACTAGGGGAGAGTGGCATATTCAAAGTACATTTTTACCTATCTGCTTTCTGTACTGATCAACAGGAGTTCTTGCAGCAGAAGCATCTTTTCTTCCCATTTTGCCGTGGTCTCTGAAAGAAAGATAAAATTGCTCTAACAAGTAATAAATTACAGAGAAGAATGCCACAATAAAGTATACGCATTTATTTACTTGTACAAGATTTTTAACCTACTTTTCAGCCAAATCAGGCCCACAATTAGCACCTGCTGATTATTCTGGTTTGGAAGTTGCCCTGGTGACTTAGATTATCTGCTGAAGGACACTGGCCTGCCACTTCTGCTGCCTTTGATGAATGAAACTGTGAAAAAGACAGCAATGTACCAGAATAACTCTCAATATCCAATTTTTTCAAAGATTACCAAATGTCATTCTTATTACGACACATTACTTACATTAAAGATATTTTAACAAAAAAAAAGACAGTATTTTGTTCAGATTTAAATTAGTTAATTTCTGGATGCATATCCTTAGCCTATGTCTGAGATTTTATGTAGCACAATAGATCTGACTTCTTTTTGGTACTTTGCAAAGCTACAAGTAAATTACCTCAATTTCACATATTATAGGTTTGATTAATCTTTTCTATGATATGTGTATAGTCCTTTGTTGGAACCTTTCTTCCTTGTCGTTTTCCACTCCCCTGAATTAAGGGTATCAAGCTATGAGTGCTTTCCCATTTGGGTGCCTTGTACTCCAGAAACTAAACAAAACTGACATTTCTACAATATCCTTTTGCTTCAGAATTCTGCCAGGCTTGCCACCAGTGGTGAGTACTCACAGGGGAAGAGCTCTAGGCATACCTTAGGACCCTACAGGAGTCCAAGATGAAAATGTTTCTGCACTGATACTGACCAAAGTATTCTATGTGCCGTTCAAAGTCAGATGTGACAGACCCAAACTAAATATGTATCTCACCATTTGCAAAAGTACTAAAATTGTTCCCAAGTAAAAATGCTTCATTATCTGCATGCTGTACGGATTCTGTGGCAGCTATAAACTCTTACATTAATTCTTTAACTTGGCAAACATACACACCAAACACCTATTCACACTACAGGTGGAAACTGGTTTAAAAATCATCTCTTCTCCAGAGAGCCTGGGAAATATTCTGTGAGGTCCTGAGGACTAGGAATCTCTAGCAGACAACTGTTAGGATCTTAATCCAGTTCCTAGGATTCTTTTTTGGGAACTCACGACCATCACATTGTTATACAAGCTATACAGCTTTGGACCACAGATAAGAGCCTACTCATAAAAGTAATGCAACGAGAACAATACTAGCTGTCTTTATAATCCTTGTCTGTCCCATCTTTAATTTCATCATATTTCAGACAAGAGAAAAGGAAGCTGTTCTTTCATGCAGTGTTTATGCCAGGGCCACAGGAACAATATTTGAAGTTACTATTTAACCTAGCAGAGCAGATGATGTAAACTTTTTATGTCCGACATCCATTTCATGGCTTACTGTTTATTTTATTGGGTAAACTATTTCTTTTATTTGCCTTTTGCAATTTCAATAGCCTTGTAACGTTTTGCAACAAAATGTCAGCAATATAAAAAGGCTTGCACAATGGGTAGCCGCCGACAAATCATAAAAGAGCGGGGGGGGGATCACTCCCCCCCCCCAAGTTTGGCCTAGTTAATACAAGCCACAGAGACCCTCCTGGATGTCTGTGTGGTTCAAGCTGTCACATATTTTGCGGCAACCAGGACCTCTAAAATTGCTGTGACTTTTCTTTGTTCTTCAAAGCTGTTGCCGTAATCATCATTCACTTCAACGGCTTTGATGGTTAGATAGCAAGAGCCCAAGAAACCCACAGAGACATTAGCACATACAGCCACAATGTCTAATAAGACAGCTATTTGCATAAAAGATCAGCCACAATTTAAAACGTCTTGCAATAGATGTGGAAAGGGAATAGCAGATCTATATTAGCATGTACGAAACCGGGGGGGGGGGGGGGTGCTGTGGCTCATCACCTTCCCTTGTAAAAAATTCTGCATTCCCTGAGGAAGTAACTTGCTATGAGCTCAAGTTAAACTAAAATATAGATTAATAAGAAAATACATTTATTATTTATGAATTCAGCTCAGGTGTGGTTTTTGTAGCAACCTCATACCTGTGTTCTGTGGGCAGGTAAGGGGGGGCTTTTTGAGTCTCCAAATACATTTAAAAGAGAACTCTCAGCCCTTTATCAAGCTGAACAAGGAATGAGTTCAACCTTCTTCTCAGTGTACTCATTGCTAAAAAGCCCAAATTGATAGCAAGTGAAGCAGAAATAAGTTATTTATTATTTATACAGTTTTCTTTTAGAATATATGTACTGAGAGAAAAAGAGAGACAAAGACAGATTCTTGAGAAAGCAAACTGCTAACACCATTTTTGGTTATGTCTTGATATATTAGGAAACATTAGAACGCTTTCTATGAAAACTTTCTTGAGATGCCAAAAGCACCCCCCCTCCAGAGATTGGGGGAGGAGTTGTCAAAGGAGATACAACTGTTTGACCATTCAAACAGTTATGGTAATACCGATCTAGGAAGGAAGCACTGTCTACATTTTGAGTTAGCACTGTGATATCATCACATAGTCAAATACGAATGGCTACATAATCTGCTGACATTATCATAGCCACTACATGAACCCTTGAAAGAGAAGAAAAATTGGCACCTAAGTGTCAGCCAAGAAACGAACTGCCAGTAAACAAGAGGAAATCAAAAACAAGAAAACCGTTGGCACAGTCCTAGACTTGGCATGAAGAGTTCATGGTTGCTGGGATCTCAAGGCAGGGGTGGTTATTGCTTTCAAACCAGGACTCTATAGTTCTGTATCCCAATGATTCCTTTCTAGTGGGAAAATTTTAAAATAAATGTATTCAAAGAACTCAAAGGTTCTCCAAGGTCATCTCTTGCAAAGGGAATTTTGTCTGCAAAACCTTACCCTTAATTTCTCTTGGGTTGGAGAATGGGAAGAAAAGTATTAAAAAGTGCACCAGTGGCTACAGAGTGTAGGAGGAAAAACCCTAAGTATGCTATCACATGTGAACTTTACACATGCATCTGTGTTACCATATGAATGCTTCCTAGGAATTGACAGCTGGCATCAATACAGGTGCACATATCAAAATAAATCTGTCTTGTGGTTCATTTATCCCCATACATTTCCTTTTATAGCACCTAACATGCTCAAAGCTGTATACTACTTAAAAGTAGAGTTGCAAGTTTTAATTGGTAATCAACTGAAGTTTTAGCTGATTAATCAGTTGGAGCCAATTTTAATCAGTGGGACTGAAAATCTGTTGTTTATTTTTGAAGATATTTTGATTCTGGTGAGTTGCTCAAACAGAGAATGAAGAAGAAAATGGCCTCTCTTAAACATCAAGTAGTAAATCTGGTTTTTAAACTGGCTATCTCACTTTTGTCACTTTCCCCAAATGGGATCTCTACTGAAGGTTTTGGTAGTATGCAGATTTGTTTACACCAGATAATCAACTGAGTACTTAGCAGGCCTAGTTAAAACCAGTAGCTTAACCCTGCCTGAAGACCATCCACCTGTCTGCAGTTGGTAGCACCCATAATGATTTTCTTACATTCTCATACACCTATGTAACAAAAATGTCTTATGTGAAGCTAACTACACCATGACTTCGACCTGAATGGCTTATAAACAATCCCAAGTTCTACTGGTCACCATCCAGCCACCATGACTTTGCCCCTCAAAAATATTTTCCTCCAAGAAAGACTTGTCTGCTCATGACACAGGGGTCATGCAATTCTTGTCCACAAGGCCTGGATCTGTCCCAGTGAGCTTCAATATCCAGTGAAGTGTGAGGAGGTGTAACACTGGGCAGAAATGACATAACACAACGAGGTTCAATTTTGCATGATGAAATCTCCCACCCACACACTATTACAAACGGAAGGATAGTTCACAAATGACTTTACAAAAATGTAATTTATGTGCAGCCTCATTCAGAATATATTTGAACTCACTACTCATGAAGTATCCATTATTTCTACATTTTGAGGGAATTTATTACTTAATTCTCACTATCCCAGGGATCACACATTGCCTTTCATTAATAAAAAGAAACATATTGTGAATGACTAAAATAATAAAAATGAATATAAGAGCTATAAAATACATGGCACTGTGCTTTGTACATTTATGGGCCTATATAAATGATTAATAAGAATAATAAGGTCCAAAGGGACTGCCACTGTACATAGCAATATCTACAAGCATACAAAATTTCATGAAAATTAAACTGGATCTTGTATAATGTATTTTGGTTCTTTAAGCACAGCTTAAATTATTGATACCAAATGTTTTTGATAGTAAAGATAATGAAATCTTGAAAGCCAGTTCTTTGCAACACAGAAAAATTAGGGATGTGCTGTTGTTAATCCAACGAGCTAAATTTTCAAGCAGCATATATCAAGTGATTTTGCTGTCAATACAAACTCTATACATGCTGTGACGAACTGACCTCCAAAACCAGGACACTTGGTGCATCAAAAGCAGACAGCTGGGACATTAGGGGTTAATGCCTCATTGTAAGGTACAGTTTGATTGACAGACTACTGCCTTCCTGCACCCCACCCTCTCTGATTGGTCAGCGCCAGTTGAGGAGAGCCTTCAAAAGTCTTGTCAGTCTTGTCAGAGGGAATCAGTCCTCATTTGGACTTTGGCTTGGCAATAGCCAGTCAGGAGGAGGGTGTGTGCTGGTCTGAGGGAAACAGACAAGTTCACTTGGGAAGTGAAAGGACACAACTCCTTGCCCTTACTGTGTACCTTTGCATTTAAGGAAAAGTTCAGAAATCAGAATTTAAAGTCTAAGTGTCAGCCCTAGCTGAATTCTGTTTATTCATAGTCTCCAGAACTGGGGTTTAGGTTTGACAGAAGAGACTGAACGGTAGGTTGAAATTGCCAGTCTATCCAGACAGAAAATGATTATTGCTCCTAGAAAGAGGAGATATTTCTTATCCAGTTAATGAGTGGGTTCAACTCAGAAGGGACCCCTGGTTTATGTGAAAAGGGAATCAGTCTTAGGCTGCGGTCACACACACTAAATAATCCACTTTCAATTCACTTTCAATCCACTTTCCAACTGTATTTTGCCAGTTCACACAGTTAAAATCCAGTTGGGAACTGCACTGAAGGTGGATTGAAAGTGGATTATTTAGGCCCCTGCCACACGGGGTGGAAAGGGTCGGGCTGAAGCGCGGCTTCTGAAAGCCGCACCAAAAAAACCCCACGCCACGGCGGGATCACATTGATCCCCTGAGCCACGGCGCATTCCCTCCCCGGCACAATCAAATGCAGGGGGAAGCGACGGAGGGGAACGGGAGACTGCCGAACTGCGCATGTCTGAGCATGCGCAGTTCAGGCAGGAGCCGGGGATGCGCCAGCAGAAAGACGGGCCGGCGATCCCACGGCCAGCATTGATGCGGCCGTCGTGGATGAACCACCTCGGTAGGTGGTTCATTTTTTTATGTGTTTCATTGGGGGAAGGGCCGGATCGGGGACGGGTGCGCAACACTGCCCAGATGTTGCAGTGGGATCGCGCCCGTTTGCTCCAGCCCCGATCCGGCCCACTCCCGGCCCAAAACCCCTCGTGTGGACAGGGCCTTAGTGCGTGTGACTTCAGCCTTAGACTCCTCAAGAGTAAAAAGGGAAAGTTATAATCCCACAAGGGGATTATATCCTGTATTGAAATACAAGGGAAGTATTTCAATACAGGAAGAAAGTACTAACGTCCAGGATACTCAGATAGTTATATGAAACTTGTTGTTTCTGTAAGAAATCTCCAAGGCAAACAAACATCTCACAGTTAAGATCTGAGTAACTAAGAATATAAACTTCAAATACACTCTGTTGCTTGTTCAATATATTATAATTTGTATAAACAACAAAATTTACCTCAACTTCTCATCCCCTGCCTATTCCTAACCCAACTGTGCCTGTTCAATAAAATCAACATTCTTGTTTGAACTTTACTTTGTGCCAAGTGCCATTTCCAAAGGCATTTATAAGAGGGCTCCTGCTTACCTAGAATAAATCTCTGGCCTGGGCAAAAGCCAAGTAACTTATCTATCACAGGGTGGGACACACAGAAAGTTATAATTCTATAATTAAAATGCACTACTAAAAGGCTGCTCAGTCAGAGTGATGAACAGCGTTTTGGCAGAAAAATTTGCCACACAGTGAAGAAGAACCAGGGATCCATCATACATGCACCCAAGCTTTGACCCAAGCTTTGCATCTTCAATAGAAACAGCATATTTCTAGGTTTCCATTAGTGCAATCCTAGGCAGTTACTCCAGTCTAAGATTAATGAAAGCAATGGCTCACACTGGAATAATTCTGCCTAGGATTTCATTTCTTATGTTCTTCAGAAAGCTGAACAGGTTTGGCCTTTGATGAGATCTTGACAAGATAACCTCCAGTGGAATCTCTTTCTTTGGAAAGCTGGACAGTCATTTACGAATAACTAATCTGTGAACATGAACCTATGTACTTTTGTCTTTGCAATTGGGAACCCTAGAAAATACAAGGTCCTGACTGCATGTATGGGAACTATACAGACACTTGCATGGGTGCTGCATACATATACACTGTTTCTGAGGATAAATGACCTGCAGGGGCACAAGGGGAGGGGAAGCATAGAAGGCTGCACTGGGAGGAGGTAGGCAGAGAAACTGCCTTCCTCTAGGATCCAAGCATTCATAACATCTAATAGATATCACTTTACTGTAAACATATTGAATGGCATTCACACTAACCAACAATAGGCCTAGTGTACACCTCAGCATCACCCTCTCAGAATGTCTGACTAAGAGCCTATCAGTATTGCTGCCACATCTTTTTTTTAACATTTTATTTTCAGTTTCCACAAATCATAAATTCGTTCAAACAAATCCATTTAAAATTCCTGCATTTCCACATGCCAAGTTTATCTTTCTAAATTAACAATTATTATTTTTAACTAGCATATCCCATTCCTAATATCTCTTCTTCATTTTCAGCCAGTCATATATTCTTTCCCATCTCTTCCAAAAGACTTCCTCAGGCTTATTCTGTAACCTAATAGACAATTTATCCATTTCAGCTATCTCTAATATCTTATTTTGAAGTTCTCTTATCGTAGGTATATTTTTTGATTTCCAACGCCTTGCTATCAATATTCTGGCTGCAGTTAGAAAATATGTAATCATTTGTATATAATTTTTTATTTTGTCCGGAATCATGTTTAGCAACCATATTTCTGGTTTTAATGGAATATTTTTTAAGACTTCTAGAAATATTTTAGCAATTTCCCCCCAGAATTTCTGAATTCTGTCACATCTCCACCAAATGTGGAGGTACGTTCCTACATTTTTTCCGCATCTCCAACATATGTTGGACGCCTTTGGAAAGCATTTTGCTACCTTAGCAGGGGTCCAATGCCACCTATAGAATATTTTATATATGTTCTCCTTATATGTGGTAGCTCTCATAAATTTCAAAGAATTCCAAGTTTTAGACCACTGTTCTTGCTGCCACATCTTTTAAAGGGGAGAGGGGGGAGGGATTTGAAGTTTGCGATTTTATCTTGGGTTTTAGGTGGGGATGTTTGAACTATTACTGTATGCCGCCTTGAACCAAGAGGAAAGGTGGGGTTGTACAGGAGACACTGCTGCCACCATATACAGGTCTTTGCCCACCCAAGCCAGTCCAGGAATGGGAGGGAATTCAGTACTTTTCAGTACATTAAACAACAAACCACGAGATGGTCTATACCCTCTCTGGTTTCCAAAACAAACTGCCACCAGAACCTCTTTTCAGTAGTCCCTGTCTTTCCTAAGGGAGAGATTCCAAACCCTTAGTTGGCATCTGGGACAGAACACCTTAGACAGAACACCTGAGCAACTCACTCCTGAGATGCACACCTTTCCTCTCCAATGGTAGCGTATATGGGGAGCGTTTAGGCCACAGGATTTAGCCTTGGAATTCAGTTACAACATCAAAGACAATTTAGCAATAAGAGAGATCTTTATTTATTACAGAGCTTAGCATTGACTACCAGAGATTACAAAAATAACATAGGCTAGGGCGGTTTGCCTTAACTAAACATTAATGATTCATAGTTACCACGTCAGGAGTCCAAGATAGTCCCAGTATCAAGGGATTTTGAAGGGAAATCCCATTTTTGCACACCATGTGCTCCAAGTCACAAAGCAACTCTTTGTCTCTCAAGAGGCAGCATTTTCAGGTGCAATAAAACAAACTGACAGAGGAGGAAGGGAGAGCTAAGCAAGGGCTCACTCCCCTAGGGATCAAAACAATTATACCCCAATTCCAGTCACAAATTAGATGTGGCTGTCAGCCAATTGTGAGTGAGCATGGGTGTGCCCAATTATTGGTTGCCATAGCTGTGTGTGGGGATAGGCTATAAGTTTGGGACCCACCTGCAGTCATCTGAGCCCAAACTCCAGCTACTTCATGGCCTACGTGACTAGTCGCATGTGGGCCAGAAAGTGGAGCCATGAGGTCTGGTGTTTGGCATGAAAGTGTGAAAGAATGTGGGTTTATGGCATGGCTATTGAGGCCATGTGGTCCCCGCCATTTGGCTTGCAACAGGAAACAAGACACAGCATGTTATCAAAAGACATCACTGGAGAAGGCATGTGGATATAGAAAGCAGAAAGCAATTTTTCTATACAGGGGTATCCTCTGGTATATATAATTCTGTTTTGGTCATGGACTCCCTGAACATTCCAACACGCTCCAAAATCAGTTCGCTCTCTGATCTGTCATTCAGAGGGTCTCCCTATCCACTGGCTGCTTTGCCTGAGTCCTGCCTCCAACATTCTAAAC
>NW_015167064.1:994760-999028 GCF_001447785.1 Gekko japonicus
CCCCAGGCTCTACCCCTCAAATCTACAGGTATGTTCCAACCTGTGTAATCGGCTATGGTACCACTTTCCAGACCCTTGGAACCCAGAAAATGTGGCACAGGAGGAGGTGCTTTTCTACCTTAGCTGTGACTGCATAGCCACAAATTAACAGAAGCCAATGTCCAGGCGGCACCTGGAGATCTCCAGCTATTAAAACTGATGTCCAGATGACCAAGATCAGTTCTCATGGAGACAATGGCTGCTTTGGGCAGTGGATTCTATGGCATTATACCCTACTGAGGTCCCTCCCCACCCCAAATCCTGCCCTCCCCAGGGTGTACTGCTCCAATCTACAGGTATTTCCCAACCCAGAGTTGGCAACCATGTAATCAGCTATGGAACTACCTTCCAGACCCTTGGAACTCAGAAAAAATGGCACAGGAGGAGGTGCTTTTCTAGCTTAGCTGCCACTGCATATCACCCCCCTCCCCATCAAAAAATAAGTCAGAGGTGGAGAGAACCATATCTGTTACCATGAGGCTGTCCTCCCATTCTACCCACTTGGGGCAGCAAAATGACTTGAGACAGCCCTGCCTTATAGCTAAGCAGAAGGAAAGAAACATGGCTTGCTTCCCTCCATTTTCCGCTTCCCTCTGCTGCCCCACCAGCCACAGTTGGGACACTCATCTGGAGCTTCCTTCTAGATCTCGTTGTATTTCTTCCCACAACAGGCATTACTCCTATTAATAATATAAATAAATATTTCACATGTTTAGGGTCATGGCACAACAGACCACAGGGGCACACTGCATGCTTTCCATGCATGCTATAGCAACTCCAATTAGCAACATCCTCTATTACCAACTTCCCTACTGTTTGGGCAAGGGCATTACTCCTATTAATAATATAAATAAATATTTCACATGTTTAGGGTCATGGCACAACAGACCACAGGGGCACACTGCATGCTTTCCATGCATGCTATAGCAACTCCAATTAGCAACATCCTCTATTACCAACTTCCCTACTGTTTGGGCAAGACTCCGTCATTTGAACCACAATCACGGTGCCAGAGAATATTCCAACTACACCCTTAACCTTAGGGCAATTCATTCATGCCACATGCTCCATGACCACAGATTAGACCAGGGCTGGGGGCTGGGTGGGTATTGCCTGTTTCACATCTTCTGATTATCCTGGGGCTGATGGCATTGATTTATACATTGGCCAACTTTGGTGAAATAAATGCCAGGATATAACAGATCCAGCAGGGTGATCGTATTATCTAAACAGCCTGAGCAGAAATACTGAAGCTGTGCCATGTGGAGTATTACTGAAAACTACACTGCATCTGCTTCTGCTACACAATGTAAAAAATTCTGCATACTTCTATGTATAAAGTCAAAAGCTTACGGAGGTAATTATTTCCTCTGCCCTAGTGATTAAGGATATCAACAGCAAACAAGATATGGGAATGGTTCAGTTCCCTCTTTAATCCTTAATACACACACCTTTCACATTTATTCCCTTTAATGCAGAAGGGAAACATGTAAATGAAAGCCTCAGTAATAAAGGTCAGAGATCTCACATTCTCAAAATCAGCTAAGGCTTCTAAAGCATTGTTACCGTAATGGTTTTTATAGTGTTACAATCCAGGGACCATCAAAGGCTGTCGAGATTTAGATATGGATTACACAGTGCACCAAATTATACGCATCCAGAAGTAAGCAGTGTGATTATTCACAGGGGTTAAATGGGGAAAATACCCAAACAAACTAGCTTGGGTTTTTTGACAGCCAATGTTTAGGAACAAATGTGTTCAGTATTTAGAAATTATTCACAGGGCAGCTTTAACCACTTAAGAAGCCACTGGATATTCAGTGACATGACACTGCCATGGTTTTCACTTACCCCTCATCTGGTAGGTCTGGCAAAACTCGACTTACACATGGAGAGACTTCGCAGCTTACCAGCTCCTAATGTACACAGAGCAATCCTGTTTTGGGCTGCCAACCTCAAGATGAGGCCAGGAATTAGTTCAGGTCCCCTGGACAAAACGGCTGCTTTGAAGGGTGGCATTATACCCCAGTGAGGTACCCCAAACCCGACCTTCCCCAGGCTCCCTCCCAAAATCTCCAAAAATTTCCCAAACAGGAGTTGGCAACCCTGTGTGGCACTTTTTCAAGCACACAGCAGGTGAGTTACTGGTTTCTGCTCTAAATAATTGATGGGTAACAAAGTTTTCCAGTAGAGAAGTATTTTGACTTCACCAAAGTCTTCGACAAAATTCCACATGTTTTTGTCAACAAATTAGAGATGGGTGCATTAGGGTTCATTTGAGTGCAGAATGTATAGATTTACTATATTTGAATTCACTGCGGTCATCACATGCCTCTCCCTGCCCTCCAAATCCTGTGTCTGTGCCAAGAACTCAGAAGAGAATGCCTTCACACCACATTTTTGTTACGTACGCTGATTCTGCCTTATGGAAGTCACCATGAAAACCCTTCATCTTTCTTACTACAAGTTCTCTGTGAAATGCAGTGAACATGGGTGGTGGGAGGGGCGGTTTCTTTCCCTTTCTGCTTTAAAAAAATAAAAATAAGTGCAAACAGAGCCTTATTGCTTCTGCAATGGAGTTAGAAGAGAAGGGAAGGGATTCCCAAATTCCTTATAAACACCAGATAACTAAGGGGAAAGAAGGTTTTCTCTGACTGTAAGATGGGCTTTTGCAGAAAACCGAATGAATGCCCCTCCTTTCGCCAGAAGTTCTCGGAAACTCATGAAGAAGATGGGAGGAGGAGCCTTTATGCTGGGCCACAAACTGCTAGCAACTGGGTGTATGGAAGCCCACCTGTTGCCATCTTTGGAGAAATAATTTTGATATGAAGGGGGCATATGGGAGAGACAGGTGTGGCCTGAGAATCCTTTTTCAGTTTACCACTGCCTGATGGCAGCTCTCCAATTCAAGGCTGATGGATTTGCTGCAGACGACAGACCGGGCTGCCAGATGTGCCTGATTTTAAAGGATTATCTCTTATTCCAAGCATCACAATCCTATTGAAAACAATACATGTCCTTTCCTACAAGCACAACAAGCTCAACAGTGTCTCATTACTAAAACTGTGATCTGCCAAACCAAACTAAAGGCAATCTACTCTGGGCTCCAAGGCGAGATAGTAAAAATATACCCCACCTTTAATTTTAAATATAAATGACAAACCACAAAATTACTCACAAGTGCATGCAGTGGTAGCTAGCCCGATGGTCTTTTTTAAATGGAAAAGCTTCTTAGGGAAAGTGCCACTGGGAGAAGAGAAAGGGGGTAGCAGGGTGGTGAGCCGTAATCTTTCCCTGTGTCCACTTGTCCTCGCTCCCCCCTTTCTGTTTGGAACCCTAAAGGAGGAAGTTGCTTAGTAGGGTAGAGTGATTTAAAGCAGGGAGAAGCGTAAGCACCCAAACTATGACTTTACTAGCTAGTCCAGCAAAGGGGAGGGGGGGTTCCTTACATTAAAGTGTATGTGTAACACGTAGTCCTGTCCAGAACTTTACTATTTAAATCTGTGCCTGTTCCATGAAGTCTCTCCTGTACAGCAATTTAATACCACCTTTATCTTCCTGAGACTATGGTTTGTTTACATATGGGAATGCCTGATGTTATTTACTCATAGTTAGAATCCTGAGTTATTTATAGACAAGTTTGTGCATTGTAATGCAAACATTAGCATATCTGGCTAGGATCTGGACTCAAATTCCCAGCCAGCCATCAAGCCTGCCTGGTCTATTTGGGGCCAGGTAATGTGGCTGCAGTGGCTCAGAGGTTAAGATGCTGAACTGCAGACTGGAAGGTCGGTAGTTTGGCAGTTCGAGACCCTAGCGCCACATGACAGAGTGAGCTCCCGTCTCTGGCCCCAGCTCCTGCCAACCTAGCAGTTCGAAAGAAACTGCAAGTAGATAAATAGGTACCGCTTCGGTGGGAAGGTAACAGCATTCCATGCACCTCAGCATTTAGTCATGCCGGCCACATGACCATGGAAACATCTTCGGACAGCGCTGGCTCTTTGGCCTGGAAACGGAGATGAACACCGCCCCCCCCCCAAGAGTTGGATTTGACTGACTTTCGAGCAAGGGAAACCTTTACCTTTACTCAGGGGTCTTTTCGTAGAAAAAGAGGTACAGGAGCTGATTAATATAACTTATTAGCATAACTTATTTGCATATGCTACACCCCCTTACATCACCGGAAGTGTGCGTCAGCCCCTCTGACAGGCAGAAGCGCCTGGGATCCA
>NW_015167064.1:999233-1000782 GCF_001447785.1 Gekko japonicus
GGAGCCTAAAAATTGACCACCACTTCAGGCCACCACTTGCTGTACCAAAAATGAAGGAACTTGGACCATGCTGGCACAGATTAGCTCCACAATATCCCTCTGCTAGGCTTATTCCCCAGAAGTCAGGAAAGTGTCAGCAACACCAACAGGGAGGGTGGAAAAATAACTTTTCTCCCTGGTTTGTCAGAGCAACTCTGGAGCCATCTCAGAAAATAGAACGGTTGAGTAGAAAAAAGAAAATGCCTTTTTCTCCCCACCCCACCCCCCTGCCTCTTGCTTGCAAGATCTCTGGCCAGCTACCTAGAATTGCCAACTCCTGGGTGGGAAATACCTGAAGGTTTGGGCGGCAGAGCATAGGCATAGAGGGGTTTGGGGGAGAAGTGAGGCCTCCACAGGGTATACTGCCTGTCAGGTAGCCATTTTCTGTCACCTGGGGATCAGTTCTAATTCTGGGAGATCTACAGGCCCCACTGGGAGGTTGGCAACCCTCCCTGAGTCGCCCCTTCAAGCACTGCCACTCCTTCCTTCACTGCTTTGTGGTGCCCTTGCATAAATCCTCCCTCCCAGCCCCACCGAAGAACAGGCTGCGGCTTCAGATACACCCCCATGCAAAAAACAACAACTAGACCCCCCCCTTCCCAGACAGCTTTTCTCTTTCCCAGGCAGGGATTTCCCTCTTTCTCCCTCTAGTTCTGGAGTTACAAGTGGAGAGTTTATCCCTGAGGACAGAGCAAGCCCTTAAAGGTAGGGGGGAGAGGTCCAAATCCAGTCTCCTTTCTTTGGACTCTAAGCTCTGTCCCTTCCCTCTTTTTAAAAACTCCCAGAGGGGCCCTTTCTGCCTGCATTTGAGTTCCGGTGTTTTCTCTCCGTGGGGCAACAGAAATGCAATTGTGGCTGAGAATGATCCCAGCCTTCTTCCCTTCCAAGATTTAAATATTTACACACACGCCTTATTTCTAAGTAAACCTTCCCGGGATGCAGCTGCAAGGCTTTTCCCGGCTGTTGCAAATCTGAAGCCCTTCCTGTTCTCCTTCCCAATTCAGAAGTAAACCCTCCCCCACCCCATGCGTACTCACACACACAGGAAAATAACCTTTCCTCTTTTCCTCTCCCCTGACTCTGTGCTCAGCCTCTCTAGCAAACAGCTCTGTGGATTTAACCCTTTCAGTGCTGCAGACAAAGGAAGAATGTTTCCCCTGAGGAGCTTCAAGCCAGGCTGCTTTCAGGAACGCCTTATGCAGCTCAGTGGGGCTACTTTGATGTAAGTTGATCTGCACTAAGGCAGAAATGCCTGCGCTCATCAATTAAAAGCTAGCGCACCCTAGCTCAGTTTGGAGGGAACCCTGCCCGCCACCCTTGGACTTTGAACAAATGCCTGGGGCCAGTCAGTGGAACAGATTTCCACCCCCTCAGAGCAGCTTGGGGATTGCACCAAAACTTGGAGAGGATCTATTTTCACCAAAGATTTACAAAGCATCCCGTGGCTTTGAAAACTCATTTGCAGCAAAGGTTTCCCATGTTTTCTCTACCCACATATGTAAGAAATGTT
>NW_015167064.1:1000795-1036926 GCF_001447785.1 Gekko japonicus
AGGGGGAAAAAAGGGGGGGGGGGAGTTTACAAATTTCCAGTGTCTGAGAGGGGAGACTGGCTGTTGGTGCACCCAAGAGCTTTGGCAAGCCAAGCTAACACTCAGAGAGGGCCCCTCGTTGCCTCTGTTCTCCCCCCCAAACAAAAAAGATCCTCCGAGTGCTCCAGAGCACACTGATTTCTGCAGCAGCCTAATTGCTCACTCACAACTTTAAGGCCAGTAACTCACAAAGTAGAAATTTTATTCACAGGACTCCGCAGCTTAGAGTTTAAGCGACTGGCTCCCCCGCTGCCCCCAGACTCCGTTTGTGATCCCAGGAGGGATTCTGCCTCTCCCCCGTCTCCTCCTGCGTAGGAGCTGGCCTGATCCTGTTTCCCCGAGGCGAACAGGAGCTGTGCCCCAGGCCCCCACACACCCCTCCTGATGCTGGGGCTGCAGCGACTGTTGAAGGGGGACATGTGGGTCCATGAAGACAAGGTGTGGGGAAGCAAGCAGGCGGGAGAAGGCAGGAGGAAAACCCCAGGCACAGGGGGGGAAGGGTGGCCTGTGAGTGGGCTGGCAAGGGGCTTGGTGCACATGCCTACCTCGCTGCCTTCCTATCCTCCTCCTCTTGGCACAGCAGCACCAGGTCAGAGCAGCCAAGCCCCACCCCGCCAGACAGGCGAAGCCCAGGGGCACCAAGACAGCCCCTTAGTTGCACCAGAGCAGGGCTTTTGGCGAGGGTGGGGCGGCAGGCCGGCATGGCGCCCCTCCATAAGCAAATGCCTAAATTCTTCTATCGGCAGTCCGGCCATGCGCGGGTGACAGAGGAGGGGGCGGGCCTGTTCACTGGGGGAGCGTCGCTTCGGGGCGCTCTGGCCTGAAAAGAGGCCTGCCTTTACTAAACAGGTACCACTTTGGTGGGAAGGTAACAGCATTCCGTGCACCTTGGAGATTTAGTCATGCTAGCCACATGACCACGGAAATGTCTTCGGACAGCGCTGGCTCTTCGGCTTGGAAATGGAAATGAACACCGCCCCCTTGAGTCGGATTCGACTAGCTGTCGAGCAAGGGAAACCTTACTCCCTCTCAAACTCACAAGCCACACGGGGTTGTTGTGACAATAAAAGGGTGAAGGGAGAACAACCCTTGAGTGCCTTGGGTAAGAGCAAGATTTTAAAAGTGTGCTAAAATTTCAGACTTTCTTTGAAGGGACTGGGGGGGGGGGCTCCTCAGAAGCTAATCAAGGATTCCTCCCTGACAAGATCACAAAGGGAAAACACCTTGGCACCATCACCAGTCTTTTCCTACAACATAGAGACACTCTGGAATGCATTCTCAGTTCACCTGAAATGACAGTGAGGCTCAATGGCTACACCCAGGGGTAATTTCCTGCGGGAGCGCACAGGAGCGGAGCTCTGGCAGTAAGGAGCCCAGGGGGCGGGCACATGCAACAAGCCCCACCCCCTGCTCCCAGCAGCCCTCAGTCAGAGCAAGAAGCAGCCAGGTAAGTTGCAGAGCCCACCCACCCCGGCCCAAAACAGTCCAGTGGCACCTTTAAGACCAAGTTTTATTCAGGTACAAGCTCTCCCTCCTCAGTGAGGACAGATCTGCACGTTCCCCTCCTAATAGCTAGCAATCCAGAACAGTCCAGTGGAGCCTGAGCGGTGGGTGTTGCCTTCTGACACACTTCCGGCGATGTCAGGGGTTGTGGCATATGCAAATGAGTTATGCTAATGAGCTCCTGCACCTCTTTTCCTACGAAATGACCTCTTTTTCTACTAAATGACCCCTAGCTACACCTATTACAAACCGAGGGTGAAACCTACAACTGTCTCCAGAATCCTCTGTTATCCAACTATGGATAACAAACTACTGCCCAAAATCAGATAATGCAAGCCACTGAGACATTATACAACTCAGAGATGGTACTTGTGTTCTAGGAATGGGCACGGTGTTAAACCTTGCCTTGCCTAGGGTACTTTCCTAAATTTATTGTTTCAGCTTGGCTAATGTTTTACCTTATCTATCTTAGCCAACCACAATGAAATGTACATGGCACTAGAGACTGAGAAATGCCTTTCCAGTGAACTTTATTAGGTGTCTAGGCTGAGTTTGTTTCTCTGTATCATTTCTGGGAGTTTACAGACACCATCATCTCTCAAGCACTGGGAAGCCATTTGTAACATAACTTCTGCTTCCAACTCTTTGTTCTCTACCAAACACCTAAGCCTGGCAAAGAGCCAACTTCTACATTTTAAAGATCAGTTGGTACAATGTATGTTATTATCACATTTGTAATACATTTCTTTTTTATAGTATCTGAAATCAAATAACCCATAACAGCAGCCAAGCCCCCATATTTAGGTAGTGTATTAGAGTGCAGATTGTACAAGCCCATATTCAAATCCTGCTGTAGGTACAACAGTAAAAGTTAATGATTTCTTGGTCCACATCACAAAGCTAACATGCAACTTGGCATATTTTGCTTGAGAGCTCCAGGAAAATGAAAATAGCAAATGGTACAGCTTGGATCAGAAAGAAAATTGGCCGAGGTCTGTGTAGAACTTCTACACAAGCATCCTTTTCCTTGTCAAAGCAAATGTTATCACTGTCTTGTGATCATCAGCACTAAAATTTCTGCTAATGTGTTGGGAAATGGCTGCACGTCTGCTTTCAATTTACAATGTGCTAGGATCATCTGCTTTGCAAAGGGAAGGGAGGAAGAGCCAAAACACTTCACAAACTGTTTGGTAACCAAATCCCTGATCGGACACTTGGGGCAATACCATCCCTCCGTAAACCACAGAAGTAATCTGAAGCAGCATGACGTGGAATTCCTGTTTGAGTTTACCTGAATGAATCTTATTGATACATGATAATACCTATCATTAAAGATTCATTCTGAGTTGTTTAAATGGTACACACTTGCATTACCAGCATTTCAAAATACAAAAATTATTCTGTCACTGAAGGAGAGATGGACTTCTCTCATGTATAAAATATGAAACACGTTGCATTTACATAATAATCCCCAGACTGCTCTGCTCTTCATTTTTACTGCTCTCTTATTTGATAGTACTGACCTGAGTTCTGTATGGCTTCATCACAGAGGGTTCAACACAAGGTGCCTTCTTTAAAAGGTACAGTGAATTAAACCAAGATCAAATAAACTCAGCCAACAATAACAAGCTAAGGGTTTTTTTGCTTGTTTGAGTAAGCAAGATAAAACAAACCAATCAAATGAATGCAACGTGGCCAGTACCTCCAACATCTGAAAAGTGGGTAGAGGCTCCAACCCAGAAACATCCACCCTAGCTTAGAAATGATCTCCCACCATACTTTGTAAGTAAAGCTAATAAAACCAGTTCAGGTATTTAAATATTTGAATTCACCATGATGAGCATATTCCTAAATCTCAGTTAAAAATCAAAAGTGCACAAACACTGTCATCTTGGCATTGTGTTGATACTCAGGGGCAGATTGCTGTGCTTTGCTTTTAGGTTCTAATCTTCACAGCCATCCAGCTGAGCATCCACAGCTGGCACAAACCAGTATCATCTTCAGGTATTGCTACCAGGCTGACCGTCGACAAACACGTGCATACTTTTGACTATCCAAACCAGTCTGTGCAAAATTAAGTCCAGCAATGTGAAAGTCAGCCACAGATGCACAGTCAATTACCTTGGAAAGGGAAAAGATGGAAAGACACTACTTACTACATCCATGTGAACTTTCTTTCAGGCTAGTGATGTGAAGGCCACGGAGGTGGGGCATCCAGTAAGGGTGGATAATCCCACTGAATGATAGCCAGTGTGTGCGTAGTGGGTAAAGTGTTGGGCTAGGATCACAAGCTCCAGGTTAGGAAATTCCTGGAGATTTGGGGGCAGAGTCTGGGGAGGGGAAGGAGCTCAGTGAGGATGTGATATCAATAGAGGCCACCCTCTGAAGCCGCCATTTCTTCCAGGGCAACTGATCTTTGTAGTCTGCAGATTGGCTGTAATTCTGGGAGAACTCCGGGCCCCATCTGGAGATTGGAAACCCTGTCCGGGAGACCCAAGTTCATATCCAAAGTCTGCCATGAAGCTGATTTTCTCACCCTAATGAATTCATGGGGTGGTTGTGAGAATAAAATTGAGGAGGGGAGAAACTGTAAGCTGGGGGGGGCACTGGGGAGAAAATCAGGGTATAAATATAAATAAATATAGCTATTTGGAACTCCATGCATTCCTATGAAAATGTGAAGGAATCAGTCCATTTCCTTGGGAGGTTTTGTGCCTTTTTATTTATTTTTTAATAATAAAGGTAATAATAAATTAGCTCTACACTTGGTCGGCAAAAGTGTACTGCAAAGGAGCGGGGTGATCCCTATTTCAGGGAGGAGTTCTAATTCAGACCCCGCATTCCAAAACTTATTCACACTTTCCCTTTCTCGCCACCTTTTTCTGTTATTAAGTCATTACTCCATTATTAAACGGTTGGGGATGCCTCAAATCAGAGACCAGGAATCAGGGAAAAAAGAGATCTTTGAAATTGATGGGATAGATCAGGGGTGGTCAAACTGTGGCTCGGGAGCCACATGCAGCTCTTTCACACATATTGTGCGGCTCCTGGCAGGGCAGCTGGGGAAGCAAAGAGAAGGCATACTTTTCCTCCCACCCTCCTGTCTATGTGCTTTCTTTGTTTCTCTCTCTCTCTTTCTTTCCACCTCTTTCATTCTTTCCACCTCACATGGTCTATACATACACAGCAAACATGTTACCAGTAACTACACACAATGCCCATATAATGATGCACTTTGCATGTAGTAATAGTACTGTGCGCTTATGTAGGACATTTTGAATTGAACCCGTACATTTTACAGGAGCCGTATCTGTTTATTTTTTCTTATTTTCTATTTTTATACAAAACAAACAACTTATGATACATCAACACATTTTTTCTGAATATAGTTGCAACGTTTCGGACTACAACACTGTAAAAAAAAATCCATTCACAAAAAACGTGAGTTTAACCATCGTGCGAGTTTCATTCAGTTTATCTTTCCAGGCTTGGATATCTGGAGTCACTTTTGACTTCCAGCCCTGACTGTCTATTATCTTGCAGATAATATGAGACTGAAAGTAAGAGAATGAAGACTTGCTGAAGACAACCTGGAGAGATTCTAGCTAAGATGAGATTTGTGGTCATGAGTCTGCTCTTGGTCAAGCAATGATGATCATGTCAGCCATCATGCTTCCTTTGTACCTCTGCTGGTCAATAAATATGCAAACATGAGAGGCACAAACTCCCCATACATACTATCATTGTTAAGAGAAATGTTCTTAATTCCTCTTTACCCAATTTCTCCCTGAAATCCAACAATCCATTTCTGCTCCTCTTTTTAAAGGAATTTGGCGTCTGTTTCGAATCAATTCCAATTTGATCAAAGAGACATTTGAAGAGCGAAAGGCAGGAAGGGACGTTCAGCTAAATTTCAGACTCTTACTCTGCAGATGCTCAGAGGCAGGAAATGTCTTCACAAACTTTCCTCTCCTTATCCCAAGTACGACCTTTGCAAGAGAAAGCAAAAATATGCACAAGTAACAAACCAGCCATCAGAAAATGTATTTATTTACACACACACAAAATCCCACACTCACAACCTGTACAGGTTTATGAGGCAGCTTACAAGCATAAAAGCATAAAAGAAAACAGAGTAGAAATAACCTCCCCTAACAAATTAAGCTTAATTAATTTATTTTCAGTAGAATAACAATTAAAACCTCAGTTAAAAATTCCAGTCTATGTACTCACACTCTCTGTCTTGCTCTCTCTCTCTTACAGACACACACACACACGCAGAGACACGCATGAAAACATGCACACTTCCCTTCAGTTAAAAACCCAAGCCTGGCACCTACAACTGGGAACCTTGAGATGAAGTTCCCTAAATGGGGGACCTTGTAGTCACCCACCTTACTGTAGGAAATGGAGATACTTTCCTTAATTGATGGGCATCACTATGTGATGTTTCTGATGGTGCCTGTGCTGCTTCTGGTTGGTGAGCAAAAGGACAAAAGGATCCCTACTCCATTAGCCAGACTCTGAGCCACCAAGTCTCTTTCTTCCTACCCCCCCATACACTTTTTCCATATTGATTTTATAGCATTTTGCTAAATGCTATCATCCATATAGATGTCTGCCATCATTTTGTTGACACAGTGAGTCAATACTTCATTAAATGTTACCTTTCAGCTTTACCCTTAATTGTCTAAAGTATATGCGTTGTTTTCATTATTTATGTGACTGCCATTCAATTATGCATTCTGGATTTTTTTTAAAAAAATGAAAGGTTTTGTTTACATTTTTATTATTATTATTATTGCTCTGGCGTCAGCTTGTGGATTCCTATATAAAGAAATTAATCTTCTTTTGGAGGGGGAAATGGAAGATGACAAGCACTAGCTCCTGCTGCTTCAGGGACATAATTATGCTCCCAAACACAAAAACAGAAAAATCATAAGCGCAACACAGTTGAGACTCTTGAAAGTTTCATCTCAGCATGAAGCTATGTTTTAATTATTATATTTGTCTGCATTGTTCAGATTGTCAGTGCACCAGATAGAATAAGTGCTTGTCCTAGTTAATTCTTCATGAGACTTGTGTCACCGGAAGATGCATTTAATTTATTTTCTTCTTCTTGCCTCCAGTACTTACAGTGCTTTATTTTACAGCCAGATTGAGTCTTGTAGTGTCAACAGAAAGAATTTGTAGGAAAGGTATAGTTTAGCCAGGATTGACTCCAGAGGGCAAAGTTATAGTTAGAAAAATTCCCTACAAACAATCATTGTTATATACTCCCTGTCTCCTAGCCACAAGGTGATTGTTTGAAATCATCTTATGTTGACAGTCAAATGAAGGTTGACTTTGTGGGTGGTGCAGTGCACAATGGTCTCCCTACCTACCATGCATCTGAAAAATCTAATTTTGAAGCATGTTGGTCACCTTGTTGAATTTCACTTCCTGTTTAAAAATCCTCATAAAATCTGCTGATTTAAGCAAAGCCGCAGTCTCTGAACCAGACAGGCAGTCTTGAATGGCACATAAGCCATCCAGTCAATGCCACAGGTTTGGCCAGCATTCCTAGTTTGCAGGTGGATTTGTATTATATAGTCAAACTACCAGTCTATCTATCTCAGTGTAGTCTACTGCAGCTGGCAGTGACTCTCAGGTTCTCAAATTTTTCACATTACCTACAGCCTGTTTATTTTTAACTGGTGTTGCCAAGGACTGAATTATGACTTTCTGCATGAAGTATGTTATATGTGCTGATAGGGACCTGATGAATCACTGTGTCTGCTTCATATTATTTAATCTTCCTTGTACCTAGTCAATATTGTATCAGTCGTATTGTTTTTTAACCTTCGTCCTATATTCTAGGGAACTTTCATACTCCATTTATTCCACATATGCTTGCTATGGACTTATTCCATGCTTATTCCATGCTTATTCCATGGCTGAGTTCAGACTGGCAGTTTGCCCTGATATGCGCATGTACAGGGATTAGCCCACCCAGGCCAGGCCAGGGAAGGGGGGGAATCCTGTACTTTTCAGTACATTAAACAACAAGCCATGAGACAGTCTGTACCATCTCTGGTCTTCACAACAATTTGCCACCAAATTCACTAGTCCCTGCCTTTCCTAAGGGAGAGATTCCAACCCTTAGTTAGCATCTGGGATTTAACACAGTAGCAATTCGATCCAGAGATGCACACGATTACCAAGGTAGCATATGTGGTCAGGGTTAAGCACAAGGCTTAGACTTGGAATTCAGTTAAAACACCAGAGACAAATTAGCAATAAGAAGGATCTTTATTCAGTACAGAGCTTAGCATAGACTACCAGAGATTACAAAAATAACAAAAGGTAGGGCTGTTTGCCTTAACTAAACATTAATGATTCACAGTTACCACGTCAGGAGTATTCATCAGTCCAGAATAGTCCAAGGGATTTTGAATGGAAATCCCATTTTTGCACATTATGTGCTCCAAGTCACAACTCTTTGTCTCTCAAGAGGCAGCATTTCAGGTGCAATAAAACAGATAATGGAGAACAGGAAGATGAACTCACTCCCATAGGGATCAAACAATTATACCCCAATTCCAGTCACAAATTAGATGTGACCATCAGCCAATTGCGAGTGGGCATGGGTGTGCCCAATTGTTGGTTGCCATAGCTGCGTGTGGGGATAGGCTATAAGTTTGGGACCCGCCTGCAGTCATCTGAGCCCAAACTCCAGCTACTTCATTGTGTACGTGACTGGTCGCAAGTGGGCCAGAAAGTGTAGCCATGAGGTCTGGCGTTTGGCATGAACGTGTGAAAGAATATGGGTTTATGGCATGACTATTGAGGCCATGTGGCCTCACCATTTGGCTTGCAACAGGAAACAAGACACAGCATGTTATCAAAAGACATCACAGGAGAAGGCATGTGAATATAGAAGCAATATTTCTATACAACGCGCATTTCAGAAACATTCCACAACCTGATTAAATGGGCTGTTCACACAGGCACATCTGTCAGGCGTTCCCCACTGGTACTCAACCCATCTTGTAACGCTACACTCCCGAGTTTAAAAGATACCTGGTGAAAGTGGTAGCAAACCCTGGAAAGCACGATTATCCTGTGTCCATCCCACACCAACAAAGTGTGAACGCCAAATGCCGCATTTTTCTCATGCGCTTATGCGCCTCCTCCCAGTATGCTCCCACATCAGTCGCTGCAGTGTGAATGGGAAAACCCGGAACAGTTTGTTCTGGATCTTTTTTGCCATGACTCCCTCCCGCTTCAAACTGCCAGTCTGAACTCAGCCCGTGTAAGAGCTAGTACCTTCCCAGACATTACTGTGCTAAAAGCAATGTTGTCTGGTTTGTAAACCCAGAAAAAAAATAAGTTTAAATGTTAGAGGCAATTATATTATTATTTACTTATGTTTAGTATCTGATTAGTAAAAGATTCTGAACACGATTACCACTACCATCATATACCTAACAGAATATTAAATTATATAACTTGCTAACAAATTATATTATTATTTACTTATGTTTAGTGTCTGATTAGTAAAAGATTCTGTACACGATTACCACTACCATCATGTACCTAAAAGAATATTAAATTATATAACTTGCTAAAAACATTTGTTGTTTCTTTTTATTTGTGATCTACTCTCCTTCTAAGGAGCTCAGGGTAGTGCTTTCTTCCACGATTTATCTATTTAAAATATTTACATCTAGTGTTCTCACTTTATCAAGGCAGCCAACAAAACAAGTTACAAATGCATAAAAACAATATATTAATAGACCAGCAAGGTTAAAAACTGCACACATGATTTAGAACAAAAACAAAAAAACACCTACCTGGTTACCCAGTTGGTTACTCTGAGGGAGACTGATTTGCAGAAAATCTCCTAGTCAGTGGATTTCATAGCTCAACAGGAATTTGAATCTGTGGTTCCAGCATCCAAACCCAATATTCCATACTACATACGTATATGTGGTTCTCTGTCATTACTTCATTTTTGCAGCCTTATTATCTTAAAATAACTTTCTTGTACATAGCTGTTTAAGGAATGTATACTGTTTCTCATAATTCACGGTTCATCTTTCATGAACTAATGTTGGTTTTTCAAGAAAATGAGGTTCAGAAACACGTGAAAGGCGACTCTGGAACTACTTCAGTGTTGATTTACCATGTGGCTTCAGGCTGCCCTGTGCTTTTGAACAAATTGTCTTGCAGTGCCACCAGGATAATTCCATAGTACAAGTAACAGACTGCATGAGCGATTGAGCATGTAGTTCTGAGAAATATTGGGATGTGCTTTAGTGACTGATTTATTGACCCCCAGCCCATTATCACACTTGTGGACAGACTGAGCAAATTTGCTGATATGAGAGGCCTCAATGCTAAGAAGTGAGAGGCCATTAGGGTTGCCTCAACTTTGTCACCTGTGATCTCACCATCAGACTAATCTTGTCTTGTTCGTATATATTTTCTTGCCTAGTTACTTCATCATAGGTCAGGGGAAATGCAGGGCTTTTTTTTTAAAAAAAAAAAGAGGTGCCAGAGCTCTCAAGAGGGAAATGAAGTTTTCTGTCTGTATACTGAAAACTCATGAACTTTTAAACATTTTAAAAAGAATTTTGTCAAAGGGGTTCTGGAACTCTGTTCCAGCACATTCCCCCAGAAAAAAAGCCCTGGTTGAAAATTAGAAATTTTAATGGCTTACATGATGCATTTAGATGCTTACAGAGACAGACACCAACTAATAAGAAAAACATTTACTTTTTTTTGAACAATTTGAAACAGTTTACAGTAGTGTTAGGCAATGTTCCCTCTAAGCTATGGAGTCTTGTGAGCAAAAATTCTACTTTGTGAGCTACTGGCATTAAAGTTGTGAGCGAGGGGTTTGGCTGCTGCATAAATCAGTTTGCTTTGGAGCCATCCTTCCTGAGCTAAGACAAAAACTGTGAGCCGGAGGCTAAAAATCTGTGAGCTAGCTCACACCAACTCAGCTTAGAGGGAACTATGGTGTTAGGGAAGCTAATGCTTTTGTATATATGTATAGATGCAACTCTCTGTTGTTTGGAGACTGGTTCAAGCTATCCGCCTGTGAGACTAACTGCCCTGGTGATCAGCTCTAGGGATCAGAGAACACAGAATTACAATGTGAGCTGAACCTGCAGGTGTTTGAGCATGCCCACTGTCAAAATACCTGTCCTTTCTGGGGCATTTTCAGTCTTCACCAGGATGGGGGAGGGGCTTTTACCAAGTCATTTTGTTCTGTATATTTAGGGAGTTCCTTGAGTAGGTACAGTTCCCTACCGTGTCTGTGGATGACCTGCATTTCTGGATTTATTATCTGCACAGGGGCTAGCCACTTTACTACTAAACAGAGTAATGATACTTTGAATCCTGACCATATTTTTTCCCATGTGCCTGTTTGCAAATTCTTTTGCCTTTATGATTAAGGGAAGGTGGCACGGGCAGAACTGTATAGCTTTAAAAATGTCTACTTTTCTAGAATGAATGTTTTCGTTGCTCCAGTTTTATAGCCCATAGTCTTTCATTCTCCAGTGCTAATCATGCAAGTGATATAAAAAGTAACTTTCTATAAGTTTTAATCACATATTTCAAACCTCTAAGAGAGTGTTCAAACAATGCATTTTTAAAAACCACTATTATGCTATGCAGTAGTGTGTGATGAGGAGATGCTACATTTATTTTAAGAGAGAGAAGGAGAGAGAGAGAAATCTGTATTTCATTTGTTACACTGCTAACTTCACTTTAGGTAATTGCATTCAGTTTTATTATTGCCCAGAGCAATAACTGATTGTTAGTTATTGAAGTCTGAAATGATTTTCTCATCTCCCAGGGGAATCTGGAGATTTACATGGAGCACAGCAGCAACTAATAGATATAATCTGGCCATAATGTAGCCAAAGAATGTGTTATTTACTTGTTGAGAACATGGATGTTGAATATTCTAACATTTCCTTGAGAAGTGGGGCAGATTTTACTCGTGATATGTGAGCATTAAGTGAATACTTTCTCTTTAACTTTTTAAAGCGTGAAACTACCAGGAGAACATTATGAAAGATATGTTGTAATACAAATACACCTCAGTGTAAAAAGGTTATGATGCAGTAGACTTAAATGCATAGATTTGCATTTCTGTATAATAAATAACCCACTGTCTGGCATAATAAAAATTATATCTTGTACATGTTAATATTTTTAAAATTTAAAAATGTTGTAATATAACCAGTAGGGTCCCCATATTTAAAGCATGTGCATATGCCAGACTTTGGGTATACACAATATAAAACCCAATAATAATAAAATCACAAAATAATTAAAAACCCTACCATAATGCAGCATCTGTTCAACCAAAAGTAAAAGTTAATGGAATTCGCAAAAATTCATTTCAGTTTTCCACAACTTTAGTGCCACCACTGGGAAGAACCTGTCTTTTGTTGCCAACCAGTAAACCTCAGAAAATGGGGACTGTAGTGCAGTCACAGGCCTTGTGGTATCCTGGTAATGAACCATGTACCGTTTATTCAGAACCAGCACATTGAATTGAGCCGGAAACTGCCAGTGCTGACTTCCGGTTTTTGGTGACTCAATGGCAGATGTGTCTCTTGGGTGCTCCCAAGGACATGATCCGTGAACCAGCAGACTGAGAGGGGGTGCGATCATATGCACCCCCCAGGGGCCCTTGCAAGGGCTCCAAGCCATGGGGCACTGAGGGTCACCTCTCCGCCAGCGCGTTGCTGGGGGATCGAGGAGTCCCGAATGCCCCAAAGATCTTGCTGCTGCATTCCCACCTTGGGACTAGAGGCGCACACCGGGACAAGCGTGTGGAGATTGAGCGCCTTAGACGTTTTGACGTCGAGATCTACATGATTGACGTTAAAAGTGAGTCTGGTTGAAATGAGCATGATTGTTTGAGGGGGACAGAATTAAAAGCGATTTGGGACTTAAGTAAGGAACTTACAAGAGATTTCCAAGCAGACTTTTGGCAAAACAGAGTAAATGTAAACATCCTCAAAGATGTTGCATAAAAAGATAGAGAAAGATAAGCCTTCAAAACCAAAGCCTCCTTCAGGAAGTGCCAGCCCAGCGAGTGCGGTCACATGACCAGACACAACCATAGACTTTTCAAAAATGTTAACAGAGGCTTTGCAACCCCTGCTGGAGCAAATGAAGACGCTCAACTAAAACTTTGCCGCACAACAACAACAACTAAACGAGACTGTAAAAATAACAGGGCAAACAGTAGAGAATCTGAAAGAAGTGGATGCCATTACAGAAAAGCTTAAAAAACAAATGCAAGAGATGGAAAAGAAGAGAAACTCTGATGAAACGCAATTACTGCAACTCCAAATGGAAAAGGCAAGCTTTACCCTGAGGTTTCAGGGGGTTCCTGAGAATAAAGGGGGGAATCTCAAGCAGATTATGGCTGATGCTTTGGGACCAGTTGCAGATTTAAAAGCGGATTTCCTCTTAAGTGAGGTGGATGTGATCTATAGGTCATTTCAGAATTTATAAAGAAAAATAATGTGCCTGGCGAGGTGCTGGTGAGGTTCTCCAGAAGGCAAGTGAGGGACCAAATCCTAAAAGCTACAAGTGGAACTTCCTTGAAAATTGATGGAAATGAGATAAAAGTTTTAAAAGACATTCCCTTTGAGATAAGGAAAAAGAGGAATAAATACGGAGACTTGGCGTTGTTTTTACAAAAAAAAATCCCATCTCTTACAAATGGATTTTACCAGAAGGATTACTCTTCAAATATAAATACAAGAAGGAAAAAATTGACTCTGTTATGAAAGCACGAGAGTTTTTGAGGCAGCAATTGGGACCAGCAGAAGAAGATGACGAGGACAATGGGAAAGATGATGAATCACCTGCTGAAGAAGGCTCAGACTCGGAACTTGGGGTGGCAGCCCCTAAGCAAGGCTATCGTTTGAGGGAAAGATGATACAAAAAATGAGATGCTGACTGGCTCTGAAGTTTGCTTTTAACTTTACAATTGACTCTTGTTTAGAAACTTACTAAGTCAAATTACCTGGACGCGAAGTATATAAGCGACTTTTAACGTTCACTTGCAATGTAACAATATAACCTTATATATTAGAAGCTATGATATGTAACAATTGCAGTATCTCCACCTCATGGGTTTTTAGTGGTTATGCTTTACTTTCTCCCATAGTTTGTAGTTTCCCCTTCCTATTTTTTCTTGTAGTTTCAGAAAATAAAAAACTGTTAAAAAAAGAAAGAAAGGAACTGCCAGTGCAGTTGTTTCAAAACTGGATTAATATGCGCCAAATTGTTTTCCCTGTTAATAATCATGTGCTATTGTAATCATTCTCCTCCTGATTTTTCCTGTGTGGACAAGACAATCAGGATCTGAATAATGATGCTAGGTCAACAATAGCACTATGTCCAGAAGTATGTGTATCTAACCTTGGATTACAACCCTAAATTTTCAAGCATCTACATCTGAACAAATCAGAAGAGAGGGTTAAGTTACTTTTTACATGTGTATTGATAAATATACCATTACTGTTTCAAACACTGTTTCCAGTTTTGAAATGCCAGATCCCATGTTATGTGGCTTTATTCTCATATATCCCAGTGCAAGCACAACATATATGACACTTAAGCAGACAAAATGAAAGACTGGAAAGTGTAACCCCAGTAAACACATTTTATTAAAGCAGATGTTCTCTTTGCTCAACATAAATGTTTTATAAAGTATTAGGCAAATTATTTTGGCGATATAATGGAGTCCATTTCTCTATAACTGTTGTAGGGATGTATGTATATTCCTCACGTGAGAGCTAATGAGTACTGTCTGTTTCTGTTCAGAGCTAGAGGTTCACTATGTAAACAGCTTCTCAGCTGTGGTAGATACAGCTTTGCCACTATATTTCCTTTACATTGTTAATCAAGCCCATTTAGATCAGTGTTCGATGTGTGTGATCCTGGGTTCTTTGCTCTTCCAATTTAGCCTTTTCTACGGTAAGTTACTGTGGCTTCTAATAAGTACAGAAAAATGATACGTTTTCATGAGCCCCCTGCTGAGAAACACCTGGCAACTGTTTCCGTTCTATCAAATCAATACCATGCTCCTGTGAACAAAATGCTTTGTTCTCTTCATGCAACAAGCAAGAATCACTGGGAGTGCAATCCTGGAGCCATTTGACCAAAGTAGTTCAAAACAGTCAACTAACTACAAATGAAGGCATCTAAATCAAACCAGAAAGGTACTAGCCGCTAATGTGACACATTATTCCATGATGGACTGCAGATAATGGGCACTAAAACTGTCATGTATCACACTGAAGTCATATATCATGTCAGCCCTCTGTTGGAACAAGCCCAGTCAAGCCACTGTTACAGATGAGATATCTTTTTTTCTCAAAATAGTGGAAGAATTGCAGCCTAAATTAATATTCCTCTAACTCCCCAGAGCACTGTCCATCTCTTCCTTCACATATATCTTCTCATTAACTTTTGCAGTTGCTGTGTACTTTTATGCTCAAAGCACAGCCTGTAGAACTCAGACATGGCACAAAACTAATTTAAAGGATTATGTGGTAGTGATGGCTGGATGGTAAAACAGCTATTTACAGCACAATCCTAAACAGAGTTATACCTGACTAAACCTGCTGACTCCAGTGGGTTTAGAAGTGGGTAACTCTGTTTAGGATTGCATTGTTCGTCATTGTTTTATCCCCCTTGATGTTGGAACCATCATAGGCCTGCATGTTTTTCAGGGTATTCTGTGGACAAAATTATCATATACACTTCCATTTTTGGTCACCACGTGTCACACAGCCTAATCTGAAGAGATGTTTTATTGCAATTGCCTAGATCATTTTCAGTTTATTTCTTCGTTGGATATTGACATAGAGAAAGAGGAGGAGGAGGAGAATTGGTTTTTATACCCCACTTTATCCTACAGAGTCTCAAAGTGGTTTACAATTGCCTTCCCTTCCTCTCTCCACAACATGCTCCCTTGTAAGCCGCCCTGAGCCCGCTTGCGGGGAGGGCGGGATATAAATATAATAAATAAATAAATAAAATATCTTGTGAAGCAGTTGGGGCTGAGAGGGCTCTGAGGGAACTGTGACTGGCCCAAGGTCACCCAGCAGACTTCATGTGGAGAAGGGGGGAATCAAACCCAGCTCTTAGTGCTTCAGGAGATACACCCAATTATATGTTCATTGGCTACTTTATGCTTTATGACTGATAAAGGCTTGCAAAGAGAAGATGGTTGGCGCATGAGGGTTAGCAGTTCATAGAGGTAACTAACAGTGTAACCCTATTCAGTCTGGAATAACTCTGCATAGCATCGTACTATTTCCCATGAAAACCAATCTTTCAGCTGGTATGATGGATTGCACTGGAATTTGAATTCCTTTGTGTTCATTGCCAGCCAAATATAGCAAACACATTCAAGATGTTTACTTTGGGACCAAGATATATATATATATAAAATTTGGTGGATAATGAATTTGGAAATCAAACTGAATATCAAATCAAAATGACTATAAATAATGTAAATGAATGAATAAACTTCCCAGTACATGTATGTTTGTTAATATACATAGTAAT
The DNA here is from genome assembly GCF_001447785.1 of Gekko japonicus. Classification (NCBI taxonomy): domain Eukaryota; kingdom Metazoa; phylum Chordata; class Lepidosauria; order Squamata; family Gekkonidae; genus Gekko; species Gekko japonicus. The sequence goes on from NW_015167064.1 coordinate 1,016,939, forward strand.
AAGTACGTTGTTTTGTATTGAACCCAAAATATCATGTGACTTGTCAGTATTGTATACTTTCTCTTAGATAGGTTACTTAGATCATATATTAAGGCCACAGGTAGGTTTTATAAATAAACTAAGTAAGCATTAACCAATGCTGACAGAACTGTGAATAGTTTATATATTGCATTACAAGAAGAAGAAGAGGAGGAGGAGAGGAGATTGGATTTATACCCCACCCTTCACTCAGAGTCTCAGAGCGGCTTACAAACTCCTTTCCCTTCCCCTCCCCACAACAGACACCCTGTGAGGTAGGTGGGGCTGAGAGAGCTCTTCCCAGAACTGTCCTTGTGAGAACAGCTCTGATAGAACTATGGCTTGCCCAAGGTCATCCAGCAGCTGCAGGTGGAGGAGTGGGGAATTAAACCCAGTTCTCCCAGATTAGAGTCTGTGCACTTAACCACTACACCAAACTGGCTCATACATAATTTAGATTGCGACCCAGAGAGATCAAAAGCTAATTTTTAAAATGAATTCTTCCATTGCTATTAGAGAGACTTGAAATGCACAACAGAAGGAGGAGGAGGATTGGAATTATACCAGAGTCTCAGAGTGGTTTATATTCTCCTTCCTTTCCTCTCCCCACAACAGGCACCCAGTGGGGCCGAGAGAGCTCTGACTGAGAACTGCTCTTGAGAGAACAGCTCTGAGAGAACTTGTGACTGACCCAAGGTCACCCAGCTAGTTGCATGTGGAGGAGTATGGAATCAAACCTGGTTCTCGAGATTAGAGTCCACTGCTCTTAACCACCAAATTAGTATAATGTGCTGACATATAAGCAAATTAGTAGCAGATACTCCATTTATAATGTTTTTGGGTCTTTTTTGGCAAAAATAATAATTTAATCTCAATTTAGGGGAGCATCAATAGGGTCTGTGCACAGGGGCCCCACTCATTCCCTCTGGATCATTCCAATTGTGGTATGTGTGCTGCCAAATTCTTCCGATTAATTAGCAGTAGTATTTTTTTTCTGTTCCCCATTCTAGCAGGCATTGGTATGATCGAGAGATACCTTTGAACAGATAATTCTTCAGTTGCACAATGGTGCTTTATAGTACAGCTCAACAAATAGTTGTTCCATGCTAGGAACCACAAAAGGACTTCCTGGATCAAAGTTTTAAGCAAACTAACCTGAGGCTTGTATTAGAATGCTTAAGAGGCTGTCAAGCTACAGGACAGTCACTCTGTATATAAACATTTAATTCTAATACAGTGATCTTGCTTTCACAGCCATATGTCATGTGGAGACTTCAGCCAGATATTCTAATGTGGCCAGTTTGGCGTAGTGGTTAAGTGTGCAGACTCTAATCTGGGAGAACCAGGTTTGATTCCCCACTCCTCACCTCACGGCTGCTGGATGACCTTGGGCGAGCCATAGTTCTGTCAGAGCTGTTCTCTCAAGGACAGTTCTAGAAAGAGCTCTCTCAGCCCCACCTACCTCACAGGGTGTCTGTTGTGGGGAGGGGAAGGGAAAGGAGTTTGTAAGCTGCTCTGAGACTCTGAATGAAGGGCGGGGTATAAATCCAATCTGTTCTTCTCTTCTTCTTCTCTTCTATTAAATTAGCCATTGTTGGAATATGACGGCTCTATTAAAAAAGAGAGATGCAAATATATACTTCAAGAAATGGTTAATAAAGCCATGTCGGCAGGTAGTTCTTAAGGGTATGCAACATATAAGCCGCCCTGAGCCTGCTTGCGGGGAGGACAAGATACAAGTATGATAAAATAAAAATAAAAATAAACTCTGTTCATGAAGTTTATAGGGACAATAAAAGCTATTAGCATGCACTGCATATGGATTTTTTTTTGTCCCACTCAACACTAACAACAGGCAAGTGAGGACTTGTATACATTGCTACTCATTACTGTATGTCTTTGGGCCAATGGTGACTGCTGTCTCTTTTACAAAAAAGTTTAACTGACATGCTCAAAAACATAAACTGAAAATTCTGTATGACACTGTAGACTTCTTCCACATGAGTTGAGTGGTCATAAAGCTGCAGGAGGTGGGGGAATCCTTGTTGCAGAAGAGTACAGTGACACAACTCATGATGTTGCCTTTGTGTGGGACCCACTCTTCATTCTCATTCTCTGGAGTAGTGTTTGGACTAGGATCTGGGAGACCACAGTATAAATCCCTTCTCTGTTATGGAAGCTTCCTTCGTAACTTTGGACCAGTTACACAGTCTCAGCCTAACGTACCTCACAGGGTTGTTGTGAGTATAAAATGGAGGAGAGAATGATGTAAGCCACTATGGGTCTCCTTTGGAGAGAAAGGCAGAATATAAATTAAATAGAGTCTAGGGGCTATACTGGACCTAGCATTACTACTGAAGAAGCAAGTTAATGTGGCTGCAAAAAAACACAAATTTTCTTGCATCTTCACTTAGCCCAGAAGATGGCTCCCTACCTTGACCCAGCTGATCTGGCCTTGAAAATCTATGTGATGTGCAACCTTAACTAGTGATGCACTCTACATGGATCAGCCTTCAAATTCAACTCAGAAATCTGTTGGCACAAAATGCTGCAGCTTTGTCAGTATCTGGGGCTAGGTGGAACATTTAAATCATACTCATTCTGCAGTCAATCCAGAGGTCATTTCGGGGGGGATCGCAGTTCCCCCGGGTGAGGTACGGGGGACGGGGCACATGACGAAGCCCCGCCCCCTGCTTCCCGCCACCCCGCTTCCAGCCCTCATTCAGCCAGGAGGAGGCAGGAGAAGAGGGAGGGTAAGTTGCTTCCTCCCTGCCTCTCCTGGGGCTCGGCAATGGAGCTGCAAGGCCGGCGGCGGCTGGGACCGTTGGGGGCGGGGTGTGTGGCCTTATGACACACGTCCGGTGATGTCAGGGGGTGTGGCATATGCTAATGAGTTATGCTAATGAGTTCCCCTAGCTCTTTTTCTACGAAATGACCTTTGAGTCAATCTATTAGTTATTGATCAGTTACCTGGTTTGGTTAAAACTATTTGCTATCACCTACAAAGCCCTTAATGCCCTTCAACCCATATACCTGCTAGACCGCCTGTCCTGCTGTGGTCCACCATGACAGCTTCACTCATCTGAGCAAAGCCATCTCAGGCAGTCAATGGCCAATCACACACATTCTCTGGTGACTCTCAGCTTCTGGAATGGCCTGCCTTGGGAAGTTAGGAAGGCTCCCACAGTTCTATCATTCCACAGAAAGCACAAAACAGAAATCTTCAAGTGGACATTTTTTATAAAGGAATTAGAATTGAAGTATAAAGGAAAAGTCCAGGAGGGTGCTTTTATAAAACAATAGTAAGGTTATGCCGTGTGTCGGTCAGTTTGCTGTTTGAATCATTTTCTAATTCTGTAATCCTAATCCTAACGCATTGTTTATTGGATGTTTTATACTGTCTTCTTGAATTGGTTTTTCTTTATATTTTGCAACCTGCCTTGAGTCTCAGTGAGAAAGGAAAGAGATAAATGAAGTCAATAAGATTTATAAACTTTGTAATTCCTTCTCAAGGAGTGCTCCTTCTTTTAGAGAAGGACGGGAAAATTGTGAAGAGAGTCGCCAGATGCACAGTGTCCTTAGCAAAGATAGTTCTTTGCCTCTGTGTTTAGAATAGCTGTTTCAAGGCCACTGCATACTCAGAAATATAACTGCCTCCATCTTCTTCTCACCTAGATACTTCTTGTTTATTATTATTACAGATGATTTATACATTAAAAGTTATCTATTTAATTGCTTGGTCCCAGAATAAGTCTGATGGAGCTGGTTTCATCAAAAATATGGGCTTTGTTGATATTTTACACACACGCACACAATCCCTAACAAATTACTAAGTGACCCTGTCAACTTCTGGAAAAGAAAAAAAATATTTTGTTGTGAAAGTTAGAATATATTTTTGTTCTCTCTGGAAAACTGCCTGTTGTTTTTTTATTCTTGCAAGAACTGGTCTACTGAACTTAGCACAGGCTCGAAGGTCTCAGTGAGAATCCCATGATTAATGAGTTAGCCATTAATGTCAGTAGATTGAACAACTAAAATCTGATTATATTAAAGTGCTTCCCAAACATTAGGGTCACATTAACAGTTTATTGAAACAAGCTGATAAAATTTTAAATGGTCATCTAATTCCCCAGGGCTCCTAATTGTTGCATGATAAATCACTCTGTAGAGAAATCTATTACATTGTTCCAAATGAGAAAATGCAATTTACTGTACCATTAGTGTGGTGGTCGAAGCATTTCAGTTCTTTGCTGGGGGTGTTTGGACCAGAAGAAGATAAAATTCCACACATGTGCTTACCGCACAAAATCCCTTCAAGCTTCACACATTACAGTAAATGTGCATTTATGAAGAGACAGAAAGACAGTAATGTGTGGGTCTGGTTTGTTCATGCATACAAATCAAGTACTTATACAACATTGAATTCTGAACTAATGCTTACGTGTGCCATCCACACTTACATGAGAGTAAGTTTCATTGAATTACATAAGGTTATACCATTCTCCTCTTTTAACTGTTGGGTTATTTTTATGGGAGAATATGAAATAATTCCATATCTCATATCACGTTTTTATTTTAAAATATTTTTTCCAGTCCATCATCACAGCGTAACACATATGTGCTGCTTTACAGACTTTCAGATGCACACGTCTTGCACGTGTGAATTTCCCATTGGAAACGGTTGATAGACACAAATAAATGTCTGTTTGCGGACTCCATTACCTTTATGCACAACGCAGCCACATATGCTCCTACATCCATTAGAATCTGCTGAACTGAGATGCTTGTTGACATTTAATGAAACTAAATCTGTGAGGTGAACAATGTACACACCTATATTTGGGGTTACAGATCCCTATGTGTGGAGAGGGAGAAAGCATATCCTGCATTATAGACATTGCTTATCTTTTCATTCATTACATTTGGAAAGGAAAACCTTGTTAATCTAGTTCTCAGAAGGGATGTAATTCTGAATACAGTCCCAATGTTCCATTGATACTCCTTGAAGTATTGATGCCACCCAGCTGAAAAGCTCATCCCTGTTCCAAACTGATCAGCATCCCCATGAGTTCTTCCACAGCTTGGGTAACAATCTGAGAAGTCCTGTAGACTATAGTGCCTTGAGAAAACTACACCTAGCATTTCAGATGCTGACTTTCAAGACACTGGGGAGGAAGGAAGGCTTTCAGTTCTCCAGATCTTCTGCTGCAGATGTTATTGTCACAGCTGCCACCAACACAAAACCAGAGGGCACCTAGAAGTAGTCAGCATCTTGTGGATGGGAACATTTGGAAAACCTATTTTCTCGTAATGCTCCTGATGGCGTTAACGGAAGAACATCAAGGATTTCTGAAGTTTGGGACTGGGTTCTGATACGCATGAATTGTTTTGCAGGAAATTAGCTAAATTTATTGAGTATATTTCTGAATTGAATCCAGGTGAGTTTGACCATCATGAGCCATAAACACTGAGATATATTGGTGAGTTCTTCTGATGTCTTGGGACTGTCATTTTTTTTTTTCCTGGAATGCACCCAATATTACTAGTTGGAGTAGAGACTGAAGTGAAAGGGGAATTTCCATTTCAATTGTTCTATATATCACTGGAAATTTTTAGAGTCCATTTGGGCCCCTTTTTGTGGGGAGAAAAGCACGATAAAATATTTTAAATAAATTATGTGGGCAAGCTGGGAATGCTGAGAAACAAATATTGATGGCAGATGCTGGAGTGGTTTCAACATTTATAGATTCAACAATACCATCTGTAGCTATTGTTTTATGCGTCTCTTGTACCTCTGCGTACATATGATCATAATTAAAGAAAGATCATTGCAAATCTTCTAATTATGATTTGTTATTAAACATATATGGAGTCGTGATGTCAACTGGAGGCAGGGGAACGGCATACCTGGGCCCCATGGGCCCCGGCCCAGTCACTGTATTTGTGGATATACTCCAGGGTATCAAGAAGAGATAAGGAAAACAATTGGATAAGTACTTACTACTTGAACAACAGTGCTGTGATCTACAAAGCATGGAATTTCCTTCCCTGCCCTCAAATTCTGGGGTACTGATGGGATTATATTCATACAGGAGGGGCTACATTCCACATTATAGGTGGGATCCATATAATTTTTTCATACAGTATTGTTCAGTTCTCCTCCTAAGGGGCTACATTCCACATTATGGGTGGGATCCATATACATTTTTCATACAGTATTGTTCAGTTCTCCTCCTTACTACAGCTCTTGTTTCATGCGACTTTTTTCTGTCCCATTATTCCCCAGTATTGTGTAGTGGGTTGCCGCATGGACGAATGATAAACAACGACGTAGTGCATAGCATGCTTTATTGGTACACAACAAGAACAAGGAACAACGGCCGGCAGGCCAACTATATACACAACCCGAGGACACACCCCTGGGGCTCATTGACGGGTTTGAATCTCCCGCCACGGTCCCATTGGTTCCCCAGTGGAGGGACTAGGATCCTAGTCCCTATTGTTATAGCAGCTTCAAGCTCGGGCTTGTGCGCTGACCTCTGGTGGCGGCCCGCAGACACAACACCCAGCAAAGCCTTTTGGGGGTGAGTAAAAAAGATGACCCCTTCCCCTTTTTGCCTACAAAAAAGCTAGCTGAATCCCATCCTGTGTTTCTGTGGCAGTGTGAATGCCACCACTCAGGAGTAGTTGTTGCTTTATCCTTTGCAACTGAGGGAGGACAGCATAGCTGTATGATAGAGCATGTATAGGGTATGTTTCTGGATTTCAGGTAGGATTTCAGAGTTCAAAGATCCCTGCCTGAAGCAAGATATCCACATTTCACAAATGAAGTAGCTATTAGGTCTCATTACCTCTCTTGCTTTAATAATGGAGTAGGTCCTTCGCTTCTAAGTCCTCCAAAATTAGAGAAGGAGTCAGACTTTCTCACTATGTCTTCTTTCAGAGAAGCATAACTAGCTGCAGTATAAAGGCACTGGATTATTCTTTTGTCTGAGGAGATTCAAAATACAGGTGAATATTCCCTTGCCATGGTTCAGGAAGCAATTCATCAGTTGGAGACTCTTACTGAAAGGAACAGTCATCCTGAAACTGTAAAAAGCCACCCCATTAAAGAAGCAATGCATTCTGCAGCCACTGATCCATGAGGTGTGAGATTGGAGCGGGGGGGGGGGATAACATAAGGACTATTGGTTGGATCCTACCAATCACAAGAGCAACGTGAATCTTTTTCTCCCTTTCCCAGCAGCTATCTAGGACTCCTGCAAAGGCAGTGCCAATGGTTGCATATCTTTGTGGACAAGATCCACGTGGCAGGTGGAGCTGCAGTGCAGAGGGACAATCAGACAAAATCATTCCTCCACTCTCTTCCATTAATAAATGCTTTTGAACTTGCAATTTAAAAAAAAGCAAGGTGATACAAACAACACGACAAAACTAACAGCGAAGAACAGAGAACCAAAACTGTTAGAAACACTGTGTTCATGAGCTCTTAACCACATGTTGCTTGAGCTAAACTGTTGCTACACGAAGTGCTTGGTTTGCAACTCAAACCATCTAAGAAAATTAATCTGAGATTTTTCACTAGAGCCCCAGTGTTGTTTTCAGGTCTCCTGGGACTCTCACAAGGCTAAACACACAGATTCATTTACTGGAAAGGGTTTAGCTCAAAATGAAACACAACGACTCTAGTTTCATGTGAAGCATATGGGTAATTTTGCATATCAAAATGGCTTTAGGACATACAAATGTTCAGTTCACTTCTGTGTTAGCTGTTAGGTTAAGGGAAGTATCACAATATTCAAGCTACTTTTTAATTCTTAATGTTTAAAAATGAGTGAGAATGCATGCTCTGTCTTCAGTGGGTACATGCTGGTGTCTTGTCATGGAGGGAGGATTTTCTTGGCTATAGAGAACACAACCCAAAGTGAACATTTTATATTGATAGCTGAAGTTAGTACCATTTGACAGTATCTTCAGAGCATCCTTTAAAATGTCACTGATGGCATAAACATCATAATAACATTTAATTAATGTTAAGTTGGCACATACCCAGGAAAAACACCATAAACCCTGACATTCCCACATGTTTAGTATGGGAAATAAAACAGCAACGTAAGACCTGTAAAAGGGATTTCTTGATGTCTGCTTATAATGTGCACGTTCATCTGTGCAAAATGTTATTGCCATCAAAAGAATTTGCATACAGCTACTAAGTTTTACCACATTAACAGTGCAATCCTAAAAACACTTTCTTGGGACTAAGCCCCATGGAATAGACCTTCATAGGATTCTGAGTAGACCTCCTTAGGATGGCACTGTAGTATTCATGTTAACATTTCTAATGATCAGCAACTACAGTTGACACTATGACTTAATTCTGAGTATTCTGCTGTTTTCCTGTTATTCTTGTGGAAACAGAACACCAAGCCTACCACCACAATTTGGACAGTCTTCTTATACAAGGTGAGGGAACTTTTCATTGCAGACCTCTTCCTACTTAAAGGCTGACGTAGGAGGTGAATAGATTTTGGGGAACATTTTCATTCTGTTTGGTTGTTTTAACTTGTTTAATTTTTTATTGTTTATTAACCTCTACACTAGATTCCTCAAACAGACTTTTTTCCTGGTCCCCAGCATTCTACACAGTTTGCCTCCATCTCTTGGATTGTCCCGGCTCTCTTATTCCTGATCACATGGCCTTTCAAGATGGGGGCACACATCCCAGTTAGTGTAAAGTTTCCTGAACGTACTTACCTGAAGTGTAAATTTGAGGGGCCACTTCATGCAAAATATCTATGGAAATGTTCTGATAAAACTAGTGAAAAATACTGTATGTCTCATCATGTCATGGGTACTTGGTTTTAAAGATAAATTTGAAGCATATTTGGAGGTGCTTTTGTAAACAAACGTCTATAGAATCTGGAGAGAAACAAAAATAGGGTCAATAGAACCCAGGAGAGAGCTGCTGGGAAACTGAATGTTTTGTTTTTGTTTTGCCTTTCCAAAACTGCTAAATTACTGGGGAGCATTAATTGAGGTTGTTTTGTGAGAGGACAGAGGTTGAGGTTGAGTAGGTGTTCGTAGCATTCTACAAAGTTGTCTTTTTGTCTGGTTTTATTTGGGTCTTTGTCTGGCCTGTTGCTCATTGAGCAAGGTCTGTTTGCCTGGGGCTGACTGCAGGCCCCATTCTCTGCTGCTGCTGGGAGGCAAGAGCTGTGGGCCTCTGAACTGTAAGGTTCCTCCTAGGCAGAGGTGCAAGCTCTTGGCTTGTGGCTCTTAGCCTGGGGATCAGGCCTAGGGACCCTGCATAATTCTAGCTACCATTAAACCACTAATCAGTTATGAAGATAGAAAGCCAGCAGGGGAGGGGGGGCTATCCAGTGTTTTACAAAGAGTGCCACGTGTATGATTATCCACCCACTGGGCAGAAATCATGGGTGTGTGCTCATTTCATGGAGCTCATGGCTCTCAGGGAGCAGGCTAAGGTTGCCAACCTGGAGAAGCTGAAGCAGAGAGAGAAATTTGGGGGAGCGACCCTCAGGGATTTACCAGAACAGTCCCACTTCTGTGCTGACAGCTCTTCTGTTGTTGTGGAGAGTGAGTGTTGGAGTTTGCAAGTGTCACCACTTCAGTCATGAAAGAGTTAAACTATTTTTTTAAAGATATGCTAATTTTACCTAGTTAGCTTAGGACGAAGTAGGCACATTTTTCCCACCAGAGAGGGGGACAGATTATTCCTGATGAGATGAGTTTGAAACCAGCTATTGGAAGATACCACATGGTGATTTGCATGTACATGGGGGTGGAGCTTTGGGGGGGAATCTTTTCTTTCCTTTGTTCTACTCTCAGACCCAGAGAAAAAGGTGGAGTTTAGAACTAATTAGTGTTATTGTTTTATTCCATGTAACCCTAACGCTATTTTTTCTAGTAAACTTTTCTTAAAGCTAAATAAACATGTGTGCTGCATTGCTTTTATTCTGCTATGCATATTAGCTCTGCTAAGTATCCAACAAAGGTAATGGGCCCAGCATGCTTCCGCTATGATGCAGTTGTGTATACTAGCTTTGTAGCATCAGGGAGCAAAATATTTTTAAGAAGAATCAACCCTTTTGTTTTGATTGGATGTTTTTTCCAAATCCTGTTGGATTTACAAATAGGAGGATCTTTCACTGGAACCCATTTTCTTTTTGAAACAAGGACAGCAAGAAAATTTCCCTTTTCCTGGATCCATGCCAAGGAGGAGGAATCATGAAAGATGCTAAAGGAGTGAGTACTCTGCTTGAACCAGTTTATCTTGATTTTAAAGAGGGACTATTGCTTGAGAGCAATCAGCAATACAGACAGACAATGGACAAACTTCTCTATTTGAGCACAGTATCTAGACCTGACATATCTGCAGCTGTAGGAATCTTGTAGAAAGACTGATTTGTCAAGTCACTCTGATTGGAATGCTGTAAAGAAGCTGGCTAGATATCCAATAAAAACAGCTGACCTGAAACTAAAGATCTCAGCTTGTGATAAGCCAAGACTGCTTGGATACATGGACACCAGGCATACTCTACATTATGGATTATTAGGATAGGGAATTAGAATAAAACGGCCACTGTATATATCTATGGCACAGCCTCATTTGGAATGTCATGTACAGTTCAGTTCACTGTATCTCCAAAAGGACATTGCAGAGCTGGAAAAAGTACAGAGGAAGGCAACCAGGATGATTAAGGGGTTGGAGCACCTTCCCTATGAGGAAAAGCTGAAGAGTCTGGGACTCTGAGACAACTAAGGGGGGACATGATAGAGGTTTATGAAATTATGCATGGGGTGGAGAGAGTTGACAAAGAGGAATTTTTCTCCCTGTCCCAAAATACTAGAACTCAAAGGCATCCAATGAAACTGATGGGCAGTAGATTCAGGAAGGACGAAAAGAAATACTGCTTTATACAGAGAGTGATTAAAATGTGGAATTAAATGCCAGAGGATGTAGTGATGGTCACAGGAATAAACAGCTTTAAAGGGGGATTAGATAGATTCATGGAGGTAAAAGTCTATCAGTGGCTACTAGCCGTGGTGACTGAGGGGGAACCCCACATTCAGAGGCACTAATCCTCTGAATCCCATAGCCAGGAGGCAACGTCAGGGGAAGGTCTCAGCCTCTACGCCCTGTTGTTGGCAATCTAGGGGAACTGGTTGGCCTTCGTGTCAGACAGGATGCTGGAATATATGGATCATTGGTCTGATCCAACAGGGATCTTCTTATGTTCTAAGGAGGCCTGGTATAGTCTGATCTTCACAGATCTCGGAAGCTAAGCTGAGTCAGTACTCCGAAGGGAGACCACCAAGGAAGACTCCTCAGAGGAAAACAATGGCAAACTAAATCTGCTCTCATATGCCTTTAAAGCTCCTTGCTGGGGTTGCCATAAGTCAGCTGCGACCTGACAGCACTTTACATCCATATTTGTATTTACTGATTCAAACATTCATTTAATGGTCATTTTTTATTACTGTACATACAGCTGGGTCTTTTCCACTGTAGCCAGAGTGGCCATCCTTTCAATGTCTCATTTCCTGTAGTATGAATATCTGATATACAGAACTTAAGCAGGAGGAGATTCCCCTCCCATTTCATCCCCCAATCCCCCATGTGTCAGGTTCCCCTTGGTGCTCAAGATCCCTTTCAGAGAAGATAGCCATGGAGACACCTGTCTTTATCTTCTAAATTACAGTGAGAGCTGGGTCTCTATATCACACAACCTCTTGTTGCTATGAGTTTAATGAGAGAACATTGCAATTGTTGTCATATTTATAGTTATTATGTGAAGTGAATATTTATAGTTTATCAAGTGAAGCATCAGTGGGTTGGATCCAGCCAGCTTTTCTTCTGGTGAAAAAGGGAGAAGAGAATCCCTTCTGAGCATCGAAAACACTGTGTTGGGGCTCATGGGCTCTATGTTGACAAAAAGTATGTGTAATGGGGGCTGGAATAAGGAAAGGAATTAGGTGAGATTGAGCCAACCCTCCTATGTATGTTGGTTAAGACTAAAGGATTTGGTCATCCACTGCAAATCAAAGGGGGGGGGGAATCAAGCAATCAGCACTACAGATAAGTAGAGGTGTACACAACCTTTCTCTCAATTTTTCCTGAGGTGAACACAAATCTGTCTTCATCGTCATCATCATCATCATTATTATCTATCTATCATCTACCAACCTATCTCTGAAGAGTTCAAGAGTGGCATACATCACTTTTCCAATTTATCTTCACAAGAGTTATGTGAGGTAAATTAAGGCAGAGAGAGAGAGAGAATCTTACTGTGTCTCAGAACAACGTCTGAGTCCAGTGGCACCTTTAAGACAAACAAAGTTTTACTCTGGGTATACGCTTTCATGTGTGTGCACATTTCTTCAGATACACTGTGTCTCAGTGAGCTTCATAGCTGAGAGAGGATCTGAAATTGGTCCCTCCAGGCCTGATCCAACATTCTGAATGCTAGAACTACACTGACTCTATTGGCTTACACTAACGACATTGTGGTAAATTACTATTCACCTTATATATTTGCTTAGTTGATACACCAGGGTCAAAGTAGGTCTCTCCTAGCTGTTTCCCTTGCCTCCCAAGGGAAGGCTAACCACATTTTGAGAAAACATAGATATAGGAGCCTCACATCAGGACTTTCTCAACAATGGAACCAAGATAATAGAAAGCACTGTCTGGAGAAGCTCAGAAGAGAATTTAGTTTTATATTTTAGGGTGCATTCCTAAGAGATTTCTTTTTAGGAAAGCTTTTTGGGAGATTTTGTTTTATTTTATTTCATACATTGGATTGTTCTGTGCAGGGGTCATTTCGTAGAAAAAGAGCTAGGGGGACTCATTAGCATAACTCATTAGCATATGCCACACCCCCTGACATCACCGGAAGTGTGTCCTCCCCACAGCCGGCGGCGACCTCCAGCGGGCACCAGCAGGGAGCTCCAGGCCCCGCCCTCCCGCACCTCACCCGGGGGGATGGCGTCCCCCTGCGTCCCCCCCCAAATGACCCCTGGTTCTGTGCAGTGAATCAGACTATACTGAATCAGACCATCGGCCGATCGAGGTCACTATTGCCACAGCCTGTCCCCATGGATGGATATATATATAAGTTGTCTTGGCTGCTTTTTTATCTGCTTGGTGTCTTATTTTAATTGATTACTACATTTTTTGCCATTATACCATGATTTCTCCCCCCCCCCGATGCCAAACTACTTTTATTGTGATTTCATTGTTTTATTTTGTTTGCAGTCTCAAACATGTATTGGAAAGATGAGTGCTTTTTAGAAATGAAACGTCCTCCAGGGACAACATCAACTGCACTGTATGTCAGCAGAGGTGGCCGTAGGTGGCTGCCTCTGAAAGTAAAGGAGTACCATGAATGGTAGCAGAGTGGGGGACAAGCAGAACTGAACCACAGGCATGATCCAACAAGAACTTCTTCTGCACAGCCCTCTTTGAAATAACTGGGAGGTGCTATACATTTTATTGGTGCTTTCATGGGAGAACTTCCTCTCGTGTTGATTTATGTGTGTGCATGTTTGTGTATACATTTATTCCACACATTGGAGAAAAGTTTGCACATTGCTATGCATCCTTACTTCCAAAGAGCTCAACCTGGTATACGTGGATGGAGTTATCACATTTCCCCTCACATGACCCTGTGAAGCTGAGAGAACATGACTGTTCTTAGGGTCAGCTAGTAAGCTTCATGGCCTGAGTGGGGATTCAGGTCATTGTCCTTGATGTCTGGCTACACTACATAGTTTTTTATGGGTATTCTGGGGAGTGTTCATTTCAATGGAGCTCGGTTAGGTAGATTTTCTGCCTTGAGCAACAGAGCATCTTGGGCCAGTCCTGGGTGACAGTAAAACTAGGCCAGGCGTGGTACATGATAAATGAATACCAATAAAAATCAAACTTCCTTGATGTTCTGTTTCCCTGGATATTTATTCCGAATCCTACAGATTCACGGTGCTTTTAATACTATTGTCATCCTTGAAATAAATCACTGTGTGTACTTCCTGTGATCTTTTCAGAAGGCAATAAAACAGATTGTTTTTAATGGCTGTTCCAGCAATGAAAAATATCTGTGTTAGGTGGAAACAACAAATTGGATGCTTTTTCAATTCCTTTTAATGGCGCGAGGATCTTTGCAACATGCTGTGAAAAATATTCTCTTAATGATAGGCCTGTGGCACAACTTAAGGAGTCATCAAGAAATAAACACTCGGCTGTCTGGCTGGCAGCTTGGTGTCCCTTAATTGAAGTATTATAAGATTCTGTGAAGAATAAACCCTCCAGGGTTTTGTAGCTAAATGGCACGGACACCTCTGATGAGACATGTAGATGAAGACATGTCAATAGAATCTTCACCAATTTGCTGTAATAGGAGGGACTGATTAATTTCCTAGCCATGGCTGCATCTATTAGCTAACCTAAGGAACGATTTAGACTTTATTAAGCAAGTCATTCCCATCTTTTTGAGAGACTGCTTCGCCAGAGTTATTTATTTCCAAAGGTGATATGCTTTTCTAATAAGGATCTTTGGTTTGTTATTAAAGGAGGACTCAGAAGACTCACTCCATTCAGACACCAGTGCTTTAGCAGCACAAACTCCCTGTGACTTTTAGCAAGTCAGCCTCATTTCAGTTAACTTGATATTCTTGCTTTAAAAAAAATGCTTCATATCCACTTGCAAGGAAGACGGCATTTCTTATATACATTTTTAATGTCCAAAAAGGGGAACTGAAGCCACTAAATCAAAAGTATATGGCTGTATCTTTTTATCTTTTTTCCCCTCCTAGGCTATGAAATGGCTTTTAATATTTTATTATAATTGCCCATGGACATCTAACATCATTTGGTTACACATAATCAACTAATGCTTTATGTTTTAGGACTGGATTCAATAAAACATGAATTACCCCATGTGATTGGGGCAACGCATTCTGAGATTTCTCCATTCTTTTTTTATGCTGGAGCCAGGCGACATTTCATATGAAGAGCTCCAAACCAAAAGTGGCATTGTACATTTCTTTTTGCAGTGGAATTTAAGGCAACAGCCATTTCTTCAGGGTG
Organism: Gekko japonicus; assembly: GCF_001447785.1. Taxonomy (NCBI): domain Eukaryota; kingdom Metazoa; phylum Chordata; class Lepidosauria; order Squamata; family Gekkonidae; genus Gekko; species Gekko japonicus. Next base: position 1,032,066 of record NW_015167064.1, read on the forward strand.
TGTTATTGCAGCTTACACCACACACTTGCCGGTTTCTGTTCTGTGTTTGTATATCATCCTGTGTATGTATTCATTTTTAGAAAACTACATTGTTTGTGTGTATCTTAGAGCAAAATATAGCTCTTGGAGGCCTGATCTGAACATATTTTTCCTGCACAAAGATCATCTCTATATACAGGAAAACACAAGGTGTGTGCGCGAAGAACATACAAGCAACTATTCTGTTGTGCAAGAACGCATATTAGAAAGATATCACTGAATGGCTTTATTTTTAATAGGGGGGAAAGTAATGTGAAGCAGACCTAAAATAAAGCAAAACCAGCCTCTTCATTAGTTTACCAGCCTATCAAGAACTCACATAAAAAGCATTATTTGTAGTATCCTAGGTCCGTTGGGTATTCTAGAGGAAGGTCAACCACACTGCTCCGCAAACTAGCACGAGTGATCTTGTCTTCTCTTCTCTTCCTCTGAGGATCCGGACTCTGGTCCTTTGTTCTCAGCTCAGATTTAACTGCCTGGAGAATATCAGAGTGTATGTGGTAAGAATCTGAACATGAACTCTGTAGAAAGTAGAGCAACCCAAAGTTGACTGACCCATTTCATTTCCTTTCTCATAACTAACAATGCATCAAACTAAGCAAAGCAGGATGTACAACAAATACTGGGCTCAATACATTAAAAAATGGAGTATTGTTAGAGATGAGAGGGAAGGTGGCATGATATAGCTCAGTCTCATCAGATCTTGGAAGCTGAGCAGGACCAGTACTGAAGGGAGAACACCAAGGAAGACTCTGCAGAGGAAGGCAATGGCAAACTACCTCTGCTTCTCACTTGCCTTGAAAGCCCCTTGCTGGGGTTGCCATAAATTGGATGCAACTTGACAGTACTGTACAGTACTGTACTCTTCTGTATGTTGTCCAAGGTCTCCACCTGCAGCTCCTCAGTGTATTCCCTGTGCTAAATAAAGTGAAAAGTTGTGGTGGAGGAGGAAAGTGGACCCAGTAGGGTTTTCAAGGCAAGACACAAACAGAGGTGGTTTGCCACTGCCTGCCTCTGTGGAGCAACCCCAGATTTCCCTGGTGGTCTCCCATCCAAGTACTAACCAGGGCCAACCCTGCTTAGCTTCCAAGATCAGATGAGATAGCCTGGGAAAGTCATGACAATTCACAATTTAGCTCTTCCCAACTCCAGTTCTCTGCCTGCCTCATCCACCCCCTCCCCATGAACCATTTAATTGAATATGTCTTCTGACTCAATAAATTTCCACTGCCATATTGGCTGCATCATCACAGCTCAGTCTTCTTGACAACTGTCACTTCCGTCAAGGTAAATATAATTTAGGACCATCTACTGTTCAGACCAGTGCTCTTTTAGACCCAGGACCCACCTTTAACACTTAGGTGACAGCATGGGATCCACTAAGATACAGACACATGACATCATAGTCACATGACTAGGATGAGGTGGAAGCTAGAATTCTGACTTCTCTTGTGTCAAGGCTAGGGCAGTGACAACAAACAAAAAAAGAAAAGAAAAGGATGGGAAACAATACAGGTATCACAGGAAGGAACAAGGCAAAGGTTAGATCCATGGAGGAATCCATTCCACTGTTTACTGACCTTGCGTAACCATTCTGTTTCTCCTCTCAGCGTGATGCAAAGAGAGGTAGGAGATAATGGTACGCTAGCTTTCTACACATGTAAACTAGCAGGTCCTTCCAAAAGCAGTAAAACAGATATGGTGGATTTATAGAAATTGCTGCCTAGCTGGTGGGGTTGTCAGGTACCTGAGTGTCCTGACCTGCTGGTTTAAACAAAGTTGGTATCCATTGCTCCTTCTCTTCATTTGTTGTGTTCTCTATGGACAATTATAGAAATGTATTACATACAGGGAAGACAAAGATAGCCCTGAAAATCAGAGAATGAATTCTTGGCCTGTTCATATGTTGACGGTAGGCTAGTGATAGGGTAGATCTGAAGAGTCTTCAAAGCATTAGTTTTTTTAAAAAAATAATAGGATTATTTTCTTTAAAAGATTTGCAAAAATTTGATCTTTAAATTTTGGATAGAAGTTCTGTAGGATATTTCAATTTGATCTGGCTTTAAAGGGTTAGATTTAATCTGGTATGGAGTAGTTTAAGTAATGATATGCCATATTTTAATAATCTGTAATACTGGCTCCAATCCCTCCCTTTTTACATTCAGCTCGTCAGTTAATTTGTCTTCTTCAAGTCATCCAAGTAAAATTACAATTTATGATGCTCCAGTATCATTTCATATGAAATATTCATGCAGTGGAAGGGAGGGGGAGAGACTGATTCTTCTGTACTAGATTTAAACAGATAAACAAGCATCTATAATGAAGTGTGCATTCTACATCTGTATAATATATGAATAATATTTCATATTTATCAGTATACTTATACAATTCATATACATCAGTTGGAGCCAAGTGTGCATCAGATTGTGTGGACCTGACAATCCGTAACCCAAGGCAAAAGTATTAAATGCTCTCTTAAGTAATGCATCTCAGGAACAATCACACTGAACAGCCATTGTGTGGAGGTAAAGTTAAATCGCTTCCTGAAGTGGCTGCATCCACACGGCAAACTACTTACACATGCAGTGGTTTGCAATGCAGATGGGCAGATTTTTCTTCACACCACTGCTATCTCTGTGAAGCAACCCTTTAATTTAGATCAGTGCCAAGACTGCTTAAGTTCGCCTAGAGACTTACTTAGGACTTACTTGCAAGTATTTTTATTTTTTATTTATTTACATGAGACTTATATACCGCCCATAACCCCTAATGGGTCTCAGAGCGGTTTACAGATTTACTACTATATATAGTAGTGATTAAACCTACCTAGGGCCACATTTCGCAAGGGGAGGGACTCCCTATCAGCACCCTGTTGGCAGCGCATTCTCTCTTCTCCCGGCGGGCTCCGAATGTTGTTGTTGTCTCTGGCATCTTCCGGTTACCCGGCGACCTTCTTCCGGAGGCTCGGTGTTTTTGCGCGCGAACGCTCCAGCCGTGCTGCGCCGTCGCAGCTTCCGGCTCACGTCCTTCCGGCTCCAGCCGTGCTGCACCGTCCTGCGTCCGCTTCGCCTGCGTCCTGTGTTCGCTCCGCCTTCTGTCAGGTCTGGTCATTCGGAATTCCGCCGTATAGAGAGCCGTATAGTAAGCCGTATAGAGAGCTGGACTGTACAGTCACTTTATCGAGCTCACAGAAGGGGCAGCTTTTTAACAGAGAGTGTTTTGGTTTATAGCTCAGCCTATTTAGCCATTGTGCTTTGAGTTGCCAACCTCCGGGTGGGGCATGGTGTTCTCCTGGAATTATAAATGATCTCTAGAATACAGAGGGTGGACTCTGTGACCTCACATCCCCGATGAGCTGCCTCCCCTCCACAAACTCTGCACTCCCTAGGCTTTACCTCCAAATCTCCAGGAATTTCCTAACCCAGAGTTGGCAACCCTAAGGGCTATAGCAGTTCTCCAAAGTCCTTGTATTTGCATGTTGTACCTCTGTGCATGAACAGCTTGGTTTATGGAGGCAGGCAGCCACAAAAAGCCAGTGGCTTATATTTGCACTAATATTGCCAGCAGAATACTCACTTAGGTTGAAAACTGGATTAAGTCTTCAGACTTGGTAGGATACTGGTCTGTGCAAATGGAGGCATTCAGCATCTCATACGACTTCTTCAACAAAACACAGTTCCTATAAGATGAGACAGTACACAGTACTACAACTTTGAACACATCGGGATCCCACACAACAGTAAAGTGACACATTTTTTATTGCACAAAAAATAAAAAGGCTTTCAGAGGGGTTCCAAAGGAGTTCAGCTAAAGCTGACTGCCTCTTTGTGAGTATTCCTACAGAGAAGAAAAAGAAAGCTGGGCTCTGCGATTTACGTTATTCAACATATTTGCCATAATTCTGCTGGAACCAATGAAATACCAATTTCAGCTTTTGTGAAAAAGTTAATGAGACAAAGACAAATTAAAGTTACTTTAAATTTAAACTGTGTTCCTTCTGTGTAGCAATCCACAGAAACCAATCCAAGGAGAAGAGATCAGTGAAGGTTTGATCCAAAGGTTCAACGGGATAACTGGGTGAGGATTTGGGGAATAAAGGGGGAAGAAGTCCTTAGTCAGATGAAGATACTATAGGGAAATGGCGCTCCTTTGCCCCATTCGGTCCGTCCACTGCGAATTAATGAAGCTACGCAAGGTCTATGTGTTGACCGGCAATAAATTGGAGAAAGAACCAAGCGGAAAAGTTTTAAAAGTGAGTCCCCCCCCCAGTGGAAAGCGGCGTCGGGAACAGATCTCAGATGTAAACAAACGAACTGTGTTGTATAAATGGAGGGGGGAGGGGAGAAGAGAAACATTAAAGTGTGAAAGAGACGTAGCTGTATTTGCGAAGAAAAGTGGGTGTTTTTGAAGAAGGGTAAAAGAGGTCCTTCTAGTGTAAACAAAGTTGAAAAATGGCCGGCGCGCGAGGAAAACCAGGCAGAACAGGGCGAGGTGGTCAAAGTCCGAGAGTGGAAGAGATGGGTGACGTGTTCTCCATGCTATCGGAACTGCTCAAGCCGATCAACGAGAGGCTTGATGGTATTAACCAACAGATGACCGCTTCAAACCAAAGCCTGGCAAAGCAGCAACAGCAGATTGCCGAGCTAACCAAGAAATCGATACAAACAGAAGAAAAAATTAAAGAGACTTTACACGATACCAAGAAAGTTAAAAAGAAGATGGGTTTGTTGGAACAGAGGCAAGATTTTCAGGAAAGAAGGTTGCTGAACCTGCAAATGGAAAAAAGCAAACAAGACACTCAGATTTCAGGGGATTGCTGAAT
>NW_015167064.1:1037171-1044220 GCF_001447785.1 Gekko japonicus
GTTCGCAAATGATGAAGATGATGAAAGAGACTCGATGCACACTTGAGAAGCTGGACTAATACTAACATGGACTGACTAATTCTTTAATTCATTGGTTTAAATGAAAAGTTACATTAATACTAACTGAATACTAACTGTTAAGGATCTTCCCTCTTGGGTTTTTACTTATAGTGTGGGCTTAATTTGCTGTCCTTTTATCCTGGGGTACTTTTTCCCTTCCCTTTTTCTTTTTCTGTTAGATTGTAGGTGTAACAAAAAATTATTAAAGCTACCCTGCCTTCAGGGGATTTAAAAAAAAAAGATACTATAGGGAAAGCCAATTGACTGTAAGGCTAGCTGGTGAGATCAGGGGAGAAGGTAAGCAGATCAGACACATGGAGGGTCAATTTAGGAAGGGAAGCAGAATGGGAGAGAGGGAAAGCATAGTATAAATTGAATGAATGAATGAATGAATGAATGAATGAATGGTGTGACTATTTTGACAAGGAGGAGGAGCCAGTGGTTTCAGGCTTGTGGCTATGGAACCAGCTATGAAAATGCTAGATTTACCTTGGAAGAGGAAGAAGAAAAGTTAGTTTTGTACCCCCCCCTTCACTACCCAAAGGAGTCTCAGAGCAGCTTACAATCACCTCCCCTTCCTCTCCCCACAACAGACACCCTGTGAGGTAGGTGGGGCTGAGAGAGCTCTGAGAGAGCTGTCACTGACCTAAGGTCACCCAGCTGGCTTCATGTGGAGGAGTGGGGAATTGAACCCGGTTTGTTCCCCTGGAACAAACAGGGGAATTAGAATCCGTGATAGCACTGGACCAAGAGTGCAGGATTTGGCTGCCTATGAGTGGGATTTTGGTTGCACTGTCACTGAATGTAATTTCAGGATTTGAGACCCAAGTGGTGAGAGAGGCTGGATCTGGACTCTCATAGGACAGTTTGAAATTTGTATTGTAAGGGGACACTAGAGAACAGTGCCTGAGTGATTTAATGGAGACAAGGAGATGTGTCTGGTTGTAGATTATTGATTAGGATGGATGGAAGGCATGATTCAGACCAGCTGACAATGGGCAGGAGTTATGATTGAGCCACCAGAGAAGTCTAAAAGACTGGGTTATTATGTAGCTCTTGTCAGTCTAACCTTGTATAAAGTGTTACCTGCACCTCTAGGTTCATAATGGTCTGGTGAGTGCCCCTTACCAAGGCGGGTAGAATGTTAAAAGAAAGTTAGCTAGAATGCAATACAAGGTTATTTAAACAATAAAACTGTTTATTAGCAAAGACAAGCATGGAATACAAAACAAAATAAACAGTCAGTGGTTAAATATACAGAACAAAGACCTCTCCATGCACAGAAGTTTCTGGACTGGCCCAGAGAGATCACAAAAGACAAAGCCTTCTCTGGATCTCTGAGGGTCAGTGCTGAAATGAAGCGTCTTGCCTTCCTTTATACCATATTGGTCCCATACATTTCGATAGAGCTATAGAAATTATAAACTGCAGCAATTAATCTAACTGCCCTGGTAATGTGGGCAGGCGGTTAAACGTGGTGCGGTGCGGTGGTGCAGGCGGTTAAACGCCTGCCAAAGTAACAACTAGAAACAGCCACTATGGCCGTTCGAGAATCCACCGCGTCTGGCCCGAGTCCCAGCTCCCACCCACCCAGCGGCCCGAAAGCAATTAAATCAAGTGAGTAGGCAAATGGGTACCCACCCTTAGAAGGGTGGGGGCACCCACCTCCGTAGCAAGGTGTGTGGTGGTCGTAGCAGCGAGCGGCGAGAACATCAATGGCAGCGGCGGCGGAGTCTGGGATGGCGTGGTGCGGTGAAACATTGGAAGAGTGATCCCTGGCGGCAGACGACTGCGGTGGAGACCAGTGACGGCGCACAATGATGTGCATTGCGAGCGCGGCGGAGCCAGTCAGGACAGAGCCGAGGCTGGACCAAGCACAGAGGTGTGCGCCGAGAAGGTGGTCCCACCAAGGAAAGCAACTGGGCCAGTGGGAAAAGATGCCAGAAAAACCATCGAGAAGAACGAAACTGTTGAGCCACCACAGGGTGCTGGTAGGAAATCCCCACCCCTACAGTATGTGGCCTTAGATAGGGTAATAACAGTTCACAGAACACCCTTGTAAACCGCCCAGAGACCCCTAGGGGTTAGGGCGGTATAATAAGTTGAATAAATAAATAAATAAATAAATAAATAATGGCCTAGGAAATGTTCCCGCATTCCAGAGGCAATGGGGTTGCTTTGATGCTTTTTTTCAAAACAATGCAAGATAGCATTTAAATCTCTAAATGACAAAGACAAGAATGTTACAATTTCAGGATGTTCTTTGTTTCCTAGAAGCAAGGGAGCCAGTCAGGCACTGTCTGCTGGCTGGAGGTGTGATGTGAATTTCTGCATGTTGGTAAGCCTTTAGGATTGCAAATATTCTGGTTTCCTTGACTTAATGGCAGGTGCATACCAATCTTTTATTCCTAAATGTTTCCAAATTCTTTAGATTCATGAACAATGTAATACAAATGTTGGTTCCTGTGTACTTGATGGAGGAAAGATATCTCTTGAGACAAAGGCTTAGCCAAAATCATGTTGGGAATCATGTTCACTGTGCTGCTTAGCTGCTTGGAAAGTTACAAAAATAGAGGAGAGAAAAACACTATGATTTCTTTATAAAATTAACTGTATAAATGGGTTTTAAATTTTCTGAACCAACTATTTTATTTTTCTCACAACATCCTGCAAACCAGGGTCATTACTCATGGGCATGGGGGTGAGGAGCTTTGGAGGGTCATTCAAAAGACTCTTGACTAATATTTCTCTGGCACTTTGAGAGCAGCATCTTTAAGACCAACCAAGTTTAATTCTGGGTATAAGCTTTTGTTTGCATGCACTCTGATGAAGTGTGCTTATGACCCAGAATTAAACTTGGTTGGTCTTAAAGATGCTGCTGGACTCAAACTTTGTTCTATTGCTTCAGACCAACATGGCTACCCACTTGAATTTACCTTAATTGAGGGACTCTGCCTTGGGTGTTGCCACTTCACTGAATATATCTATGAGGCAAAGCACTCCTGACTCCCCCTCTCAGCAGTTAATGTGAAAGGTAATTGGTTTGTTCCATCCTGCAGGTGTTACTAATTGATCTCGTGGCCTATATAGCCCTTATCATCTTCAAGGCCAGAGCTGAAAAGTGGTAACTAGCTTCTCATGAGAACCTGTAACCCACAGGTGGGAGAGTGGAGGTCAGGAATTGATGTAATTTTCTAGAGGGTTCCAGCAAGACTGCGTGCTGATTGGATCACCTGATGCTACATGGCAAAAAAAACCTCCACTATAATTAAGCGAAGGATCTGGAAAAGATTAGATTCTCATGAACTGAAAGCCTGGACTACAATATGCTTATATTGCAGTAAACAGCAATGTAGAGAATGCTTAAGCTATGGTCTTTGACTCTTGGACTTAAGGTCTGTGTCATCCAACACAAGTCTTGAGAATGTCTTAGATAGTTAAGCTAGTTTTCTTATTTTTTTTTCTGCTGTATGATTTTAGAGCATTTTGTTGCAAATAGAATAAATCTTTGTTTTTGCAGAAATTAAATAAAACTTCACAATATTTTAATAAAACAGAGAAAAGGTTTGGTTATTTGTGTTCAACAGCCTTGGGGACCCATGGGGTTCAGCTTTGGACTCCTTGACAATATCCTTTAATAAGAGTATGCACAGATGCGTAGACCACTTTCTTTCATTTTAAAAATAGAATGGGTACCTTGGATTGGATGCAAAGGTGTTGTTGCGTCAGCAAATGAAATTGCATTTATCTTGCCCAAGGAGGGAAAAACTTTGTGAGCTCCTTCCCGCTCTTGATGTATCTCTCAGATGCTGTCCATGAGGTTCCCCAGCCCCTGAGGCACAGAGTTTTAGGGTGCTCTGTAGGCTGCTACAGGACAGCAGGTGGTAAATATGTTCCATTTCACTCATAGTGCTTTGGATCCAACCCCTGTCAACATATCACAAAACCTGCTATGACTGGAAGCAATATTTGGAATACATGTAAAAACAATGGCCCAATCTTTGGATTTTTCAGTTTGTTTCATTTCTGTGCTCTGTTTGGAAGAATAAAATACATGCTACAGTTTGGGTCTGAAATAATGTAACTGTTTTCCAGCTAACCTGTAAACCCCACTGAAATATACAGAATGGTTCCCATTGCCTTTGGTAAGGCTTGGCTGATCTCCGTGCTGAGCAATGAAGATATGAAAAAAATATATTCCTGTGGTTAGTTATATGGTACTTTATAGGGTCTATTTTAAGCTCCAATAAAAAAAATCAACGAAATATTAAACTGAGCAGTAAGCTTTGGCTATGTCAGGATTTGATAGAGTCCAAGCTGAAATGCGTCTGTGCGTGTGTGCACGCGCAAGCAAGGTTTCTAGAGGCACACACTTTCTTACGGCATGACAGCCAAGCAAAGAGCTATTTAGTATGTAACATGCTTTAATAAAAATAATGTGTCTGGCAAGGTCTGAAAGCTTTTGCAGCTGCGGGGACACTTCTTGGAAATAAAGTTTGTGTTTACACAGGTGCAGCCATATTTAACAAAAAAAAAATTATATGCAATGAAAACAGCTGCCTGTCTGTTTTCTTTGGCTAAGCTTATTCCAACTGAAACAATTTGTATCAAACATCTCTCTCTCTGTGATACCTATATAAACAATCCCCCCCCCACAAAAAAATCTGTACAGGCAAGAGGTTGCTCCTCATAATTTGTCCTTTAGATAAACTACCAAGTTAAAGCAGCTTGAACTGAAACCCACTTGGAAGGGGGGGGGGGAGCATGACTTTTCCAGGAGGGTTTTTTACATTTCCAATTATATGGGGAGGCTGCCAAGGAAGCATTAAGCATGCAGTGTGAAAACTCAAAAAAGGATTTTCTCCGTTGTAGTCACTCTGAAGGATATTGCAGCTGGCACAGGGAGGCTGGCAAATTGATTTTTTTTTCCTGAGCAGCAATACAGTGTAAGCTTTAATACGGTGTGTTATTTTAATTTCAGACTTTTTTGTACAAAATGTATAACCTTGAGTCAACCCTATGTTTCTTTAACTATGTCGTAAAGGCTGTGTTAATATTTTTATGTTCGTTTCATGTGACATTCTACCTAATGCAAAATCCCCATGATTTACAAGATTCTAATAATCTGAAGTCTTTTCCACTTCTTTGCAAATATTTACATTTAGAATGAATCCCTGAGTATGGGTTTTGTAATACTCAGTAAGTTCAGGACTGATCTGGAATACTGCAAATCACTGCAAGTAATTTGTGGACTTCTTTTTTTAAAAAAGGAAAATAATTCTCTTCTTTCATTTAAATGTAAAATGTATATTCCTAATTTCTGTTTTAATTCAGACTTTCTTCACATTTATTTGTAAAAATAACAAATACTTGCCTTTGCAGCTACACAGAAGACTGAGGCAAAAGTGCATATGTAATGGAAATCAAATAAAATGTGACATATATATAAAAATTAGATGTGGCAAAGTGAAGCCTCATCCTATGATGGTAGTCATTATCATCAACAGTATGCAGTTTGCCAAAGGAAAGGGATTAATGCTCATCCATGTCTGCTACTCATCCTCCTCATTATTTATTTAGATTTGGTATTTATTCTGCTTTATCCCAAAAACCTTGAGGCAAGATATAACACTTAAAAATCAATACTTAAGACAACTCTAAATGTAGAATTCGTGAAACGCTACATAATAAAGTCCTAAAATATAAGCCTTGACTACATCAGCCTGATTGTGTTTAGGGGTTGTTTTTTTAATTTAAAAAATTAATATCCTGCCTTTCTGCCCAATTAGGGCCACCAAGGTAGTTAAAACAGAAGATTGTAAAACAGATCATTAAACCAATTAAAACCAAAAGTAAAAGATATAAAAAGTCAGAGATAGCAATAAAAACAGGCAGCAGGAAGAAGGGGTCGCTGATGGAGGGCCAGAAGAAACAAAAAAGTCTTCACCTGCTGGCAGAAGTCAGTGATAAAAGGGGACAGAGCAATATCCCAGGAAGGGAGTTCCAGAGTTTTCGTATTATGACCAAAAAAGGCCCTCTCTCAGGTTGCCAACTTCAGATGGCAGGAGGACCCAAAGTAGTGCCTCAGAAGATGACCATAGTGGTTGGGTAGGTTCACATGGTAGTCCCTAAGTGGCTATCTATGTGGAGTGTGGATGGGGTTCATACTGGCTAGAAGCCAGTTTGGTGTAGTGGTTAAGACTGGTGGACTGTAATCTGGAGAACCGGGTTTGATTCCCCACTCCTCCACATGCAGCCAGCTGAGTGACCTTAGGTCACTCACAGTTCTCTCAGCTGTTCTCTCAACAACAGTCCTCGAAAGAGCTCTTTCAGCCCCACCTATCTCACAGGGTGCCTGTTGTGGGGAGAAGAAGGAAGGAGAGTGTAAGCTGCTCTGTGATTCCACTGTGAGTTTCCTCCTCCTCCTCCTCGTTGGGATTTGGATCCCAGTCCAAAATTCCTTCCATACAGAAGCAGGTTGTATCCCTGTTGCTGAGCCTGAATGTCTCTCTTGGCAGACTGTGACTGTCCTAATACACAGTAATGTGTAGACTGCCTGATCTGGGGAGGGGGGCAATACACTGTGTTGGGGTACTTACGCAGCTTGATTTCATTAACTACCTTTTAAAGAAATATTACGGTTTCTCAATTGCATTCCTTTATGCTGAAAAACAAATAATCCAGCCCCTCCTGTGGTGCACCTCCCTGTCAGTGCAAAATGAGATCAAGGTAGAAGATTCCCTACAGGATATTATAGGCAGGGCTTTTTTTGTAGAAAAAGCCCAGCAGGAACTCATTAGCATATCCAGCCACACCCATTAGAGCATAGCTCATTAGCATATTAGGCTGCACCCCCATGTTACCAGAGGTGTCGACATCCAGCCACACCCACCTTTTGCTTCTTATTCTGTTTACCTTGTTTGTTGTCAAAACCCAGGGCTTTTTTTATAGCAGGAACTCCTTTGCATGTTAGGCCACACCCCTAATGT
>NW_015167064.1:1044301-1054316 GCF_001447785.1 Gekko japonicus
CATTCCTGCCCCAAAAATAGCCCTGATTATAGGTATTCCACCCACCATCTTCTCTGACCCGTGATCAGCTGTGTGTTTTGCCACTGCATATGTGGCACTAGGCCTAGGTATTACCTGGAAGGAGAGATGCTTCTCAATATTCCATGGAAGGATTTTGTATGCCCATACTTCCTAGGAGCTCTGAGAGCAGGCATCTTCCTAAAAAGGTGAAGGACATTGGAGATGCAAGGGCGAATCCTATGACATGGTTACTTCCCATTCAGACATCACCATGTCTCTAGACAGGGGCAATGCCAAAGATGGATGAAGCCAGCAATATAGAGAACAGCAACTGTAATGCCCACTGAAACCAGTATGAATTAAACTCTGTTGGATAGCGGTCAGAGAGTTTAGAATAAAATTGGAAACAGAGGAAGTGCAAATTATACTTTTTATGGTAGGGATATGGTTCCTTGTATAGACTATACAAGTCTTTTCTTCCCCCCTTAGCTACTTGCTGTTTTTAGAAAGCTTTTGATGAGTCAGCTCTTTGATCTTCTGAAGAACTGCAGTTTTGAGTTTGGCATTATAGCTCCTACAGAAGATTTTTATAGGAAAAACAAGTCTTTCTTTTAACTGCTGCATTTAAAGCCAAGTCATATTTTGTCTGTTAATTTGGATGGAGTTGCACAATTAGACTATGAACACCATATTCATCCCTCTGTCTTTTTCCCCCCTTTAAGATCTGTAACATAATCTCCGTTTGGGCTCTTTGGGGACTTTTAGTAGGTAACTTGAGTTGTTATATCTCCTCTCTGACCATGATCGTAATTACGTCTAGTCTTTTATCTCCTTTACAAAGAAAAGTTAACTTATCAAAAATAATAAAGCTGACAAGGTAAAAAAAATGAGCCATGTGTTTAAAAAACATCTGAATAAGATATTTTAGAGGACTTGTCACCGTCTTGAAAATTTACAGCCATCAGCAATGTAAACATGTTCTTGACAAAACCCAGCAGCTTGCCGGCTGCAGAGTTCATCTACGCTTTTTCTGTAGGGCAGATGTTTCATTTTAATACTCTTCATACTGCAGATTAGGATTATGTATTATTTTTTTCTTTTCAATAAGAGAGTAAACCTGACATGCTACTAATGTCATTTCACACTGTGGGCCAGATGGTGAAAAATGCAAGGCCTGCAAATCTGTTTATGCAAAGGGGAGCGGGGGTAGGATTTTGTTTCTGAAAGACTTTTAGCTCAATCATTTGTTACTTTCATCTAAATGCTAGATGATGAATAAAGAAAGAGTATATGAACTTCAAAAAGGTCCTCGAGATTAAGTGGTTAAAAATGTAACACATCTGGAAGGGGGAGAATATCCTATTTTTCTTGCTTACTGCATCAGGACACCAAGATAGTATTCATGGCTTTGATGCAGGCTGTTTTGGCAATCACTTAGTTTTGAAAGATAAATTTAGTGCTGAGCTGAATTTTTAGCAAGGTTCAGTTTTCATTGTGAACCATGCCATATCAGGGAAGTGAAAGGGTTTCCCCCCAAAAAACCACAACCTGTCTTTCTCCTTCTCACAGATTCTTTCACATCTGTTTGAAGTCACTGCTTCTCTGATCTGCTGCTACTTCAGCCCCCTTCTATTATTTGAAAGAGCACTGCAGACAAACAAAGTTCAGGTAGCAAACTTGGAGAGCAATTGTAAACTGGTTTACTCAAAAGCAAGACCGTCTTTATTCAGTGTGGCTTACTCCTAGGAGAGTGCTCTTAGGACTGCAGTCATAATGGCTCCATGCATTAAATCAGATCTTGGTTGCATGTAAATATCACTGGGAGCAAATGAGGCCCTCCAACTAGCCTCCGTCTGAATGGGAGCTGGATTCACTCCCCATTGGCCCTACAAGTGGATTAACATTCTCTGTCTTGCCACACTATCTGGCAGTTTCATTGCCTGTCAGTGCTGTGTGCCAAGCTATGCACCCCAATCCAGATCATTTGGTGCATACTACTATTATTGATTGAGGCAAATGGATGCACGTACAAACATGTACCCCCCCACACAAACACACATACATTTTTTTCCCAGCTAGTCAAGTATGCACAGCTGGATCAGGGTAAAGGAACACCAGCGTACTTGGCTGAGTTATTCTCTATTTTCCCTGATGTCCCACCATCGTTGCAAGTAATTTCATATCATTTCACAAAAGTATGCAAAAATCTCTGACAGGGGAGTTTAAAAGGGATGAGCCAAATCACAGAGGGCAAGGCAGTTCAAAGAAAGAGGTCTTATCTCTCTTCTCTGTATGCAGGTTGGCTGGTTGCTGATGGAGTCTGAGAACAAGGGAAGAGGTGACTGCTGGGTCTGGCAAGTCTTATTCTTTTCTTCTTCACAGCAGGGGTCATTTCCTGCAGGAGCGCACAGGAGGAGCTCCGGCAGTAAAGAGCCCAGGGGGTGGGCACATGCAACAAGCCCCACCCCCTGCTCCCAGCAGCCCTCAGTCAGAGCAAGAAGCAGCCAGGTAAGTTGCAGAAACCCCCCCCAGCCCCCTGGTCCAAAACAGTCCAGTGGCACCTTTAAGACCAAGTTTTATTCAGGTACAAGCTCTCCCTCCTCTGTGAGGACAGATCTGCACGTTCCCCCCCCCAATAGCTAGCAATCCAAAACAGTCCAGCAGAGCCTGAGTGGTGGGTGTTGCCTTCTGACACACTTCCGGTGACATTGGGGGTATGGCATATGCTAATAAGTTATGCTAATGAGCTCCTGCACCTCTTTTTCTACGAAATGACCCCTGCTTCACAGGCAATGGTCCCTCTAAGCTGTGGAGTCTTGTGAGCAAAAATTCTACTTTGTGAGCTACTGGCATTAAAGTTGTGAGTGAGCAATTTTGCTCCTGCATAAATTAGTTTGCTCTGGAGCCATCCTTCCTGAGCTAACACAGAAATGTGTGAGCTGGAGGCTAAAAAACTGCAATCTAGCTCACACTAACTCAGCTTAGATGGAACACCATTCACAAGACAGGGCAGGGCCAAGTAAAATGGATGAAATGTGATGCACTCCTAATGCACAACTGCTTTATGGGAAAGATATACAGCATATGTACAACAATTTTTATTAGATTGTTCAATGCTGCTTCATTTATGTTTCAGAAGGATAGTAATGACCTTTTTATTAAAGTGGGCATTTGCAAGCAAGGCTAAAGTTGGATTTGTAGGATTTTCCAAGAAGTGGCTTTGTGCTGATTTTTATGTACCATGCTGTGTCTGCTTTTCTGTTTTATTTTAAAATCACAGCATATCAAGAACATAAATACATAAGAGAAGTCAATGTTGGATCAGGCCAATGGCCCATCCAGTCTAACACTCTGTCACACAGTGGCCAAAAATACCAGGTGTCACCAGGATGTCCACCAGTGAGACCAGGACACTAGAAGCACTCCCACAGTTACCCCCCCCCAGCACCAAGAATACAGAGCATCACTTGCTCCAGACTGAGAGTTCCTACCTATACCTTGTGGCTAATAGCCACTGATGGACCTCTGTTCCATATATTTATCTAATTCCCTCTTGAAGCCGTCCATGCTTGTAGCTGCTGCCACCTCCTGTGGCAGTGAATTCCATGTGTTAATCACTCTTTGGGTGAAGAAGTACTTCCTTTTATCTGGCCTAACCCAACTGCTCAGCAATTTCATTGAGTGCCCAAAAGTTCTTGTATTGTGAGAAAGGGAGAAAAGTACTTCTTTCTCTACCTGCTCTATCCCATGCATAATCTTGTAAACCTCGATCATATCACCCCTCAACCATCGTTTCTTCAAGCTAAAGAGCCCCAAGCACTTTAATCTTTCTTCATAGGGAAAGTGTCCCAACCCTTCTATCATTCCAGTTGCCCCTTTCTGCACTTTGTCCAATGCTGTAATATCCTTTCTGAGGTGTAGTGACTAGAATTGCACACAGTATGCCAAATGAAGTTGCACCATCAATTTATACAGGGGCATTATGATACTGGCTGATTTGTTTTCAATCCCCTTCCAATTAATCCCGAACATAGTGTTGGCCTTTTTTATTGCAGTCACACACTGTCTTGATGTTTTCAGTGAGTTATCTACTACAACTCCAAGATCTCTCTCTCGGTCAGTCTCCGCCAGTTCGGATCCCATCAACGTGTATTTATAGTTAAGATTTTCACTTGGCCACACTGAACCCCATTTGCCACGCTGATGTCCACTTGCTCATCCTTGACAGATCCCTTTGGAGCACCTCACAATCCTCCCTGATTCTCACCACCCTGAACAATTTTGTGTCATCTGCAAATTTAGCCACTTCACTGCTTACTCCCAATTCCAAATCATTAATGAACAAGTTAAAAAGCATTGGACCCAGTACTGAGCCCTGTGGTACCCCACTGCTTACCACCCTCTACTGTGAAAATTGTCCATTTATACTTACTCTCTGTTTCCTATTAATTAGCCAGTTTTTGATCCACAAAAGTACTTGTTTTTTTATCCCATGACTATTGAGCTTATTTAGGAGCCTTTGATGAGGAACTTTATCAAAAGCATCTTATTGTTCTTATTTGGGATTCCATTGAGCTATACCACATGATATAAATTTTTTAAAGTAAATACAACCAATACATTACACATCATGCTTAATACTTATGTTTGTTTCATATTTCTGATGTTTCTGATTTCTGTGATCCCAGTCCAATCACATTGCATATTTGATGTTTTATCGTACTGATTGCACTGACTTACACTTTGTAACCCACCTTGAGTCTCATTGAAAAAGGTGGACTATAAATAAATAAATAAATATAATTATGAGCCAAATTATCCCATTAATGGACTTTACCCAAAAACTGAACAGAATTTAATCATTGTAATTTATACGGTGGGTTTTTTCTAAAAGAATTAATCAAGAAACCAGGCAATTATTTCTTTGATCAGTTATTAATATTGAGAAACTAAATAAGGAATAGCAATGTCAATTTCTCCTTAACATTCTAAAACAAGGAGAAGAAATAAAATATATCTACCTATTATTCTTTTCAAGAATCTGACACTATGACAATGGAATAGAAGGCTGTCACAGTATAATAGTCCCTAACTACTAGATAAATGCTGAGCTGAAGCTGAGGCATTTATCAAAAATAAACATTGAAGGAGAGCAGGGAGACATTAATCCTGTGATAATGCTCTGTTAAAATGACTTTATTTCTGCAACACCAAATGACTGATGTAGATGCCATCATTATGTCTGATGAATGCTCATCTAATAGCCCTTTCGCAGTGCCATACCTGAGTAGCTAACTTCACAGTGATTGGCTTGGCAAGAGGGAGACAATGACAAACATGAGATGAACAGGAATGTGCTAAGGCACAGAAGCTGTAAGGTGCCATGAATATATTTTTTTTCTTTTACTGGCTGATGACACATCCCTATGGCTTTCACAGGGGACTGCACACGGTACTCATATGTATGGTACTTCAGCCAGTTACTGGTGTGTCCTGGCAGCCTCAGGGGGATAAAAAAATTACTGGTTTGTTTGTAAAATTAAGGACAGTTCAAAGGCCTCTACTTAGGTACATTGAAACTTAAATTACAAAAAAAAATTAGCTAACACTGTGATCCTATGGTTACTTACTTGGAACGAAGTGGTATCGACACTCCCTTGCATATGAAAATGAATAGGTTTTAGCTGCATGAGAGTGAATTGGAGAAACTTCTGGATCAAATTTTACCTCAGCTCCCAGTTCACTCAGTGGCTTTATACAAAGTATTGTCTCGAGCTCCGGTTACAACCTCCTTGCTGAGGATAATAAAAGTTACCTTACAATGTTTCTTTGTGCCACTGATCAGTCTTTTTAGTCCTAAAGTATCAAGGATGACTCATTAAAAAATGTCATGAGTAAAGTTAATGGTGTGGGTATTGGTAAGGAGGATATAGCCCCTACAAAGGGAGCTAGATCATTCTGGAAGCTGTCAGGTCATAAGATGTGCTTTCATATTTACTTACTTAGCGGTGCTGTTGTTGTTGGACCTATTGGCGGCTCTCGACACGGTCGACCATCAGTTACTGATCCACCACCTCGCCGACACTGGGACTCAGAGGCTTGCCTTGCAATGGCTCGTCTCCTTTCTCCTATCTGTATCTATTGACAACATTGCCATCTGTGTTGGCAAGGCACAAAGCATCAGTTCAATCTTTGACTCCTCCTCCTTCATTTGTTATTCAGTCTGTCTCCAAGTCATGTCATTTCTCCTTGTACAATATTCTGAACATACACTCAGTATCTCATCTAAAACTCTCCAGCTTTGATTACTAGAACCTTCTTCTCTCTGGTCTGCTGTTGTCACTCCTCATTCTCCTCAAAATCTCTCCAGAATTCTACCTCTAAAACCAATCACTACCTTCATTGTTCAGCCTGTATTACAACCTTCATTAAATGTCCACAATAATTACCTATCCTGTTCTTTTTCCAGCATAAGCTTCTTAGCCTTATCCTCAAAGCTGTCTATGGCTTTGCCCCTCCCCACATTTTTCTGCCCTCACATCTCAAATTTATCCTTGCCTGTTACTTCTGCATCTGTATCTCAGCTAATCAAAATTCTCCTGCCGCCTTAAGCAATCCTGTTTATTTTCACTTGATGCCATCTATGCCTGTCACTGGAGCCCTGGGAAAAGGTGTCACCAACATTGTGGCATTCCTAGTGGGTCATGGTAGCCTGTGTCATCACTTCTGGGGTTTCTCCCAGAAATCATGGCATCAGCAACACCATTTTTCTTCCCATTTTTTCTCCTACTGCTGCCTGGTAGCTGGCAACCCTGCTGGCTCTCCCTTCTAGATACCACTTCTTCTTTCAGCTATTTTCGGTTCCTTCATGAAACCCACCTTTAAAAAAAGGAAAAGAAAAGCTTTTCAGGCCCATTCTAGGCAGAGTTATACCCTTCTAAAACCGTTGACTTCAATGAATTTAGAAGGGTGTCACTCTTCTTAGGATGGCACAGTTAGGCTGCGGTCACATGCAACAGTTGGAGTGGAGCTATTTCCTCCGGAGGAATTTGATTCAGAGTTGTGAGATCACACATTCCTTTGTGCTGCAGGCTCATCCCGTCACTGTGTGATCAGACGCCACTGTGGGTGAGTCTCTTTTTTGCCATTTGTTTCCCATGCGCATAAACAAGGAATCGCACCTCCGCACTGACATGGAGTATGCGATTATGTACATACTGCGAAGGGGGGCTGAATTGGGATGGAATGATCAGACCATCCCAACAGTATGAGAGTGTGCTTGAGCGATCAGACAGGGGAAAGTCCATTTGTGGGGAGGGCAGGGTAGAAATTTAATAAAATAAATAAAATAAATCTGTGGCCCGTCGGAACCAGTTAGAGCCGGACTTTCCCTGGTGGCTTTTAACTCTGCTTCTGTGGTGGAGCAGCATGGGTTGCCGACTACTGCAGGATGCTTCCCAGATGTTGCTGTCTGATCACGCCCTTTAGATCCATCAAGCATTCACAGTTATGTTGGATCTAAAGGTGTGTATGATCTCAGCCTTAATCTTTTAGTCCTTATTCCATACATGTAATTCAGTTTGTGTAATGGCACAAATTCATTCTTCTTCTGCTTCCTTTGCTTCCATCATTCTCCCCCCCCCCCAAGACACACACTTTTTGACCAAAAGGTTCCTGCAGGCTCAAAAAGGCTGGGGAACTCTGACTGCAAATTCTGTCAGGTGAAGTACATCCATGGGGATAACTTCTCAGAATGCATCTTTAAGCAGATGAAGCATATACTGCATTTCACCTGACTGGACAGTGAAAGGAGGTGGTGCCATGTATGTTTCACATATGGCATTTCCAGCATTTGGCATTCATGCATGGTGTTGCGCATCATGAACCTCACTCACTGACCCCCACCCTGTGTAAAATTTACAAAAGTGCAGAAAGGTGGGTGGAATAACCAAGGAAATAATTTCTCAGTCGATTGAGTTCTTAATGGAAAAAAGCCCTGTGAATGCGATCTTATAAATTAGAAGATCCCCCGCTTTCTAAATAGTTCAATTGAAATCAGCTTTTTGCATTTATCCTTCAGGTCATTCGGGCTCAAAACGCTGTTAGCTCAGAGTCAAAAAGTCAGATTTTTAAAAGGAAAATGTCAAGTCCTTTTAGGCTGCAACTGACCTTTTAAACCAGATTAGAGATATGAAGCATTACACATGGATTTCTACATTTTATATCACAGTAGTTAACAAATGATCAAATACAGCTCCCCAGAACACTTTTTGTACAAGCTTGACATTTCAGGCCTTAAAAAGATATTGCTGGCCTATTTTATAGAAAATTACTCTTGAGAAATTAATCATTTCCTGCCCTTCGGGGGTGGGGAGGGGAAGTGCACTCAAAATGGCCGTGTGGAATTAATGTAATGATTATATAACCATCCCTAGTGGGTGGTGCTGTTGCACATTTGAGTGTTTGGTAGAGTTGCCAGGTCCCCCCCCCGGCCACTGGTGGGGGAGGAGGGTAGTGTTGCCAGATCCAAGTTGGGAAACTCCTGGAGATTTGGAGATGGAGCCTGAGGAGGACAGGGACCTGAGTGGGTACAATACCATACAGTCCACCCTCCAAAGCAACCATTTTCTCCAGGAGAACTGTTCTCTGTAGTCTGGAAATGAGCTTTAATTCTGGGGGATCCTCAGAATTACAGTTCATCTGTAGTTTTTGAGTTGGTTCTGCACTGGTTCTAGTTGTTCTGTGTTCTGGCTGACTACTCCTTGCTGTTTTAATATCCCAGTCTGCCTCTGATCTTCATCAAGGGTATGTTAATGCTTGTGCAGGACAACTCTTCTGTGGACTGGACTTCACATTAATTAATAGAAGGAGTACCTTTTGAACTTTCCTCCAAGTTGCTTTGGGGTAGCCCTAACACTGCAATGTGGTCATGTTGTGACTGGTGTGACCCTTTTAACCAAAGCATAAGATCAGCATCCACAATAAGCACCCACATAGATTTGTGAAGGTGTGTGTGTGTGTATGTGTGGGAAGAACAAAATTACTATAGTCGCCTGACAGACACCATTTTACTGATGCTATTGTTGGTTCCTTAAGAATGGTTCTGTGCAGCTATTTTAAAGATTGCGTCAGAATTCATCAAAATCATTTACCTATCAGTATAGATATGTGGTGCATAATGGAAAATACCTGTAGTGTGACAAGAAGATTAGGTTAAACTGAAGCAAATCAGTGTGATAGTTTTCCATTAGCAGATCTCAAAACAGGATTGTCAACAAGGGCTGACACAGAATAATGATTCTGCTGCCATCTCACACAGATGAGAGCATAAAGAATAAAGGCATATTTTGATATATGTAAGTGCCCTTATTTTTCTCTCTTATATCATGTATGTCAGGCCAGGTCTATCTATAATTGTATTCACCAACATCAATAAAGCCAAGGTTGGTTGGCAGTCTTCTCTGTTTCTGGGCAAACGGATAGAAATTAAAACTTGATGCTCTTTTAGGCTGGAAGTTGAAAAAGGGGAAGCTTTCATTAAAATCCTTTTTAAAATGGTTGAACTTTTAGAGTCAGGCAGACTTCTGTGTAACTTCAAAGCTCTCTTTCTATAATTTATTAAATGAATTTATTTAATAAAACATTTATATCCCACCTTTTCCCATGACTCTAGGGACTTTACGATACATTTTAAAAAAATCTATTTATAGTCCACCATTCTCGTTGAGACTCAAAGCAGAACAAGTACAATTATTAAAGAAGCATCTTAAAATATAATAAACAACCCAATCTAATAAATCTTAATAAAATACAATTATTAAAATCTTGGAATATCCCAGGACAGGTAATTATTGTCACTTACCCAATTTTTTGGCTTTTAGCCTTTTGTTACTGTCTATGAGGTTTTCTTGGAAAAGATACTGGAGTGGGTTGTCGTTTCCTTCTCCAGTGGATCACATTTTGTCTGAGTTCTCTGCTGTGCCTGTCTGTCCTGGGTGGCTCTCGACGGCATAGC
>NW_015167064.1:1055284-1109572 GCF_001447785.1 Gekko japonicus
AAGCTGGGTTTCGAATAGGTAGAGGAACGAGAGATCAAATTGCCAACATTCGCTGGATTATGGAGAAAGCAAGAGAGTACCAGAAAAACATCTACTTCTGCTTCATTGACTATGCTAAAGCCTTTGACTGTGTGGATCACAACAAACTATGGCAGGTCCTTAAAGAAATGGGAGTCCCAGACCACCTCACATGTCTCTTGAGAAACCTGTATAAGGGTCAAGAAGTGACAATTAGAACCAGATATGGAACAACTGATTGGTTTAGCACAGGAAAAGGAGTACGACAAGGGTGTATATTGTCACCCTGCTTATTTAATTTATATGCAGAGTACATCATACAAAATGCCAGCCTGGATGAATCACAAGCCAAAATTAAGATTGCTGGGAAAAACATCAACAACCTCAGATATGCAGACGATACTACTCTAATGGCAGAAGGTGAAGAGGATCTAAAGAGCCACTTGCTGAGGATGAAAGAGGAGAGCGCAAAAGTTGGCTTGAAACTCAACATCAAAAAAACTAAGATCATGGCATCCAGTCCCATCACTCCTTGGCAAATAAAAGGGGAAGTCATGGAAGCAGTGACAGAATTCACATTCCTGGGATCCAAGATCACTGCAGATGGTGACTGCAGCCATGAAATTAAAAGACGCCTGCTCCTTGGGAGGAAAGCGATAGCAAATCTAGATAGCATAATAAAAAGTAGAGGCATCACCCTGCCAACAAAAGTCCATATGGTCAAAGCAATGGCATTCCCAGTAGTAATGTATGGCTGTGAGAGTTGGACTATAAGGAAGGTCGAGCGCCAAAGAATAGATGCTTTCGAATTATGGTGCTGGAGAAGACTCTTGAGAGTCCCTTGGACTGCAAAGAGATTGAATCAGTCAATTGTAAAAGAAACCAACCCTGACTGTTCCCTGGATGGCCAGATACTGAAGCTGAAGCTCAAATACTTTGGCCACCAAATGAGAAGAGAGCACTCACTGGAGAAGACCCTGATGCTGGGAAAGATTCAAGGTCAAAGAAGATGGGGACGGCAAAGGATGAGATGGTTAGACAGTGTCATAGATGCAACGAACATGAAATTGAGCAAACTCCGAAGCATGATGGAAGACAGGAGGGCCTGGTGTAATGTGGTCCATGGGGTCGCGAAGAGTCGGACTCAACTGTGCAACTGAACAACAACACCCAATTTTTAATGGACCATTATGGCTAATATTGGATGAACGTTTTGTCAGCTTCTAATGTCCTCCCCCCCCAGTGATGCTTCTAGGATTTCCCTGCATCTGTCAATAGTAAATGGACTGTGTCAAGGCATAGGGGGTGGGGCCATGACTTATGGGGCAGAGCTGTGGCTCAGTGGCAGTGCAGATGCATGGCAAGCAGAAATTGCCAAGTTCAATTTCTGGCATCTCCAGTTAAAAGAAACTGGTGGGAGTTGGTTTGAAACACCTCTGTGTAAGATTCTGGAGAGCCACTGCCAGTTAGAGTAGACAATCTTGGCCTTGATTAATTGTTCTGACTTAGTGAAAAGGCAGTTCCATGTGTTCAAATGCCAGAGCAATCGTGCACTGTCTTTATCAGGATTATGTCACATGTTGTCAGACAGAGTGGGATCAGTGCTATAGAACACAGAATGTTAAATGCATCCAACACAGAGCATCATTTTTCAAGGCCTGCTTGCTATATATACTATTGCATCCCTGTTGCTATATATACTATTGCATCCCAGCCCAAAGGTTTTGTAATCACTGGTGTAAAGTTGGCTTCGCCCAGTAATTAAAACATTGGTTAGGAAGGAGGGATCACTTTTTAAAAGAAGCTCAGCACTTCATGAACTCACAAGTATGGGAATCTTCCAGCCTAGATATTTGGTTATATCTGTTTAGCTTCATATTCTATGAATGAAATGCAAAAGTACCAGTGTAATGATTTGCAAGGCAGACTGGAAGTGGAGAGTCCTGAATTTACTGGGCGACCTTTGGCCAGTCACTCTTTTTCAGTCTAATCTACCTCATATGGCTGTTGTGAGAATATAATGGGGAGCAGCGTTCCATGGATGCCAGTTTGGTGTAGTGGTTAAGTGCACAGACTCTAACCTGGGAGAACTGGGTTTGATTCCCCACTTCTCCACTTGCAGCTGCTGGATGACCTTGGGCAAGCCATAGTTCTGTCAGAGCTCTCTCAGCCCCGCCTACTTCACAGGTTGTCTGTTGTGGGGAGGGGAAGGGAAAGGCGTTTGTAAGCCACTCTGAGACTCTGAGTGAAAAGCGGGGTATAAATCCAATCTCTTCTTCTTCTTCCCTGAGCTCAGTGAGTGAGATAAATCTCTCATAAACAAATAAATAAGTGGGAGTTTTACACAATATCGTTTCATATAACATATCAGATAAACATGACATTATAAACACTGTACACAATCTTTATGGTAGACTCTTCCATCTCTGTCTGAATAAACTGCCCAAACAGCTGTCTCGCCTGACGAAGAAGCTTTTCCTGCTTGGCTCCTCCTCCATGGCTGGCTACTGAGGTGGGCCAGTAGCCATCAAACCATTCTCTCCTCCTCCTGCTGTACAGCTGTCTTCTCCTAGGGTTGCCAACCTCCAGGTGGGATCTGGAGATCTCCTGCTGTTACAATTGACCTTCAGATGACAGAGATAAGTTCCCTTGAAGAAAATGACTGCTTTGGAAGGTTGATCATATGGCATTATACCCTGTTGAGGTCCTTTCCCTCCCAAAACCCTGCCCTCCAGAGGATCTGCCCCCCAAATCTCCAGGTATTTCCCTACTCAGAGCTGGCAACCCTACTTTCCCCTCAGTGGCTGTTGCTAGGCAACCAAGCTTGGTTCTGTCAGTAAAAAGGTGGGGGGAGGCCCTTTCCAGGCCTACTTTGGCCTTTGTGAGGAACTCATTGGGGCCAGTCCTGACTAGGGTTGCCAGCTCCAGGTTGGGAAATTCCTGGAGATTTTGTGGTGGAGTCTACGAAAGCCAGAGTGTGGGGAGGGGAGAGACCTTAGCTGAATAGAATGCCATAGAGTCCACCCTCCAAAGCAGTTATTTTCTCCAGGGGGAGTTCAGTTGTGATACCAGCCAGTGTGGCATAGCAGATGGCACTTCAGAGCAGGGTCTGGCAGGTTCTTGCTGTGAAAGCTGAGTGGGTGATTTTAGACCAGTCACAGACTTTCAGCCTATCCTACCTCACAGGTTTGTTGTGCACATCAAAAGGGGGAAAGGAGAATGATGTCAGCTGCTTTGGTCTCCACTGCAGAGAAAGACTATATACAATTCCTCCTGGGGAACCATTGTTGCCAATCTCCAGGTGAGGGCTGGAGATCACTCAGAATTGCAAGTGCTCTCTAGATGGCAGAGATCAGTTCCCCTGGAGAAAATGGTGCACTCTGTCTCATTATACCCTGCTGAAGTGCCTCCCTTCTATGACAGCCAATGTGACGTAGCAGTTAGTGCTTCAGAGTGGGGTCTGCCAGACCCAGGTTCTTGCTGTGGAAGCTGAGTGGATGATTTCAGACCAGTCATGGACTTTCAGCCTAACCTACTTCACAGGTTGTTGTGCACATCAAAAGGGAGAGAGGAGAATGATGTGAGCTGCTTTGGTCCCTACTGCGGAGAAAGACTGTACTTTTCTGAGGTAAAAGCTGCAGAGAGGGGGGAGGACAGGGAAAGCTGAAGGGACAGAGAAAGGTAGCTGGATGGTTGACTGGGAAGGAGATAGCGTTGCCAACTCCAAGTTGGGAAATTCCTGGAGACTTGGGGGGTGGCCTGGAGAGGGTGGGGTTTGAGGGGGGACCTCAGACAGGTACAATGCCTCTTGGGGAACCATTGTTGCCAATCTCCAGGTGAGGGCTGGAGAGCACTCAGAATTACAACTGCTTGTCAGGTGGCAGAGATCAGTTCCCAGAGAAAATGGTGGGCTCTGTGTCACTGTACCCTGCTGAGGTCGCCATAGCAAACTGATACTCAGTGCCCAAGGCTGAGGCACCCACCCGGAGCCTCTTTCTAGAGACCATTGAATTTATTTCCACAATGGGCATTATTCATAGTATATATAGATTTCTCCCCAACATCCTGCTAATCATAATCTTTACAATAGTCCTTACTTCAAACATTTTAATTTCTAAATATTATAGCTAGTCTATTTTACCACTGTATTGTTAATGTTCATCATAGCTACATATTCTCAATTATGCATTTCATCATTTCTACATATTAACTATAACCTTTAATATATCAAAGTCTAAAAAGAAATCTAATATATATCTCACAATAAAAAAGAAAACAAAAATAAAAATATTATTATTCAAATTCTTTATACATTTGTATTCAAATTTTGTTCTCATTCTGCTTTTGCATTATAGTGCATTTGCTATATATTTATACACTATTTTAAATTGCTTCTCATTCTAAATTTGTCTCCTGCTTACATAATAAACTCTCCATCTTTCCTCAAATTTTGAAACTGATCTCTTTTTCAGATATGATGTTAATTTCATCATTACTGCATAATCAGCCGGTTTATTTTCCCATTCTTCTAAACTTGGACAGATTTCCGTTTTGCTGCATAGATTATTCTAGTCACTGACACCATATATTCAAATATCTTTTCCAAAACTTTTGGTAATTTGTCAGGCAATATTCCTAATAACATAATCTTGGCTTCCACAGGAAATTTAAATTTTTCTATGTATTTGCTTCCAATATCTTTTTGCTTTTTTGTAAGTCCACCACATATGATAAAAGGTTCCATCTATTTTCCTTTGTAGTTTTTAATCTACTTTCTCCATGTCCTTAGGAGTAATATACCATCCAAAGAACATTTTATACCAATTTTCTCTTAACATCTGGCTGGCTGTGAATTTGATTTCTTTTCCCCATAACTGTCCCCATAGTTCTACATCTATTTAATAATTCATTTATTCACTTGTTCTTCTTCTGTTTCAAATTGAAGTAATAACATATATATCCATTGTAGTAAATGATCTTTTTTGTTTTGTAATCAGCTGTTTGAACCCAGTCTTCTCTCTTAGAGCTCCACCTTCTGTTTTAATTATTTTATTTAAACTTGAAACTGATAATATAGTAACTATTGAATATTAATTCTTTCATCTCTAATATCTTGCCAAGATTTAGATTTCCTGAGCATTTAGCATATTAACATATGTTACAAAATCACCTTTATTTCTCGTATTCTTATCATGATAAGCTTCTATTGGGGACATAAACAGAAAGTTTGGAGGGCTCAATGAGTTCTGATGTGAAAACTATATTCTCAGTTCATTTCTAATTATATGACTTTTTTCTTGTGTTGTAATTGTTTTGGTTGATTTCTTTATCCATAAATAATTATGTAGACCATCTAGGTCTGCTGATTCAAGTTTTACTATTCTTTGTTTTAATCCAATCTGCAATCCAGACCAGACCTGCCACTTGATAATATAATTTTATATTTGGAATTGCTACCCCCCCCTCTTTTTCTTACCTTGAAATATTTTGAAACATATTCATGGTTTCTTGCCATTCCAAATAAATTTGTTTGTCTTTGCCACTCTGTCAAAAAAATTTCTTCTATTGGCAGTACATGCATTTTGATTGCTGAAATTCTACCCAGCCAGGAGATTTTTAATTTTTTTCCATCCAGATAAATCTGCTTGTATCAATTTCCAGGTCTTCTGATCATTGTTTTTGAAAAGATTATAATTTTGTCCATTCACATGTATCCCCAGGTATTTAATAGAGTTGGTAGCTAATGTGCATTCTGTACTCTTTATAATTCCTTCTTCTTGTTGTGTTAAAAATATTTTTGTCATTTTCCTATTGATTTTATATCCTGAAAAGGATCCAAATTCTTCAATATGTTCCATTACATACTGTAATGATTTTTGTGGATCCAACATTGTTAAAACCACATTGTCTGCATAGTTTTTTCATTTTAAATTCTGTCATTCACTTTTCTTTAATCCTTGTGTCTTGTTTAATCTTTGTTGCTAAAGTCTCTATCACTAAGGTAAATAATAGATGTGACAGGGGACAACCCTGGTGTGTTACTTTTTGAATCAAAATTGCTTTTGTTAATTTTCCATTTATTAAAATCTTTTCTTGCTGATTCGAATATATACCTTGCATCCAGTTCCAGAATCCTGGGCCACAGCCCATATGCTGAAGCATATTCAGTAGAAAAGGCCAGGTTATATTATCAAACGCTTTCTCTGCATCCAAAAATAAAAACACTGCTTTTTTTTTCTTATTCACAAATTCGATTGCATCTATTATAAATCATAAGTTATCTTTCATATATTCTTCTGCAAAGTATAATAACTTTTGAGATATATGATTTGTTGTATAAACCCTTTTCTCTTTTCGTATCTCTCCCTTATAATAAAAGAGTAGTGATAAGTTATCTTTCATGTACCTCTTTGGAACAAACCCTGTTTGATCAATATGTATTAAATCTGATATGCATTTTCTTAGTATTTCTGCCATTACTGTAGTGAAGATTTTATAAGGATATCGATCTATACAACTGTGGTAAGGTTGTGTCACTGTCTTCTTTATATATTTATGTTATATGCACCTCTTGCCACATCTGAGGTATTGTCTTTCCTTCTTTTATCTCATTCATGGTATCATTAATACTTCTACAAAATGTTAATAATACGCCACTATTAGCCCATCCAGGTATGGTGCTTTCTCTTTCATATTTCTAATTGCCTAGGAACTTTCTTGGATTGTTATTGTTTGATTTAAATTTTTTCTATGTTCTGGTGTAAACTTTATAGTCAGGATGTCTTTTAAATATTATCTTATTCCATTTTCTGTTTTGTAAAGCCCTGAAAGAGCACTATTACGCTTTTTTCCTTTCTCCTCCCTGAGACAGTATGACAAATATCTTCCAGGTTTATTTACATATTCAAAATGCCTTTGTTTTTTAAATTTTATTTTTTCCCCTGTATCTCTTCCATCTCTAACATGTCTAATTGATTTTTTAATTGTCTGATTTCTTCTAGTATATCTTTGTTGTGATTTTTTTGGTGTGCTCTTGCTCCAGACTCTGGATTTTTTCTACTAATATCTTTGTTTGTACTGTTTTTTCTCTTTTATGTTATATGGACGACCAAGGGGTAAAAGGAGTATTGAAGGATGATAGGGAAATGGCTGAGAAGCTAAATGCATTTTTTGCCTCCGTCTTCACTGTGGAAGATGAGAAGTGCTTGCCCACTCCAGAACCACTGATTTCAGGAGGGGTGTTGAAAGACCTGAGTCAGATTGAGGTGACGAGAGAGGAGGTCCTAAAACTGATAGACAACTTAAAAACTGAAAAATCACCAGGCCCAGATGGCATACATCCGAGAGTTCTGAAAGAACTCAAATGTGAACTTGTAGATCTCCTGACAAAGATATGTAATCTTTCCTTAAAATCTGCCTCCATTCCTGAGGATTGGAAGGTAGCTAATGTCACTCCCATCTTTAAAAAGGGTTCCAGAGGAGATCCGGGAAATTACAGGCCAGTCAGTCTGACGTCGATACCGGGTAAATTGGTGGAAACCATTATTAAGGAAAGAATTAGTAGGCACATAGATGAACAAAACCTATTGAGGCAGACTCAGCACGGTTTCTGTAAGGGAAGATCTTGTCTCACTAACCTGTTAGTGTTCTTTGAGGGGGTGAACAAACATGTGGACAAGGGGGATCCAATAGATATTATTTACCTTGACTTCCAGAAAGCTTTTGATAAAGTTCCTCATCAAAGGCTCCTAAGTAAGCTCAAAAATCATGGGATAGAAGGACAAGTCCTTTTATGGATCAAAAACTGGCTAGTTCATAGAAAACAGAGAGTGAGTGTAGGTGGGCAATTTTCTCAGTGGAGGGTGGTAAGCAGTGGGGTAAACATATTTATAGAGCCTATGTGAACTACAGTTGCTACATGTCAGTTTTGATGCAGGATCAACAGTGCAATCGGATGCAGCTACTCTGGTCTAAGATCATTGATTTAAATGGACTTAGACTGGAGTCACTCTGCATCAGTGTGTATGGTAAACAGCAGAAACAAGCCCCTTACCTGATACTGCACAGAACTCCAGGGCAGTTGTGTTGGGCCCATTTCATACAGTGTAAGTTATCGGTCCAGATGGTTGTCAGGAAAGGAGGAAGGCAGTTACCATCACTACAGAATCATGCCAGGCTTCCTTGTCCTCCCAGGCAGTCCCCATCTTGCCCTGTGTTTACCAATTTCACGTGTCATTAAATCAGCCCTGAGACACCTTTTGTTTGACATGTGGAAGTGACATCAGTCTGTAACTTTAATGGCCTTTTTAATGTGGCTCAGTCTATGAAATGTGAAACATGCCCAGCAACAGCATTACATATGTGGCATTTAAAGAACTATTTTAATATGGAAGAATAAAATCCAGAGTGAAAGGAACGGGTTTGCTCAAACAGAAAATAATTGCACACGCAGTGTTGCAATAACAGACTCACCCCCTCCCCTCAGATCTGTTTAATAAAAATAAATCAAAAACATTTCCTGTCAAGGCTGCAAAGTACAAGGGATGCCATCCTGAGCACACTGTAAAACTACATGAAGTCCATGCATAATTGCCATTAAATAGGCAAGGTTTACAATGGATTACTTCTGTTACTTTAAGAGCACCATTTTAAGTGGGTCGGCTTTCTTAGCATGGCAAAAGGAAGAGTGAAGCTTCTCTTGCCCCAAATCTTCTTTCTATGCAGCTTTGAAAATGCACAGAAACACTGCCCTAAAGCAAATCTAGAGCCTGTCATAACCCCTGGTAACATTCATGGGGATGCATTTTCACCCTGGGTACAGGTTATTTTCTGGCAAAATCCATAGAGAAGTGGTTCTATGACTCTTTACTCTTAGGACATGGTCACCTGCACATTAGTGGACATTTCCCCCCTCAAGTACAGCCACTTAGCATTAATAGTTTTCTTTCTACAAACAAAAAAAGGAACTGGGATATTTTAAAAAAATGGAAATCTATTGATTTTTGGCATTGGGGGACTTTATTACACCACCCCAAAATTATTGGGGTACAAAAATACACCAAGAAGGTTCCCCCCCCCCCAGAAAAAAAAGAACCCCATTGATCCAGGGAAGCATTTGTACTTATCCAGAGAGATACAGCTTCTTATAATAACCTGGAGAACATTTAACTCACCTAGGATTGCCAGGATCATTTACCTCACCTAAGATCCTACTGATGCTCTCTGTTGCCTGCTGCTGTTTTGAGCAGTGGTGATGTGGGGGGAGAGAAAAATCATTACTGGCCTCTGCACCAGTACAACATTTCCAGTACAACCCAGAAGTGACAATGGGTAGCTGCAATCTCCAGAAACTCTGTGGTAAAACCATAGAATTTCTGGCAATTCCTAGAACTTCCCATTGTCACTTCCTGGTTTTACTCAGAAGTGATGTAGTGATGTTATTGACATCACCAATGTCACATCCCCCCGCATTGTCCCCCCCCAACCCTCTTGCTGGTTGCCAGGCTTGGTGTGGCAACCCTAACCACACCCCAAAGAGACATGTTCTTGTGGTAGCACAAATAGCCAAATTCAAACAGCATTAGCAGTGTTAAAAATAAACTTACAGGGGAGAGGGGTCTTTATTTCATTTTTAATTTGAAAAAAGGAGGATTCCTTAGGAGAGGAAGATTCTGAATTTTCCAGCACAGAAGCATCTTCTCAAAAAGTGGGAAGGTTAGCAAGGTTGGTTTGTTTGCCCAAGTGTTCAGCATGCTGAAAAGGACGCAGGGAACCACTGCTTGTCAACATGTCAGATGCAGTGAATGGTGGTGACAGAGCTGAAGCCAAGAGCAACCGGCCCTCTGTCAGGAGGATGCATGCAAAGAATGCAAATATTGTGCATAGGACAATGGATACTATAATTCAGTTCTTCTGATAAATTCAGTGAACAGTATACCTGGATTACAGAGCTGAGCCTCATAGAGGAATTTTGCATTCCTTGCAGCAGTCCCTCCATGTATATAATTTTATTCCTTCAGGCATCTCAAGCAGTAAGAGGAAAGAAAATTGGGTACTTATACTGGGGTCTTTCATGAAAGGGTTTTGATTGTACAGGGAGCCTCAGGCAACTTTTCTTTTGCCCTCTCTACCTCGCCATACCTTGAGGTAAAGGTCAGTGCACTTCAGGAGATCAGACAGCTCTTAAGTTGCCCATAACTCTAAACTGACTTCACCCAAACCCATTATATTCAGGGCTTCTAGCCTGGTGTTTCTCTGCTATGTGCTGCTGTTGCCTCCTAGAGGTGGCCCTGTGTAGGGAGAAAACCCCCCAACTTGGATGTGATTTGGTGAGCTGTTTTGACTGGACCAACCCATGTGACTGAACTTAAGACAGTATTTATTTATTTATTTTATTGACAAAATGTGTGTGTCTTGCATTGACATCAGACATTGGTCCACATAGCCCAACATTCCCTGCTTTGCTTGGCAATGCTCTCCAGGGACTCAGGTGGATCTCTCTTGTCAGCCTTGCTACTGGAAATGCTTTTGATTAGAGATGCCAGGGGTTGGTCTGGGACCGTCTGCATGCCGAGCATGTCCTCTGCCACTGAGCTACATCCCAGCCCTTTTCCAATGCAATTTCTAAAAGGCAATTAAGAAAATCCTAGCTGAAAAATTGGGTCATATATATTTATGATGTTCAGGGTCATTCTGGTGTTTTACAGCTCCACTGTCACAGCCCAGCTGTCTCAGGCATGCCTGAATCGAAGCCTTCTTCTTGAATTGTCCCTTGATCCATTATATACTGTATGCATAATTTTTAATATAGCTCTATTGCTTACATTGGGTTTGAACCTCTCACATGAATAGCTTGCAATGAAAAAAAAATTGTTATAGACCTGCCTTGCTCTAGCTTTGCTAAAGGGAGAATAAATTATATATTCATATCCCTGCATTCTGCTCACTATTTTCTCCAAAAAAAAGGCTGTGGGGGGGGGTAGGATTAATTATATATTAAATGACCTATTCTGTGCCATTATTCTGTACTCTCACTTTACAGGTTCCGTGTGATCGTCCCCGTCCCCCCCCCATCTTTTCAGAAAATATAGGAAGATAGTAACTTCCCTGAGATAAAGACCAATGGACCTGGACGAGAGGGGGGACTAGTAATGAAGTCTGCTAGCATTGCACAAAACACTGCGAGAGGGGCTTTTGCCTTTGGCAATATGAGCACACGTGAATGACAGCATTGTGAGAAACCAGCCATTATGTTTTTCAGAACAGTAGCAGATAAAGGCTCGGTCCTTTTGCATAAATATTGCATTTTACTGGGGGATGTCTGGAAATAATCCAGATCTGGCCAGCAGCATCAAGGTGAGTCTATACCTAAATAATTATTTGAGTCTTCAAGGTGTCAAAAGACTCATTTTTGGTGTAACAGACTAACATGGCTAACCCTGTGGAATAAGTGAAGTTACCATCCTGGATTTTCAGGGTATAAGCTTTTGAGAGTCAAAACACCCTACACAAGATACCTGACAAAGGGAGCTTTGACTCTCGAAAGCTTATACCCCGAAAATTTTGTTGGGCTCTAAGGAGCTTGTTATGTATTGAGCCTAAGCCATCCCTGAATGTGGACCTTGAACTGGGTGAGCTTTCTCCCCAAGAACAATAGCTGACCAGGATCCTGGAAGTGACCTATAGATAAGCAGTGTAATGTAAATAGCCTATCCTAGGGAGTGTGTGTAGGGGTGTGTGGTGTTTGCATGCTTTATAAGCAGGGCACAAACCTTGCTGGGTGTCCTTGTTGTGTTCCTGAAATCACTAAATAAACTAGTGCTGATCACTGCAATTCGTCCAGAACCCAGTATTTAATCGTGCTACTGGACTCGAATCTGGCTCTTTTACTGCAGACCAAGATGGCTACCCTCTGGAACTGTCCTGGATTTTCTGGGGTTAGTTTCTTCTGTAAATCAGACTGGTGTTTTGCTGCCGTTGTTGTTTCTGCTTGAGCTGATTTGGACAGGAACTGTCATTTGTATCACTAGAAATCAGTTAGGGCTCAACCTCGCAGGATATGGGGGCCATGATTAGGATCTGCTGCAGGTTTTTCAAATATTTAAAAGAACAATGGGGGACAGTACAGAAGAGGGCCACAGAGCATGGGTCAAACTTAGCCTTCCTCCTTGTGCTATTTTGCTAACCTTCACCCCCTTTTCTGCTGTTGTTTACCCCTTGGAGAAAAGCATGCAGGTATTATATGAGCACAAAAGTTGGCTTGAAACTCAAATTTTTTAAAAAAAGAAACTAAGTTCATGGCATCCAGTCCCATCATGCCTTGACAAATAGAAGGGGAAGTCCTGGAAGCAATGACAGAATTCACGTTCCTGGGATCCAAGATCACTGCAGATGGTGACTGCAGCCATGAAATTAAAAGACGCCTGCTCCTTGGGAGGAAAGAGATGGCAAACCTAGATAGCATAATAAAAAGTAGAGACATCACCCTGCCAACAAAACTCCGTATAGTCAAAGCAATCGTATTCCCAGTAGTAATGTATGGCTGCGAGAGCTGGACCCTAAGGAAGGCTGAGCACTGAAGAATAGATGCTTTCGAATTATGGTGCTGGAGAAGACTCTTGAGGGCCCCTTGGACTGCAAGGAGATCAAATCGGTCAATCCTTTTTTCCCTCCTTCCCTTTTAAATTAAATTTTTATTAATTTCAAATCTTACAAGTTAGTTACAAGCTTTTTTACAATAAAAAGGAATAAATTTAACATTCTTTAATAGTGGTCTACTAGAAGTTGCCAACTCTATTCTGCTTCTACTTCATTTGTATATAGTAATCATTAATGGAGTCTGATAGAGATTGGCGCGCATGAATAAATATTTCTGCCTCTCAAAATTACTCCAGTACCAATGCTTTATTTATAAATCCTATTTCCCATTATTTTCCTTATAGCAATTTGAGTAATGTTTTGTTAGATCTCCTTATGCTTATAACTATATATTCTGTACATATTTCATTTCCAAATCTATATTATAAGATAAAATGAAATAAAAGAAAAAGAAAAAAATATTACACCATTTCATTACTCTGGTGTCTTAGTATCTTTTCCCATCATTGTGTTCTTCTTCTTTAACTGGAGCTCTTCTAATTGGCGTTCCCTCCCACCGGGACTCCGGAACAGTTCCAAAAAAGACTCAAAGTGTGGGTTTTGCCCATTGGGGAAAATCTGTGAGCCGGAGGCTAAAAAACTGTGAGCTAGCTCACACTAACTCAGCTTAGAGGGAACACTGTTGGGGAGGTGTGTGTGTGTGTGTCCCATTAGCCCTTCTCACGTGCTTCTCTGCACTTTATATTCCGGACTACTTTTCTTGGGGGAAAGATAAAGGGAAAGTATATTCCAGAGAAAGAGAAAAAGCTCTGTGACTACGATCTCTTCCAATGTAGTTCTTTACAGTCTTATGGTACCTTCCTCTTCTTCCGGTTACCAATTCTTAGCTTCTTAGCCCAAGTCCAATTCCAGCACCTTCAGAAGCTCCTCACCTTGATGCTGGGAAAGACTGAAGTTAAAAGAAGAAGGGGACAGCAAAGGATGAGATGGTTAGACAGTGTTATTAAGGCAATGAACAAGAAATTGCGCAAACTCTGGAGAACAGCAGAAGACAGGAGGGCCAGGCATGATGTTGTTCATGGGGTCATAGCTTCAGGAGGGTGATTTATTGTGCAATCCTAAGAAGAGTTATGCCCTTCTGAATTCAGTGAAGTTAATGGGCTTAGGAAGGTTAACCTGCTTGGGTTGCTAGTTCTGGCTTGGGGAATTCCTGGAGATTTGGGGGTGCTGCCTGTGGAAGGGGGAATCTGTGGAGGAGAAGGAAGTCAAAGGAGAAGAACAGAAGAAGAAGAGATTGGATTTATACCCTGCCCGTTACTACCCAAAGGAGTCTCAAAGTGGCTTACGAACTCCTTTCCCTTCCCCTCCCCACAACAGACACCCTGTGAGGTAGGTGGGGCTGAGAGCGCTCTGACAGAAACTGCTCTTTTTTCAAGAACAGCTCTTATCAGAACTATGGCTTGCCCAAGGTCATCCAGCCAGGTGCAAGTGGAGGAGTGGGGAATCAAACTCGGTTCTCCCATATTAGAGTCTGTGCACTTAACCACTACACCAAACTGGCTCAGAGATACTATAGAGATAACATACCTTACAGTCCTCCCTCCAAAGTTGCTATTTCCCTCAGGAGAACTAATCCGTGTAGTCTAGAGATGAGGATCCATCTGCACATTGTGAAGACCTCATGTATGTAGGGTGACAACCCATGTATGTAAGATGGGAGTTTTGTGCCTTGCAGATGCACAGGCTCTTTTCTAGTCTGCAACCACAGAATGCAAGGAGAAGCAGTTGTAGCTTTTCCACCCTCCCCAGCTCCTATTACATTCTCAAAATGCCCCACAGACTGTTTGCTCTGTTTGCTCTGTTGTGAAACTGACTTGTAATCAATGCTCCCTCTAAGCTTTGGAGACTTGTGAGAAAAAATTCTACTTTGTGAGCTACTGGTATTAAAGTTGTGAGTAAGCAATTTGGCTACTGCATAAATTAGTTTGCTCTGGAGGCATCCTTTCTGGACTAAGACAAAAACGTGTGAACCAGAGGCTAAAAAACTGTGAGCTAGCTCACACTAACTCAACTTAGAAGGAACACTGCTTGTTGCATAACTGGTTACATAACTGTGGTTACATAACTAACCAGAGTCAATAGTGGCTCCACGGGGTGGTTTGAGGAGGCTAAGACAGTGGGCTACAGATGCTTCTCCCTGTAATGCATAGGGTTGTTATGGCGAGGGGAATTACTTTTTCTGAAATTCACTTTTTAAAATATAGCCATTGATTCCTCTTATTCTTTTTTTCCTCTTTTAAGAGTGGGGTTTCTATTTCATTTCTCTTTGTATTTCTCTTTGAAGATAAATGAATGCACCCTTTTGTAACTTCAGTTCTTGCAGTCGTCTTGGGTTACATATCACAAGGTGGTGCTCTAGCAGTAGGGGACAGAAGTTTGGGAAGACATTGCCTGCCTTTGACCATCTACAGAGTGAAATTCAGAAATTCTGTGCACCTTCCCTTCCTGCCCCCCTGCTATTCCAATTTCCTTTTAATCAAAATGGAATTGAATAGAAACTGATCCCAAATTTCTATAAAAGAGGGAAAGGACTGTTGGAATTCAGGGAGAAACTGAGTAAAGAGGAATTAAGAGAATTTCTCTTAACACACATTGTGAAGACCTCATGTATGTAGGGTGACAACCCGAAGACATGGGATGGGAGTTTTGTGCCTTGCAGATGCACAGGCTCTTTTCTAGTCTGCAACCACAGAATGCAAGGAGAAGCAGTTGTAGCTTTTCCACCCTCCCCAGCTCCTATTACATTCTCAAAATGCCCCACAGACTGTTTGCTCTGTTTGCTCTGTTGTGAAACTGACTTGTAATCAATGCTCCCTCTAAGCTTTGGAGACTTGTGAGAAAAAATTCTACTTTGTGAGCTACTGGTATTAAAGTTGTGAGTAAGCAATTTGGCTACTGCATAAATTAGTTTGCTCTGGAGCCATCCTTTCTGGACTAAGACAAAAACGTGTGAACTAGAGGCTAAAAAACTGTGAGCTAGCTCACACTAACTCAACTTAGAAGGAACACTGCTTGTTGCATAACTGGTTACATAACTGTGGTTACATAACTAACCAGAGTCAATAGTAGCTCCACGGGGTGGTTTGAGGAGGCTAAGACAGTGGGCTACAGATGCTTCTCCCTGTAATGCATAGGGTTGTTATGGCGAGGGGAATTACTTTTTCTGAAATTCACTTTTTAAAATATAGCCATTGATTCCTCTTATTCTTTTTTCCCCTCTTTTAAGAGAGGGGTTTCTATTTCATTTCTCTTTGTATTTCTCTTTGAAGATAAATGAATGCACCCTTTTGTATTTTCAGTTCTTGCAGTCGTCTTGGGTTACATATCACAAGGTGGTGCTCTAGCAGTAGGGGACAGAAGTTTGGGAAGACATTGCCTGCCTTTGACCATCTACAGAGTGAAATTCAGAAATTCTGTGCACCTTCCCTTCCTGCCCCTCTGCTATTCCAATTTCCTTTTAATCAAAATGGAATTGAATAGAAACTGATCCCAAATTTCTATAAAAGAGGGAAAGGACTGTTGGAATTCAGGGAGAAACTGAGTAAAGAGGAATTAAGAGAATTTCTCTTAACAATGCTATCAACCTGTGGTCACAAACAGAAAATGGCTGGTGTCTGGAAGACATGACACTCCCATCCCTCATGTGATATAAAGTCCTTGTATTTTTGCCCAGCAAACACAAGAACTTTGGAACATGTGGATGGATTCTCATTTCCAGATCACACATCCTCTGGTGTTTATAAGATTTTTCTTCTATTGCAAATGTAACCAATGAGGCTGCTTTTTAAAGGAGATCAGCTCTGGGAAGCTTTATCTCTTTCATCTCCTGCTATTTTCTCACTAAAAAGCTATCTTCCAGCTGCTTTTACTGCCCAAGGCAGAAAAATATAGGCATCCATTAGCTGCATTTATAACAGAAAAAGTCTTTTTAAATTAAAGCAAAACTAGTAACGTAGTTGGAGCCTAAGCGAAACAGTTGAACAAGTTTTGTACCATTTTTTTGGTAATGGCTCAGCTTTTCTGACAATGCTGTATAAACTAGCACACATAAACACGTATTCATCGGGGAAAGTGAAATGGCTTACACTTCAGCGCTATGCGTTCTAACCTTTTGTCATCTGTTGATTTTTCCACTAGACGGTGTGTTGTGATTTACGAAGGTTATTTCAGCTGTTTCACTGAACTTTTGCATAACACACATTTCTACTGCCATCACCACCCCAGGGCTGAAAACAGTGATTTTCTCCCACGACAGCAAAAATGATATCTATATTAAGTTACAGCCTCTAAGTCACTCCTCTGGAAAAGTAGTTAGGAGATTAGAAACATGAAATGGTTGTTCCAAAGAAAACTTATATAAAGCTCTAATGTAAATATTTCAATGGGGTGAATATTGAAATACCTACAGTATTAACTCTTTTTCAGAGGTGGATTGCCCTTAATATACTCCGCCTCCCACTCAAACCGGCATGTGTGGAGCAGAAAGTTGTGGCCGTACTTAACTGTTGCTCAGAAGGAGCCTTACCTAGCCCAAGGTTCACCTCTGATTACCAGTTAGATGAGAAGGAGAGGCACTGCACTTCTTTATCTCCAGCACAAATCAATCTAGAAACATGGGATTTCTCCCCTTTTGTGAAGTCAGAAAATCAGAATGCTGGTTGATCAGGACTGGAAAGGAATTGCAAAATAAGCGAGATCTCTGGAAACCATGGCCTCTCTCAAAATGCTTTCACAAGGGATGCCAGCAGTGCACCTGTTCAGCCTAAAGAAAGTGACACCTTTCTAAGCCCATCACAATCAAGAGCTTAAAAGGGTGCAGCATTGCTTGGGATGCCACAGGATGAGTTTCAACAGTCGCAATGGTTTTGAAATTCTCATCTCTGCTATTTTGACCTGAAATTTTCTTTTCTGATTTTGCTTCTCTCTTGTGCAACCCCACTCCTTGATATTTAGACATTCTGCACTGTTTTCTCTTTCCTCACACTGAATGTTGCCCGGCTTGATTCTGTAAAAGGCAGCTTCATATTTTGACATTAGCATGCACCTCACCCTGAGAACTACTGCTATGTGCAGGGCAGCATTATAGGAAGCTCCCCAGTGGTAGGTCTTCATTGTATCTATATTGTATGGGGCTTGTGGTAGTGAAACCGATGGCACTAATTGGTTGAGCAGGTAGGTTGGCTTGGAATGTTTAGTTATTGAGGGAATGAAAAAGTTTGGACTCCATCTTCTGCAAAGAAAAGGGAAAATGTCTGGGATTAGATTGGCTGGGATTTCACTCAAGGACAGACTGAGGAACAGGAAGGGATCCCATGAACATGGGAATGAAGGAATTAGGAACCAAGGAGAAAGGAGGCTGAGAAACAGGTGCAGAGAAGGCAGTGTGAGAGAGGTACCTTAGAGGGGGAAAGGCCTGAATGAAACAGGAAACTGAGTAAGGTTGCCACCGTTCAGGTGGCACTTGGAGATCTCCCACTATTTAAAAATGATCTCCAGATGATCAAGTTCCATTTCCCTGGAAAAAAATGACTGCTTTAGAGGGTGGATTCTATGGCATTGTACCCTGCTGAGGTCTTTTCTCAAACCGCACCTTCCCCAGGCTCTGCCCCCAAAATCTCAAGGTATTTCCCAACCCAGAGCTAGCAGTGGCAAGGCTAAAACAGAAGCAAGAAGAAGCTAATTAGAGATGGGATCTGAAGAAATGTCACACCACTTAAAATCAGCAGGGAATATGCTTGGGGAGAAAGAGAAGTGAGTGCTAAGGAAACTGGTCAAGAAGAGTCAGGATAGTAGTGTATTTAAATAAAAAGTATGCTGTGGACTGAAATCATTTGCTTGAAGAAACAATGGGTAGCAGATGCCATGGATGTGAAGAAAAGAGGAGTCAAGGAGAATGTAAATTTTTACAAAGCCCTGCTCAGTTGTGTTAGGGCAGTACACCATAGAGTAGAAACAAGAATGTGGGCCAAGGAGGCATAGGGTCACTTGGTCTAGAATCTAGACTCTGATAAGGAAATTCTGCTAATTCTTGTCAGGGCAATCCTGAAGGAACAATGAGAGCCAAAAGTCAGTATGCAGAGAGGTTAAAAATTGAATATCACATTCTTGTCTGGACTAACCATTCCATTCCTCGTTTTGCTTTAAAAGTAAAAAAGGTTAAAAAACCATTACTATTTTCAGACAAGGGACAATAATTAATCCTGAAATGCATTTGGCTTTTTTTTTTTTTTAAATGTCAATCTGCCATCCTAACCACGTTATTTTGTACCTTCAGGCCCTTGTTGTAGGTTTTATGAACATGATTCAAATAAATTGGCTTTTTTTCCTTGGTGGCTTCTTTAATTACTTTGTTATTATCCAAGGAACCAGTTTAATTTAAATGAACACAGTATTCCTGCTACTGCTATCTAGAGAAAATGATGGCTTGAAACATGCTGTTTTGTAGTTAAAGCCTATCTATCTCTGTTTCGGTGCCAGAAGTTGGCTGCTTATGTCTGTTTTACCAGCTCTGCTGATCTGTAAATCCAAGACCTTGTCTGCTTACTAGTTTGAAAGATGTGTGTGTGCATATGGTAAGAATGAGACAGAATTGAGCAATTTATATGAATATGCTCTTTTTATGTCTTTTTGTTTTCATACATTTGGGGGGGAGCTTTTTTTGTTTCACCCATTGTCACTGCTGTTGTGCTGATATTTTTGTGTCTCATGCCCTTTTAATGTTATTTTGACAGCATTCTTTACCACCATTTATACATGTTGTGCTTTTCCTACGCCAAAATAATCTGAAAATAATGTAGTAAAATAATTTTAATGAGAAAAAAATTATTGAAAGGAAACAGATAATGGTACACAGATAGACTTACGGCTTTAACAATGAACACACAAAACTGAAGCATGTTTTTGGGAGGTGAAAGAGTGGGGCTGCAAAACTCAGTAACATCCTTAGTAAGGACATTCACTACGTGCCTTTTATTGTTAGGATGGGGGGGGGGTTAAGCAGTTTGGCTCCTCCAATTTCTTCTAACTTAAGAGGAGATAATTGAAGGGTTGCAGCCTCCCAAATGTTGAACAGCAAAGGTATACAGATGTCTCACATCATACATAGTATTGAACATTTTCATCCTCAATAATTTATCTTCTGGGGTTCAAATTCAAGACATTCACAATAGCTCATTTATCTTCCAGACACTTTTAACATTTTTAAAGGTGGAATACCAGGAAAAGTAAGCTCAAGAAGTTCTTATGGCACCTGCTATATAAAATTCAAATGATCTCCCCACTACGTCTTATCTAATAGATAGATCACACAGACAGACAGACAGACAGATAGATCCTGCCAAATGGTAAGACTGGCCCTGTGGCCCTTAATGTACAGGTGGTCAGTATTGTAATTTCTGATAGCATTGCTAAGGTCATTGAAAAGAAGGGGAAAAGGATTGCTTCTGCTGAGTTCACAGATCCCTAGATCAAGACCAGAACAACAGGCACCTCATGGCATCCTGTCTTCCAAAGCATCTGCTTATATGGAGAGTGAGGGTTGTCTGTCTGTAAGCACCTTGCTGAATGCAGCCATATGGTTATAATAATACAGATCCAGCACCCCAGCTCTTCCCATAGGTGTTGAATTTTTCTTGCTTTTGGCCCCTAACCAAGTAAAGTACATCATAAAATATCCAAGAATTAAAACAAAAACCATGCAGGCATTTGTACATCATAAAAATCCTATGTAAATGCAAACTGTATTTCATTTCCTGAAACAGTAAGAATTTCAAACCTCATATTTATTTAAAACCAAGCCCAGATGTGTTGGAAGCAGTTTTAATCTGTATTTTTTGGCTAAGTTTCCATGTGAAGTATCCAGTAGCTACTGTGAGCAAAGTGAGGTTACCATAAAAGAATCTTAGCAATCAAAAAAGGTTGCAGGTACTCAGAGTTTTCAGAGTACAGAACAGAGTTTTCAATATGGAATAAATATGTGAACAAAAGTAAAACAAAAGGTGCAGTGAGATAAATGAGATCAGAATTGCAAAGCATTTCAGGTATTAAATGTGCTATTCCATTAAATTTAATCAACAAAAATTGTATCCACCTAGTTGATGTTCTGATACTTTTAAAGAAAAAAGTGGCTCTCCGAAATATTATGTGGGGAGAAGATTGACATGTTAACATGCTTACAGGCAGGACAGATATGCCTGAGTTTGACTTCATTTTTTTAATTAATTGGCTTTGTCTGCTCTTAGAGAACTCAGTGCTGTATGATACTTGGAAGAATGAAGAATCTGCTCTCCATGAATATGTCTAGTTTCCTTTTAAAGCAAATTAAATTTCTGACTATCATCACATCTCATGGCAATACAGTCCAAGTTACAGGAATAAAAGAACAAATGAGACTGCCTTATACTGAATCAGAACCCATCAAAGTAGTACTGTCAATACACAGTGGCAGCAACTCTCCAGGGTCTTAGGTATAGGTCTTTCACATCACCAGCCACCTGATCCTTTTAGCAGCAGATTCCAGGGATTGAATTTGGGACCTTCTGCATACCAAGCAGATCCTCTACCACTGAGGCATAGCCCCTCTCCAAACTGACCTCCCTAGACAAGTGTACCTGTTTGCCCATCAATTTCATTGAGTGCCTTTAAGTTCTAGAATTATGTGTATGAATAAGTTCTCTCTAACCAAATTGTACCCCCTACATACACGTAATCGTGTGTGTGTGTGTGTGTGTGTGTGTGTGTGTGCTGAAATAAGGATAGTGGGGTGGCGGCTGAGCACAGTTGGATCACTGTTGGTGTGTCGTGCCCATAAGCAGAAAAACCAAATTCAGTGGAGAAATTCAGCAGCAGACCTTTTCATAAGCATCCATACCTGGCATGACTCCAACACTGACCCTCCTGTCTGCTGTCAGACAATATTGCACTCATGGGTAAAGACTATGGAAAGCAGTGTCACTTTTTTCAAGTTGTCTCTTAAGTGTGCAGGGTGTTTGTCTAATTAGTTCTTCACTATCAATATGTCTGACCTAAAGGCCGAGCTGATTTGTTTGACAAAAGGTAATGCATTTGATCTCTGCACTGAAGTCTTTTCCCAGCTGGAGTCCGACACCATCTACAAGCTTCCCATTGCTTCATCTTGCATGTCTCTCTCTTGTGCTGCACAATCCGTCAAACTTGTCAATCAGACTACATACAAAAAAGACAAAACTACCACCGCCTCCTTCCTTTTCAAGCTGAACCTCTGTTGCCCACCACCGTGTTACATTCCAAACAATCACTGCCTCTTGAAACTACAACTAGGATGACATGGTATTGAAAGAAAATAATTAGATGCCAACTTTGGGATAATAGAGTATTTAAAAACCAATTATCCTCTAATGGGAATACATCTCAAGTTTTCTCATGGTTTCATCAGTTGACACGCTATATTGAAGTGTGGTTGCACACAAGGAATAGGCCAGAATCTCACGGGAAAGCATAAAAAGTGCATTTTGTTTGCTTCAGGACTCCATTCATTTGTATGCCAACAAAGGTACTAAAACTGAAACTGACTCCATTCATTTCTTGGCACCACCAGCAATGAATTTCTTAGCGGCAGTCCATGTATTGAGTGCACATGATCAAATCTCATGGCTACCAAGATGTTTTCTAGTTCTGGCGAGGAAGAAATGGAACAAAGTGAATACCTGCCAGTATCCACAGATGTTCTATGTTTTCAGGAGTTTTCTGTGCCTACACAAGTGGCCATAGGGTCAAACATTGTCTATAGAATAGTTTAGAGATGCAAGGTATAACAGTTAAGCCCTTTCATTTTAAGAACAAAACTCCAGAGTGCATCTGAAATTCCGATCCTCCCAGCACAGCATTTGTTATTAAGCATGTCAAAAAATAATGCCTGTTGTTATGGCAAATGTTTGTTTGTGTAATTAAAATATTTATACCCCGCCACTCTGTGAAACTGTAACTGACATTTGGCAGAGGGGAATAGGTACACATGTTCCACCAAACAGCAAACTCCTCATGTTTCCATAATGAGTGTGGAGAACTTCTTCCAGAGAATCACAGAAAAATGTTGCTTCAAAACAGATTCTGACACACCAACTTTCTGTTCTCCT
The DNA here is from genome assembly GCF_001447785.1 of Gekko japonicus. Lineage (NCBI taxonomy): Eukaryota > Metazoa > Chordata > Lepidosauria > Squamata > Gekkonidae > Gekko > Gekko japonicus. The sequence goes on from NW_015167064.1 coordinate 1,078,072, forward strand.
ACCAAATAGAAAACATATGTTTCAAAACATTGCCCAGCCTAAGGAATGGCTAGCAATTAAGGACTAAGCCCTGGCTGTGAACAAATACCAGATAGCTGGGCTCTGAACTCTGCTTTTTCTTTCTATTGCACATTCCCCAGATCGAAGTGATCCCCTCCCTAAGTGTCTGTTAATCCTAGTAGAAAAAACACTGCCTGGGAGGTGGTATCTTATGAAGGGGTTGCAGATCCCAAACTCCTGACCCTCAGCGCTGGTACCAACAGTGTCCCATCGAAGGTCAGTAATAGGATCCCTACCCCCGACCTGCTCCAACTCAGACACAGGACCTCCGTCTTCATTGGATTCAATTTCAATTGGCTCAGTCTAAGCCAGCCCTCCACATCCTGAAGCGCCCAATCCAGGTCATCTGGGGTAGAGTCGGACTGACCACCCAACAACAGATATAGCTGGGTGTCACCTGCATATTGGTGACACCCTAGCCCATGCCTCCGGGCAATCTGGGCAAGGGGGCGCATGTAGATGTTAAATAACATCAGGGATAGCACCACCCCTTGGGGAACCCCGCACACCAGCGGGTACCTCTGGGACGTCTGCTCCCCAAGCACCACCCCATGTCCCCAACCTTGTAGGAAGGAGACAAGCCATTGCAAGGCAAGCCCCTGAATCCCAGTGTCGGCGAGGCAGTGGGTCAGTAACTGATGGTTGACCATGTCGAACACCACTGAAAAGTCCAACAACCACAGTACTGCCGTACCACCCCAATCTAGATGCCTCTGGAGGTCATCTGTGAGGGCGACCAGAGCTGTCTCCATCCCATGGCCCAAATGGAAGCCGGACTGGAAAGGGTCTAACATGGAAGTGTCATCCATAAAGCTCTGCAACTGAATCGCCACCACTCTCTCAAGTAATTTGCCCAAATAGGGCAAATTTGAAACCGACCGATAGCCAATTCGGCCGGGTCCAAGAATGTTTTTTTCAGGAGAGGGCGGACCAATGCTTCCTAGAGTGCCCCCGAGAACAGTCCCTTGACAAGGGACTTGTTGATAATATCCCTGAGGGCACCTTGAAACCCCTTATGACCAGTTTTATAAGCCACGAAGGGCATGGATCAAGGCTGCACATGGTTGGGCGTATCGTTGAGAGCAGACTGTCGACTTATCAAGGCTGAGTGGACTGAAATAAGAGTGGGTCCACTCTTAGTCTGGCACATCATCTCAGGAAGAGGCTTCTCTCAGCTGGGTGCATGTCTACAGTCCAGGAAGGTGGTATCACTGCTTGGTCACCATACAGTTCATTTCCCATGGCACACTTATTGCACGATCCATTTAATGATTATGGTTCATAAGTCCATAAGAGTGTTTTAAGTTCCTTGCAGAGCAACAATGGGCAGGGCATTTATTGATTATGGTTCATAAGTCCATAAGAGTGTTTTAAGTTCCTTGCAGAGCAACAAGAAATATGAGAAAGTTTCAATATATGATCCTTTGTTGCATCGTAATTTCCCTCCCTTCATGGACCCTCAACTCTATGCTCCACAGTATTCCTGGCTTTGCAAAGCCAGGAGCTTGGACTAAAAATCTAATTTTGATATCAGCTCTGAGTTCCACAGAAAATTTGCAGGTGTCTACCAGTGTTCCCTCTAAGGTGAGTTAGTGTGAACTAGCTCACAGGTTTTTTAACCTCTGGCTCACACATTTTTGTCTTAGCTCGGGAAGGATGACTCCAGAGCAAACTAATTTATGCAGTAGCCAAATCATTTGCTCACAACTTTAATGCCAGTGGCTCACAAAGTAGAATTTTTGCTCACAAGACTCCACAGCTTAGAGGGAGCATTGGTGTCCACTGGCTGATTGTGGGGAAATTCTGAATAGAGCAGGTCACCTGCCCCACAGCATTCAATAAAGTTCCAGAGCCCCCTCCTAATTTGGGACAATTCTATTATGTAGGTTTTGCAGGACAATAACTAGACCATGTCAGACCATGTCAGAGACTTTCATCTCCTAACCTAAGGTAGTCAAGAACCTCACTAAGCTTCTGTTCAACCCAGAGGCAAAATATACTTTCATCACCCAACGAAGTGGAGATCTGGCATCAATCTGGCAACCTGCCTAGTGTAATCATGCACATTCCTGTCCCTCAAGTCACAGGATACCTTTAGTGGGTATTTTTAAACTGTCCAATGAGCTTTTGAGTTTCAACCTGAAATCTAATCCTGTCCTACCAAAGGTACACTTCCCTGTTGATACAATTAAAAGGGGTATAAAAATCACATTCCAAGCTCTCTACCTAAGTAGCCAGTTTTGGACCCAAGCCAAGCTTCTCCAACTTGATGGATGTCTCACTTTCTGGACCCCGACTCTGTGGCTGAAATCACTCCACTTTCCCTGTTCTTTGGATCCTGCAGCTTCATTTCCAAAGCTACTTTCCACACCCACACCGGACCCTTGCACATCTTTTCTCCTCAGCATCAGGCTCAAATGTTTTCTTTCTCCACCTTTTGTTTCCTCAGAAAGTCCCCCCCCCCAGCTTGGCTTATTGCTAGTTACTCCCCATTTCCCACGTTTTTCACCAACAGACATTGATGGAAAGGTTTTTGCACTTATACAACTGCTTTACTGTCTCTTTTTGCTATTCTTGCCAATTCCATTTTCACATGTTGTATCTTGTTAGGGGAATAGATATATTTAAGAGGTATCTTTTCCCTTGTTCTTTTAGAGGGCTGCTCCAACTGAGAACCCTGGTATACGTAGACAGGAGGCCCTCCAAATTAAGTGCCCTGCTGGTGCACGCTGGCTGTTGTACATATAAAGAATGCACTACACATTGTGGCCCCTGCACGGACACCGGTTTGGACAGCTTGAGTAGACAGCCTCTCTGGGCCTCGGGGAGTATAGTCACAGCCAGAGGATCAAAGCCTGCTGTGTGTCCAAGACTTCCCTGACAATGGGGGAGGGTCTTACCTTGTCACCAACCAAACTGGTGAAAGGTCCTTAGTAGGTGGTGTCTACTTTCTCTCTTCATAGTGGTAGGGAGTGATTGTAGCCAGAATACTGTTTTCTTGGACTGTCTGTTTTCTCACACCTCACACAGGTGTCCAAACAGTCTCTTAACTATGTTCAGGGTCTTTAGAGGCCAAACAGCTGGAGTATCCCTGAGCCCTTGCAATGCCTCGTTCTCATCCCTCTTCCCTGCACAGGTGAGTGGAAGGGGACACCAGGCATGGATAAGTGAGCTACCTTTCACTTGTCCACTCAGTTTGACTCAGGGTAAGAGCCTTTCCATATCATCCAGCCCAGCTATGGTGATATTGGCCTGTGGGAGACCAGATATTGTCACATCGGGTTGTTTCCAATTCGCTTCCTGTTTCCAGGTTTTCCCCCATCTTCAATATGTTCTTTCCCAAACCTGTTGGACTCCAAAAATTTTGAAAAGAATACAATCCAAACAAGTTGCCATTCTGTCTGGAAAGAACTGTGTGGATTTTTCTGCTCTGCAAAGGTTTCACTTACATTTTCCCACCATGGGCTGCAAAGGTTTCAGTCACATCTTCCCGCCTCATGGGCTCATTTTTCCAGCATTTTTTCCAACCAAGCCACTTAAAAAAAAAAAAAAAGATAAGTGCTACAGTGATAGTGCTATAATGATCTATTTCCACTTATCTATCTCGAATTTGAATGGAATCATTATAGCATTATAAGGCATGTGTGAAGAAAAGAATGAAAGGGCAGTGACTCAACTAGCAGCTATAACAACCAAGCCCCAGACAGCCAGTGTGAGGTCTCCGTGGAACACATGTGGAAAACAAGTTGTGAAAAATTATGGGGAAATGGCCCCAAAAACTCCCACGTGTGGAAGCTCCATTGCCAGCATGCACATCTCTGCATAATCACAGTGGTAATGAAAGCAATGCAAAGAATCAAGGCTATGTGGAAACAGCCCAGGATTGCAACTAGATGGAAGACTGTGGGTAGTGTACTTTACGTAAATGTCTTGCTCACATTCTTCTGATGCCAGATTTATCTCTAACAACGCCAATCAGAAACATGGGAAGCCTCATGGAACTCATTCAATGCACTGATGAGAGCTAATGAGGGTTTTTGTGTGTGTTTTTTTTAAAAAGTGCCGAAGCGCCTTGATGAGACAGACACACATCAGAAGAGAGTGTCCCTATTCATACTGGAATTCAGCGAGGGCAGGGAGGCTGACACGCCTACTTTGACAAGTGCTGTCTTATTATGACAAGTACTGTCTTATTATGAATCGTTCCCAACTGGAGACAGGAGAGATCATCAATGAACATCAGCTCAAGCTTGAAAGGATCCTTTGATGGTAATTTCTGGAAATGGCATGCATAATGCCTGAAGTGGGCACAGGCACACCAAGGGACTTTGCCCTCTTCCTTATGGACCTGTCAGCAGGGCTTTTTTTCTCCCCCTCCTTGCTTGCAACATAATCTTTCACCTGCTTTCTCTGTCTGTGTTTTCCCAGTGCTGCACCAATGATGAATAATTTACCAGTGTAGAGACAAGAGAAGTGTCAGTAGGCCCATCCCTCATAAGCTTGTCACATGGACAAGAGGCATCAATGCCATTTTTTGTGTGTGGGGAAATGAACACTGAGATGCTGCGGAGATAGCCTGGCTTCTTCAATAAATGATGCCAAGAGGGCAAGTTGCCTTGCTTTGTACCAAAATGGCAGCACAGAGAAGGGAAACTATGACATCCTTCACCGACAGCTTCTCTCTGAGGTCAATAATATGCAGTATCTTTTACAATGTTGAGGCTTGAATTTCACTGTGAGATTCCAATGGGGTCTGGAGGGGATATTCTGTAAAGGCTATCTTACAGTATCCATTGTTGTAATATTTTTCACTATTGCTCCTACCACTTTTGAGATTTACTCTGATTGACTCTTTGAGCAATGTAGCAAAACTTTAGGCCCTTAGCTGACTAAGCATCTACTAGCAACTTTTTATGAGGATCGTTTAAGATGATAGATCCTCCTTGCAAACCTGAAAGAGGTTATAGCTCAGGCTTCATTTCCCACCACTAACTTTTAAAGAACATCTTATCACTTTCGGTTAGCTTAGAACAATTTGTTCTATTTTATTTTTGCTGGACATTAGCTTTTGAATCAAAGTTTTTTAAAAAAATGTTAATAATGGTTCCAACCAGACACCAAGCCTCCCCCGCCCCCGAAAAGAGTCCCATTACCACTAAGTAACTCTCACAGAGTTATAGTAGTATTCAAATTAGAATGAGTGAAGATTGTTATGTTTTCAGATTTCTTTGCTCAAAAGTACTGAATACTCCCACCCTTTTATACATACATATATACACTTAGTGATGTTATGGCTGCCAGCTCAGGGCTGGAAAATTTCTGGAGATCTAGGGAGGGTGCAGCCTGGGGAAGGTGGGGTTTGTGGAGGGAAGGGACCTCAGTGGGGTATAATTTCATAGAGCCCACCCTGATCTGGAGATCAGTTGGAAGGAGGAAGAGGAGGAGGAGGAGATTAGAATCATAGAATCATAGGTTGGATTTATACCCTGCCCTTCAGTCAGAGTCTCAGAGTCTCATAGCGGTTTACAATCTCCTTCCTTTCCTCTCCCCACAACAGACACCCTGTGAGGTAGGTGGGGCTGAGAGATCTCTGAGAGAACTGCTCTTGAGAGAACAGCTCTGAGAGAACTGGGACTGACCCAAGGTCATCCAGCAGCTGCATGTGGAGGAGCGGGGAATCAAACCCAGTTCTCCCAGATTAGAGTCCGTGCTTCTAACCACTACACCAAACTGGCTCTGGGTAATCTTTATGCCTCACCTGGAAGTCGGCAACCCTAAGTGATGTGGAAGTTGCTTTGTCATGGTACAATCATTTACTGTTGTAGTGAAATGGGAAGCTCTTTTACGCCCAAGGAACAGGGAAGGAGCCAGATGTCCTAACAAGAAGGTGGGGAAGGGAGCAGAAACACACTGCTGAATAAAGCAGTAAAAAGAAAGAAATACATTCTTCCCACTATGGATGATATCCTCCCATGACTAGCAGGTATTTGCATGTTTTCACTGCTGGGTGGTGTCAGCAGATAGTGGCAAATCCAGTTGGATCCAGACAGTGTTAAATTAACCACAGTCATCAAAATGTTTGGGAAATTCTTTTTCCATAGATTACATTTTGGAATTTCTAGCATCCCAGAGTTGTTTCAAAGGGAAATGACAGAACTATTGCAACACTTGAAAGGTGCATCTGTGTTTATAAATGACATTCTGGTATATGGCTGCAGTGAGGAAGAATATGAAGAAAGACTAGACAAAGCCCTAGCAACCATAAAAGCAGTTTGCTCAGTTTGCAAAGATATATAATCTCAACCATGTTATAATTAGCCCCCATTAGCCACAAACCAATGGAGAGGCAAAAAGAGCTGTACAAATAGCAAAACAAATTTTGAAACAAGAGGATTCATTTTTAGCCTTACTAAGTGATAGAGTGCCCTGACCTGGATAGCCCAGGCTAGCTTGATATCAGATCTCAGAAGCTAAGAAGGGTTGGCTCTGGTCAGTATTTGGAAGGGAAACCACCAAGGAATACCAGGGTCGTGATGCAGAGGCAGACAATGGCAAACCAGCTCTGAACATCTCTTGCCTTGAAAACCCCACAGGGATGCCATAAGTCATCTATGACTTTGTGAAATGTCACCCCCCAAAAGCTATAGAGCAACTCCTGTTCATGCCACCAGCACAGCTGATCATGGGTCAACAACAGCTCTGAATATCACTTCTGACTCTAGAAGCAAATCACTACCCACCGTAGCCTGCTTTAGTGAATGTCAGCTTACAAGTTCTACTTTGACAAACACCATGCAGTAAAAGCATTTCCAGAGCTCCATCCTGCTCCTCGGGTGGGAATAAAACTCAACAATCAGAAAGGATGGTCCAAAACATCAACTGTGCAGGGGACAATACCAAAAGCCACATGATTGTGCATTGTTACAACTGACAATGGCACATTCAGAAAATATAGAAAACTCCTACAACTTGCACCAGAATTGTGTTCAACCATAGAATCATAGAATGTTAGAGTTGGAAAGGACCTTACAGGTCATCTAGTCCAACCCCCTGCACTCTGCAGGAGCATAGCTGAAAGATAGCCCTACATACCTACAACATACCCGAAAGATGGTCATCCAGCCTCTGCTTGAAAACATTCAGCGAAGGAGCATCCACCATCTCCTGAGGCGGACCGTTCCACTGCTCAACCACTCTTACAGTTAGGAAGTTTCTCCTGATATTTAGCTGGTAATGACTCCCTTGTAATTTCCACCCATTTTACAATCTAGAGCAAGAGAGATTAGATCTGCTCCACCTTCTACATGACAGCCATTCAAATACTTGAATACTGCGATCATGTCCCCTCTAAGCCTTCTCTTTCCCAGGCGAAACATACCCAACTCTTTCAGCCTTTCCTCATAAGATTTGGATTCCAACCCTCTCCCTCTCAACCATACGTCCTACAGAGGCTTTAAGAGAAGACCACTCAAGGGTACAAAGCATGTCAATAGGCCAACCTCTTGGAATGGAGCTTGTAACACCTAAGGATGCTCAAGTTGAGCCCACATCAAAGGAAACTTGTTCCACACCTTCAAGCCTTGTGAATGTTATCCCCAGAGGCAGAGTAGTCCGGTAAACCAGCATGTTATAGAGATTGATTTTTGTTTATGTAGGTAAAGACAGCAACCTGTTAAGAGGAAGAATAGTCCCCAGGTACTGTCAGAGGTGATTGATAGCCTACTGAACACCTCAAGTTTGGATGTTGATTGAAATGTTAATTTCAAAAAAGACACTAGCAGTTAAACGTATTGCCAGGAGGGGAAATTTGTGAAATGTGAACCTCTACTAGACCCAAGGAAGAGAGGAAGAGCCAGAAATCCTAACAGGAAGGTGAGGAGGGGAGCAGAAACACACAGCAAAGTGAGGAAAACCTGTCCTTTTTGTATGTTTGCAGTAAATGTTTATCGTTATAGTTCAAAAGTCACAGGCATTAATCTGACAGACTGGCAACTGCATCAACAGGACTGATCATGTGGGGGTTTTAACTAGCCAATCACCATCCTGCTGGGGCAAAGGAGAACAGTCAGGCCAGAAAGAGCAGTTGGCTTTATCCACACTTTTCTAGTCTTCACACACCTAACATAGTCACATATGGGATAGCTTCACAGAAAAGTGGCTTCTATTAGGGATGTGCATTCGGTTCATCCGAACCGAATGCACCCCCGAAAATGGCCCATTCGGACCCCTTTCAGGCTGCTGCAGGCTGATTCAAATTCTCTGATCTGAATCGGCTTGCCGCCGAATTGCCGCCAAATTTCAGCAGCAATTCGGCCCCATTATATCCTATGGGCCATTGAAGTCAATGGCGAAAACATAGGGTATATTCTGGGGGATGGAGGGGGTTTGAAAAAAGTAACTTTTTTCCCACCATAGAGAACAATGGAGGGGATATGGGCAACCTGTTTGAGGGCCTGTAGAATTGGACCCCATGGTCCAATGTTCTTCAAACTTGGTTGGTATCTTGGGGAGAGGCTCCAGCAGCTACCCTGCGAGTTTGGAGTCTCTCCCTCAAGCCCCCTCCCCTCCAGCCCCCAGAATATACCCTATGTTTTCACCATTGACTTCAATGGCCCATAGGATATAATGGCGCTGAAATTGACATTCGGCTGGCTAGTACTGACGAAACTGACATGCGGGAGTCTTACTGCCAGCCGATTCTGCCTGATTCGGCTGAATCCAAATGGGCCGATTTTTTATTTTATTTTTTTGCACACCCCTAGCTTCTATACCAGTACAGTTGTGTGTGGAGTAAGGAATCTTCCCACAGCTCTATTGAGGGCTTTCTCCCGCTCCAGTCCTTGGGGATTCATCCCAAATATTTTCAGGAGAGGTTTGTGAACTTTGAATATTAGGAGTATACAGGGAATGTCTCCTCCCCTCCTTTTGAAGCTAATTTAGTTCAGTGGTCACAGAAACTGCAAACACAACATTTGGGAGGGGGGACTGTGCCAAAGACCACACTCGTGTAAGCTTGCATTTTATTTAAGGACTATGGCAAATGAGCTACCATGGCCTTTCTTAAGCACATGAATGCATTTGCCAAGATCACATAAGTAAAATATGTACCACTGCAGCACATTAGACTGTATGACCTAAAACTGATGTATAACTTGGCAAATGCACTCCCAGGTCTCTCTAATCTTCTCCATGCTTTAGAGGAGTGCCTAAAAAGTGCCAGACTGAAATAATGTGCGCTCTTAAAAGGCATATAAAGAATGTAGTAGTTCTTATATTAACAATGCTGGGAGTTGATGTTAGTGGATGCACTAGGAGTCAGTGTAAGTCAAACAAGAATTACAAGTGGAGACCTGCAAGGAACTTGTGGGAGTGGCTATCCCATTCCCTCCCACACCTCTGCTTCTTCCCTCTCCCCCTACTTCTCTCACCCTCTTTCTCCTTCCTGCTCCCCCTTTTCTTACTCTTTCTCCCCTCCATGCCTGTCACTTCCTTTCTGTCCCCACCACATCACTCTCCCTGCCTGTCCCTCTCCTGGTCTCCCACTATTCCAGCCCTCACCTGGAGGCTGGCAACATTAGTTCCCCTGGAGGAATGACTGCTTTGGAGAGTGGAGTCTGTGGCATTATATCTGTCTGAAGTCCCTTCCTACCTCAATCCTCACCATCCCCAGGCTCCCCCTGCCTGGAGCAGCTCTGGGCAGGACTCTCAGACTTCCTCAATGCTGTTCTCAGTTCTCACTGAGGCCTCCCCACCACCACTTTCTCCCTTGCTTTCGCAGACCCCTGGAACTTGCGGAAGCAGCAATCTTATTTCAATCATATTTTATTCCTCATCTCTCCCTCCATTTCTCTGTGTCTCTGTCTTCCCCCCCACCCCCTTTCTTACCATCTGTCTCTCTAGACAAAAACTTGTGCAGCCCCCCCCTCCCCTGCAACTTTGCCACCTCGGTTGCTTGCCTGGCTGCTGGGTTTCTTCCATGCCATGGTGCCTGCCGCTCGCCTCCCCCCCCCGCTGCCAGCTTCACTGCCTCGGCAGCTCTACTGGCTCCTCACCGGCTTCATAATCCGCCTTCCAGTCACTTTGCTGCCTTTTTGCCACTTCAACAGCACCGGCAACTCCTCCCCCACCCACCCCGCAGCTCCAACAGCTCCTCCCGGTATTCTTAGTGGTGGCTTCCCTTGGGTTCCAGAGTCTTCTAACGGGGATCAGTAAGTATGTTCTCTGCACATGTGTAGAGAATCCCCCATATATTTTTCAAAACATGTCAGATTTTTCTGCACACCTGGGGAGTGCCCAAAGTGTGCAGGAATTTCTGTTGAGCCTCCATGGGCCCCAGATTTGTGGAATTAGATATCCACACAGAGAGGGCATGTTGGCTATTAGATATATAGATATTACCTCATGGTATTCACCAGAATGCCACATCCCAGATTCTTGTTGTTCTAGCTGATTCTTGTTCTTCTAGCTGATGCCCTTCTCTTTATTGGCTGAATTCTGGTATTACAAAATAGTCAAACAGTCTGCAAGTACAGTTAACATCTGATTAACTACTGGTTTTTATTTTGCAGTTGGATGGCTGCCATATTGGATTCTTCATTCCAGAATGCCTAGAATTCCCAGAATACCAGGGGTCCAACTGAATACTATCCACACCTAGCACCTTCTGAAGTTCGCACAGCAATTCCACCAGGAACAAAAAGGCTATAAGAAATCATGGCCAGAAAGATTTCCCGCATTTCCCTCTTTTATTATTTTTTTACATCCAGTTTGATGAAGAGATCTGGAGAACTCAAAAGCTTGCATACTGTTTGGTTTATTTTAGCTTGTCTTAACAAAAAGTATTAACATGGTTTTTTGTTTCTGATTTTTTTATGGACCAATGACAGCTGCTTATGCCCTTTCTGATGCAACCCTTGCTGTTAATCTTTCACCAGCTTTTACTTACTCCAGGAACGCCTCTGTAAACCATATATCCCATCAGGCAGTCACTCTCAGTGGAATCGACTTCTCTATAAGCTTAATCATCTGCTTTAAAAGTTAAACTCCTTCTTCCCAGTCTCCCCTGTATCCTTTGGAAAGAATCTGAAAGGCTGAGTTTTATGATCCATGCCTGGTTTTTCTCACAATTTACTATTTGTCAATTAGCAAGGTCAAAGAGCTCCCCTTAGGAAGGCTTGCAACAACACTCTCCCTTCTGGTTTTCATGCGGTACATTGGTTTCTGTATTATCTCCTTCCACATTGCTATGTATCTCCCATTTGCTTTGGTAATCCTACAGCACTGATTCATGACTAGAACTGGAAACCGTAACCAGACTATTTACCATCACAGGGTATAATTCTATTGAAAACAGAAAGGGAAGGAATGAAACAGCGTGACTGGGAGGAGAGACAGCAACACATCTTCAAATTCAGCCTGCAACTTTATGGGCCAACCCAAAGAGCCATTATTCATATAACATTATCAGCACACAACAGCCTTGAGGGTCCTGAGTGTGCAGACAAAAATTGCTGATTCACACATTATTACTATTTATGATCAGGGCTTCCAAGAAGGCTAACAGGTTTAAAAAGTACATCATTTTTGTGGTTTGTTTCATTCCATGGTTTGTGGCCAAACCATGAACTGAACCACAAACCAGGAGATTGGTTCATAAACCAAACTGGTACATAGCAGATCATGACCCCTGCTTTCTGCTCCCCACCAAAAGCTTAGAGCTGTTTAAACCCCTGCTTTCTGCTCTTTATGAACCACCTTAAAATTTGTGGATGTTTCTGGTGGCTTTTCAGTTTGCAGACTTCAGTTTGCAGACAATTAACTGGCCAAAAATTCATCACAAACTTACATTCATGAGCTGGTTCATGCCCATCCCTAAGTATAATTGCTTTCCAGATCAGTTACCCTGGAGAAAATGACTACTTTGGAGGGTGGATTCTATGGCATTATACCCACTGAGGTCTCTCCTTTCTCCAAACTGCACCCTCCCCAGGTTCCACCCTGAAAGCTCCAGAAATTTCCCAACCCAGAGCTGGCAACCCTAGATCATGTAAGAAGTGGGTTCTTCTTATTCTCTCACATGTGCAGTGCCTGATTTGGATCAGTGCCTGATCATGCAGGAGAAAGGGCTTCAGCATACTCTTCCCAACATAAAACAATCCCAGGGAGTGCTATTTGGAGAACTGCACATGCTCCTGGAATATACACGGGTCTCCCCAGCAGAACAAACAGCACCCCTCTGCCTGACTGTTTCCTCATTAAATCTGTTTGCTGCTTGGCATATAAGCTTACAGCATTTGTGGAGAACAGGTGAGTCTCCCGTTTCTTGCCTGAGGAATCTTCTGAATGCATCCATCGGCTTATTGGAGGGTCCAGCTTTAACCCAAACGTCATCTTTTCTCTGCAAGGAACACTGAGCAAAATTTGACTGGGATGTTACACCATTGGCTCTGGCAGTGTCAGTGCAAATGATGGATTTACCCCACTGTGTCTCAATGAGTGCACATTAGAAACAGAGTCATTTGCTACAAGGGGAAACAGTCAACATCTTATTTGCATCCGTGCATATCAACAATGCAATTAGGACACACTTCTCTGAGAATTAGATTCAGATGGTAATTAAAGAATTGTGTTATGAATTTTAATTTGGCATTAGGGAAGTAAATTATTCTGTATTGCTCTGTTCTCACAGTTTGGGCAGAATACATTATGCTGCTCTTACTGAGACCTTGGAATTCTCTTTTCAAAAAAAATAAATCATAAGCCTAGCCCCAACCTCCTTAGAATCTAATTGTGTGGAAGAAAATGGATCACATAAAACATCTGACATAGATTCACGGGAAAGGAGCAGTGAATGCTATGGGTTTGATTCCCTCTCACCTTTTGGAGAAAGGCGTCAGTGGGGATTATATGAGCAATCGCAACTAAAAAGCTCTAATCACAGGCGCATAGACTTAAAAGGTCACTTTTTAAAAAGGCTGGTGAGGGAACAGAGTTTTACATAATAATCAGAAGTCAACATTGTTCCAATGATTTGTAGTGATCCGGTGCCAAAAACCGGCCTTAAGATGTCAGAAAGCAGAATACTGCTTTGCTTTCCTTCCCATGCCCCCTCCTTTTCCTCTTTTCTCTCTGCTGTCTGCCCTACACATTACTGCAAAAATGGATTGGATCCTGGCCAAATTAACTGGAGCACAAGCTACTCCTTAGATTACTTTGTATAACATGTTTAAAATTGTTTGCGGGACTCTTCCTGGAGGCAAGGGACACAGAACTCTTGTAGGTCAGCAGAAAACAAAGAAGGCAAAACGTTTTGCTATACTTAGGTCCCTGCCACACGGCAGGGAAAAGGACGCTCAAACTGCGGCTAATGTGAGCCGCAGCAAAGTTGAGACGGCGCGGCGGGATCTCACGGATCCCCCAAGCCACGGCGCCGTCGCTCCCCAGCACGATCAGATGCCGGGGAGAAAGCGACGGTGGGGGGGGAGCCTGGCGAACTGCGCATGCTCACACATGCGCAGTTCGTCCAGGAGCCAGGGATGCACCGGCGCAAGGACGCGCCGGCGACCCCACAGTCAGCGTTGCTGTGGCCCTTCGAAAAGAACCACCTCAGTAGGTGGGGGTTTTTTGGTGCGGAGCAGCGCTGGAAGGGCTGGATCAGGGACGGAGACGGTACGCTTCCCAGATGTTGCCTTGGGATCACGCCCGTTTGCTCCGCCCCCGTTCCGTCCCGCTCCCGGCCCAAAAGGCCTCGTATGGACAGGAACTTATTTTCAATCTGGACTGGAGTCCAGATTGGTGCCCAAAGCACCCTCCAGACTCACCATCTTCACCACTGGAGACCTCTCCGGCATCCTCTCTCTGAGTCCTAACTGGGCGGTCTCTGCAGAAACCACCATCTAGCCGGGCAGTGAAGGCAGGGGCTCCCATGATGGGAGAGCACAGAAGCAAGCAGGCCCTTCAAAGCTGTGGCTTGGCAAGGTGGCAGCCAAGTCACCTTTCAGTGGTGGGAATGGGGCAGGGCCATGGGAGGAACCATAGCAGTATCTCAGGGCAATGAGAGTGGTCGCTAGATGCTCCCAAAGACTGGCACCCATGCAAGAGGCTAGACCCACTCTCAAAACCTGCATGGCCCATTGGGCAAGGATAAAAACAGCAAGTGAGCCAGGTCAAGGTGAAAAAAGTGAGATATCTCCAGGTAGTGCAAGAGATGCCCATGGAAAGAAATAGGGACAAGGTGGCTACAATCCCTTCCCCTCTCTGTTCTCATGAAGCGCAGTTGGCCTCTGCCAGGCTAACATGGCAGATGTGGGCCAGTAGACATCTTGGGGTGACCCTCCCACTGCTTAATGGATATGGGATGCAAACAGTGCCGCAGCTGGCTTGCATTTTAAATTGCTGATGGACTCAATCAAAAATGGTCTTTCCAAAGGGTTGTAGCTCTGGAGACTGGAGCGTTGTCCCCTTCCTCTTTGCCTTACGGTTGCTACCAGCACTACCTTTGAATGACTGGCTGGGTAAGATTGTACATTTAGAGTGTGTTAAATTCATCACTGGATGGAAATAAAAATGGCAATGCCCTTTAAAGTGCACCACTCTCTCTGTTTTACATACACATACCACTGTAATGTACTACTAAGTACTTGTATGGTGCCAGAACAAGAGTACATGCCGGGAGGCTGAAATCCTTACCAGGGCATTACTGTTAAAGGCCCAAGTAGATGAGATGGTAGGATTGCCATCCATATCAGGTTGTCATGGATATAGCCAAAATTACAGGAGAGCGGTTGCCGGCCTTTTGCAAGCCAGAAACTGATTGTTAAACATGCCAAACAGGGAGACCAGAGACCCAGAATAGCCCAGGCTTTAAGAGGTGTAAAGAACAGAGGAGTAACAGAATAATATGGTCTTTAGTAGATAAGAAACAGTCTAACCCATACGAATGAATACTAATCCTTGGGCTCAGAGCTCAAATAATTGCTCTCCTTTAATGTTCTGTGTAAAAACCAACGAATGGTATTATCATATTCTTTTAAGTTAGTCAACATTAAAAATGTAAATAACTGTGTTTCAATTAAAAAGATAAAATGGAAGCAAAGTTTCTCTAATAATACTTTCACCTGTGCACTATAACCAAGCAAAAAAGCATTGTGGAGGTCTCTCTCTTGTAAGAAGATTAATAATCTGATATAGGAAAGCAAACTTGATGTCTAGGGCTTCTTAAATGCATGCCTGTATCTGAATCAGGCCTAACTAGAGTTGTCCAGAACAAGATCTTCTGGGTTGTTTTTTTTTAAAAAAAGTAAAAGTAACCACTGGGAGCTGAAATCACCTTGACTTTGAGGCTGGGCAGTTTAACCTTGTTTCTTGCACCATTTGGATGAAGGCTAACAGGCTGAAACTTAATCCTCATAAAACGGAGGTGCTACTAGTAGGGAAAAGTTCTGACCCAGGAAATGGGTTATCCCCTGTTCTGGAATGAGGTTGCACTCACCCTAAAAGAGCAGACTCACAGCTTGGGAGTGCTTCTGACCTAAGTCTCCCATTGGATAAACAGGTGACAGCAGTAACCAGGGGTGCCTTTCATCGGCTGCAGCTGATGAGGCAGCTGCAGCCCTTCCTGGGCAGAAAAGATCTTGCCACTGTGGTGCATGCCCTGTTAACATCTAGATTAGATTACCATTCAAGGGACTGCCCTTGAAGACAGTCTGGAAACTGCATTTGGTACAGAACACTGTGGCCAGATTGTTGACTGGAGTGGGCCATAGGAATCATAGCACTCCAGTCTTGTTCCATCTCCGCTGGCTTCCAGTTTGTTTCTGAGCTCAATTCAGGTGTTGGCATTAGGGTTGCCAAATTTAAAAATCCTACTGGCGGGGGAGCGTCCTGCTGCTCTGGGAGCCGGTCGTGATCGCGCGCGCCGCCGGAGTATCACCAGAAGTGACGTCACACGCTGGGCAGGGCCACGCCATTTGAGGGGAAAACAAAGAGTTTTCCCCTCAAATGGCGTGGCCCCGCCCCCAGCGTGCGACGTCACATCCGGTGACGCGCACGCCGGGGAGGGGTTTTCCCCGGGCCCCGATTCCCCGGCGTCGGGGAATGGAGCCTCCGGGGCGGGGGATTTCCACCCTACCGGGGGAGTTGGGAGCCCTAGTTGGCATTGACCTCTAAAGCCCTGTATGGCCTGGGACCAACATACCTTCTGGGCCACCTTCTCCCATGTGAACCTACCCAGTCATCCTGCTCATCTTTGGAGGCCCTGCTTCAGTTGCCCCACCATCTGAGGCTATCTGGGGCTTTCTCGATCATGGCTCCAAAACTTTAGAACTCTCTCCCCAGGGAAATTTGTCAGTACTGGCCCTCTTCCCCATTTCTGGTGTTGTTTGTTTATGTACCCTAAAGTTATTTTAGAATTCAGATTTTGCTTTTAATTGTTCAAATGTACTAAGTTTTTAATGTGCACCACCTTGGGGGTCCTGATCAGCTGGAAAAGGTGCATAAAATGTTTAAAATAAAATAATTCCCCCCACCCCCCCATATGAATCTCCTTCCCCAACTGCTTACTGTTCCACAGGATGATATTACAGGAAAAGAGATAAGAGGTAAAAAAGAGAAAGAGAGAGAGAGGTTAAATTCTGTTACCCCAGTGCCATGGTCCTGATTTGATCCTGGTCCTCTGTCACATGGATTTTTAAAAGATGGTTTAAGGCCCTGGTCACACAGGAGATTTTGGCCCGGGAGAGGGATGGATCGGGGGCGCAGCAAACGGGCGCGAGCACACTGCAACATCTGGGAATCGGCTCGCACCCATAACAAGAAAAAAATGTGTTTGCACCCAAAGTCTGATGTCACAACTATTTGTGGTTGGAGCAAAGCCCACAAAGTTTGCTCTCCTGAATCCATGGGGAAAGGGAGCAGAAAGAGGCAGTGAGCCTGCAATCCCAAGAATACAGCAGGCTTGTTCTCATCACCGACAAACTGGATTTTGTTCATGATATCATGACACAACAAAATTGACGTCTTGCTTATAGCATTATCGCCTCCTTTTTGGGTATCGCCTTCAACTATGCTTGTTTATACAATGATTCATAGTTCCTATACATGGATCAAGAGAGCACATGTGGATACACAATGCACAGGTGTCCCTTATCCCATGGTAGCAGATGTAACAAGTAAAGGGTCCCAAGGCAAATTTTGTCACAAGCCATAGAATTCAATGGGGTAATTACCAAAAGAATACTGAATTTGAATGCAGTCTATCCAAGCCCTCTGTACTGAAGAACAAGCAATTTGTTCATGTTAAGCAGTACTTGTCAGCATCACCATCAGTATACAAAGATGCTGTTTCTTTTCATTTACCTTGGAGGTGCTTTGCAGATTCTCTCTCTCCTCCCATCACAATTTCAACAATGAATGTTACCCACTCTGATCCTAAACAGAGCAATATGATGTACTGTTACCTCTCTCAGGACAAGAAACAACCCGAAAGTCAAGTAAGTGTGAAGGTTGGGATTTCAGAAACTAAGTCTAAAAAGTGAAAAGTCATCTTTCAAATTAGACAGAAAGCCTATTTTTCATTTTGCTTCACTCTTTATTCCTCCCCCATTTGTTATATTTGAGGAGCTAAAACTTTGGGAATGAAGAATAAGAACCACCTAAGAAAAGAGCTTGTCCTTTAATAAAAGCTGCTGGATTTATTGCTCATGGGAAGTACTAACCTCTGATAGCCCTGATCTCTGGAGCTGGTGACCCTCTACAATCTATCCTTACATCACTAGCAATAAGTTTGACCTATTAGCTGCCTCACTGCAAAGCTAAGTTGAAACATCTGTGCAGTGATAGAAGGTGGCAGCATTCTTTGATTGCAGTCAATGTGTCTAACTTGGTGCAGGTGGGCTTTATGTAACTAATACATTATTGCAGGCCAGTGATAACCACACTTGTCCATACATCTAATTTCCTCCCTAAAGGCTGGGAGTCTATAATGTAAGATAGCATGAGAGAGTTAAAATATGTTTGTTTTAAGTAAGATGCTTTTTGGATTTTAGCTTAATGAAGTTTTGAATAACTGACTTTATGGACTGTACCAACATTGCTGACTTTATTCATTTCTTTTACATTGACCCTGAGGATTTCTTTCTTTCTTTCTTTCTTTCTTTCTTTCTTTCTTTCTTTCTTTTTCTTTCTTTCTTTCTTTCTTTCTTTCTTTCCCCCGCCCTTCCCGCGAGCGGGGATTGTTATACACATCACGTCCTATTGCCAACAAACTTGGGACACATCCATATAGGGTCTTGGGATGACTGGCCATGCCTGTCCAGCAAACCCTCTTATGCTCAGAGGCCAATGCATGATGTTCCTTACCAACAGGAACAGAAAGGATTCATTATCTACAGCAGGAGACTCCAATCTTGTTCAGCCTATGAGTATTTTTCGCCAATCACAAAATGTTGGGAGGTTAAAAGCAACCTGGTGCAGTGGGTACCAGCAGAGGAATATGAGAGACTAGGTTTTGATGATGGCCAGTTACAATGCAACTGGTCAGAATAAGGTTCTGGGAGCTGATCCAATGACATCCCAAACCATTTCAGCCATTATTCATCTGAATGGCATGATGACAGCCAAATGGGTCTGCGCTCAGCCACATTACATATGTCATAGTATGTCACAGCAGCCTCACCAGCTATACTCATTCCTGGAGACAAGAGATCTGGTCACAATTACCCAAGCCTTGGTAACATCCAAGTTAGACTACTGAGAAGTGCTGCTTCTGAGGAAAGTCCAGAAACATGCATTCCATTCTAAAATGCAGGGGCAAGGGTAGTAATAAGGACATGTCATTGGGAGCATATAATTGGTATAGTATTTTCTTCTTCTTCTTTGGGTGATGTTGTTGACTTTCAAAACCTTAAACAGCTTAGCAGAAGGGTACCTTTGAGAGCATCACTTCCACCCGTATGGCCCTGTCTGTGATCTAAAGATCAGCTGGTAGCACACGTATCTGCACACCCAGGTGGGTCTAGATCAGATTAGTGGGGACGTAGGACAGGGTGTTTTCAGCTGATGTGCTCAGGCTTTAGAATTTTCCAAGAAGCCCATGTGGCTCCTTCACGCCTGACCTTCCAGTATCTTCCTGTGGTACTGAAAGTAAGAAAAGAAGGCGGGGGGGGGTACTACAAAACCTAAAAATAAGAGTACTTCTTTTTGCCCTTGTGCAGAACTGTCCCTCAGACAATTCAAGCAGTGTGGCTGCAGGGGGGGGGGATGCTTGCTCTCTCTTCTAAGGGCTGCTGGACGGAAAAGAACGTAGAGTTAGAAGGAGCCCCAGGTGCTGGTAGAGGAGTGGGACCTACTCCAGCCACCAGGCTTCTCAAAAGACAGAAAAGAATCAACAGACAGGTGGCTGGGACTGGTGGAGGTGGCAGGAGGAAGTTCAGGCTGAAAAAAAGGAAGCTGATGAGGCGGCTGCAGTGCAGCAGCCTCCAGGGATAGAGAGACAGGGGCTGGGAGAGGCCCAGGGAAGCCGCAAGGGCCCGAAGTGGCAGCAGCAGGACAGAGGAGTGCCCGCCAGCTGCAATGAAGACAGGCAGGGGCTGAGGGAGCCCCTGGGAAGGTGGCGGCAGTGAGACAGGTTGGATGCAGAGTAAGCATCTACCATCTGCCATGAGAAGTGGCTGCAGGGCAACAGGAAAGCCCAGGAAGACAGCAGCCCCTCCAGAGAACCATAAGCACTGGTGGGGAGGTGGGCCAGAGAGGCAAGCAGGCACCTCCCCTGAACTCTGGAATGCTATCAGGCAGGCAGATGATGGGGGAGGAGCAGCAGAAAAGGAAAGACAGTGTGTGGGGAGGGAGAACAACTGACAGCAAGGGTGTAGTGAAATGGATAAAAAGAGGCAGACAGACGGAATAACAGTGTATGGCAGCGTTCACATGTGCGAGATAATGTGGGTGGGAAGCGAGGCTATTCGCTCTACAGGAATTTGACCCACATTACCGTAATCACACAGTCCCTGGGAGCTGTGGGAGCAGCCCACCACTGTGTGATCAGATGCAACCGCGGGTGAGTCGGGTTTTTTTTGGGGGGGGACATATTTCCGGTGTGCTTGAACGAGGGATTTCTGCTTCGCATCTCTGCACCGAGTGCTCCCTATGCACTGTGCAATGATGCGCATATCGAAACGGGGGAAAAAACAACGTCATGGAGTTGGGATGGGCTGATCAGACCATCCCAATGCCAATCACACAGGGGAAAGTCCATTCCTGGCCCGTAGAAAACCTGTGACTTTCCCCAGTGTCTTTTTACTCCGCTTCTGCAGTGGAGCAAAAAGGGTTGCCAACAGGAGCCAGACTCTTGGCAGGTGTTGGTGTCTGATCACGCCCTTAAAATCCGCCCGGCCTTCATACCTATGGTGTGGCTAATTCTGCGTGTGATCACGACCTATGTAGGGGGAATGTCAATAGCTGAAATGGAAAAAGAAAGAAACAGAGAGAAGGAATGACAATGGGGCAGTGGGCAGCAAATGGGATGACTGCCCCCTGCAAGTTACTTGCAGGTCCCCACTTGTGTATGTGTGTATATATATATCCAAATCAGTGATAGCTTCCTGGCATCAGTATATACACATACATGTACATATGTGATGTGCGGGTGGCTTATGGACATGAGTTCCTTGCAGGAATGAAAAAAAAAGCTGCTATGTTTGCTGCAGATGCAAGCTTATAAAGGTGTGGATAATGAAGGCTGCCCTCCTTAGAAGGTGACACTTGTAATGTGAAATGCGTGTCATACTTAAATCATAGCAATTTAAGACTAGGTGCATATATACATTACTGTGCTGTTGCATGGTTCCTATTCATTTCCATGGGTTTTGTGCTGGGCAACTTTCCACTAGATTAAATGTTTTCTTATTATTTGCAAAACAGTTTAGAAAATTCAGTTATACAACATATATGTTAAACAAACAGTGGTCACAGGTGTATTTTGCAGCAAAATAAGGAAGTTAAAAAGTTCTTTAAGGACTGCCTCTTTCTATATTGTCTACCCTGCCAAATAAAATCTTCTCAAGCTCTGGACAAGTGGTGATCAGAGACAGGGCTTTTTCAGTGGTGGCACCTTTGGTTTTGGAATCCCCTCCCCCTTGAGGTTCACCTGGTTGTCTACCTTACTTTCCTTTAGGTGCCCAGCTAAGTAAAACATTTCTTTTTCCCCAGGCAGGTTTAATCTATTTTGGCTGTTTTATGCTCCTAGACTGAGAGTTGTTTTATGAACACCATTGTAGGCCGCTTAGTGTTTGTTTTATCCTGTTTTTGTTTTGTGGTATATTTTAGTTATGAGCTACTTTAAGCACATCTCTGGAGAGGCAGAATAATATCCTTATTTTAATATCCTTATTTTAAAAACGGGGAATCTCAAGAATTACAGATCAAACAACATGATTTGGATTTTTTAAAAGCATGTGACAGAGCTGTGAATGGCAATCACTTTGTTTGCCATTTGTAGTAACTGCAGCCTTAACTTGGGAGAATATGTTTTGCTGTTCCAAAATCCCAGTTCGAGCGCTTTCAGTTTTGCAGATTGATTTGTTAGCCCCTAAGCTAGCAGTTCCAATGATGAAGTGAAGACCAATTTGTTTGAAATCTTTCTTGAGATTTACATTCTCAGATTCTGAGCTTTGCTGTTGGATGTTTATCTCCAAAGAGTTGAAAATTGTATCTCCATACGCTCAGTCCCTGTTTCTCAACCAGGGTCCAAGTAAACATATGCCTTAGCAAGCTCCCCATTATTGTGTGATACCAACTGCAAAGCACATATGAATCCTGTGTGTTCGTTGTGTGACTGTCAGGTTTTTGAGCACTTCGAGAGTATTTGCCCTTTCCCTCACCACATTCTTGGGGTGTTGCATAAACAGAATAGAAAATCCAACAAGATAGTGAAATTGTTTTTTATCCATGTAACCTTTATGGCTTTTTATACCATGTTACCTCCATAACAAGCTTTATTCACAAAAGGTCTTGGTATGTCCCTTTTGCTCCACTTTCCTTCCTTCCTTCCTTCCTTCCCTTTTTTGTTGTTGTTGTATATCAAGGACAAAATCTGAACCAGGATAACTCCAGGTTCTTTGACAATCATTCTCAACACATTCCTCATTAGGCATCTGTTTATTCCAAAACACACACACAGGGGAAAGGATTAGATAACACTTTTCTGGCTTACTAAATGGGTTCGACTTAGTAAATATGGTCCTCAGTTTTCAACTGATTCTACCATCTGTCAGTAAACTTATTGCTTCTAGCAGGATTTTTTCCTGGTGGCAGTCTACTGGGTTTGTTTTCTCATTTGTTCTTTTTGCAGATAGTCTTTTTTATTATGTTCAGCAGCAACAACAACAACAAAGCAGACAATAATTTAATCTTCAAAATTCACAGAGCATACAGAAATCCCGATCTCATCCGATCTGGAAAGCTAAGCAGGGCTGGCCTCCAAGGAGTATCAGCATCATGGCGCAGAGCCAGGCAATGGCAAGCCACCTTTGAACATCCCTTGCCTTTAAGCCCCACTAAGGGTCACAAGAGTCAGCTTGATTTGATGGCAAAAAAAATAAATAAATCACAGAGCATACAGAGATTTTTACCAGGAAAATACACTGGAGACTGTCACAAATCCTATTACTCAGCAATTCTGTGTGCCATGCCATACGCATAAGGCTTGCTGATCATGTTTGCTTTGAATCAGGTCAAGTTACCACAAGGTAAGTTTTAACAAGCATTTTTAGTGCAATGAAGGAGCAGGGGAATACTACTTTGCAGGCAGGCACAATCACTTCCTGGTCAAGAAACCTTGGTTAGTTTTATTACTCAACTAAACTGAACGTTTAAATGGAAGCCACTAGAAACCATTTGGTTGTAGTTCCTAGGAAAGTTCTGTCTCTGTTATAGTCAATGTGAGATTAATTTCAATTAGGCCATCTACCAAGGGTTGCCAATTCTGGTTTGGGAAATTTCTAAGAGATTTGGTAGCAGTGCCTGTTGAGGGCAGAGTTGAGAGGAAGGGAGTCAGCTCAATGGGAATGTGATGCCATACAGTCTGCCCTCCAAAGCTGCCATTTCCTATAGGGGAACTGCTCTCCAGGGTCTGCAGTGGAGGTCAGTTGTCATTCTGGGAGAATCCCAGGCTCCACCTTGCTAAACCTACATCCACCACTCCATGTGATTTATTCTCTGAGGTATTTCCAGTTGTGTAGGTTCAGATGGTCCAGGGTTGCCACGCGGGGTGTAAGTATGAAAATAAATAAATAAAATAAATACCCATCAGACGCTCCACATGAAGCAGTATTTCAAATACCAAAAATGAAAAACGGCAGTCACCGGGGTCAGATAGGATCATTTGGGGAAGGAGCCATTAGAAAGAACAGCAGAGCAAATAACTAGGGAAATTGTGCTTCATGGTTCTTATGTGAAAGAACTTGAGCCCTACCTAATAACAACTCCCTGTGAGGAGTCATCCTCAGCCTCCCAGAGACAGAAGAACTAGTTTCACAGTCATACAGAAGGCTCCAAAGTCATCAGGTCAATCACTATACAGGGATAACATCAAACACCACGCTTCTCTACCTTCCAGGAAGGTTTTAAATAAAGATTTCTAAAGCTATATAAAGTACTTCAAACTATCTTCATAACTACTAACTGACCATAATCGAGACACAGAAGAGTTTGTGACACTGTATTCAGCCCAGACTGGAAAAAGAAACCAACCTGGTGACTGGGGAGCTCCTATAGCAAGTTCTAATGTGACTGGGTGTACAGCATATAATAATTGGCTAAGCTTCCCTCAGTGTGGCACAATGTCTCAATGGAAAATTTGTAGGCTGCAACAGGTGTTATGTTTTAAGAAGGCATGTTCTATCTTAAAGGTACCCTGACCATTTATAGAAAAGAACTCAAGTCTAATTCCTGATTTAATCCTGATGGAATCAGTGTGTGTAGCCTGAAGATTAATTCAGCTTCTCTTTGTAATAAAACACGGGATATATCCACTTGATTATAGGATTGTGATCTGTAATGAAACAATACCATAAACTTAAAGTCTTCTGGTTTGTGTGCTGCAGATTTGAAATGGGCAACCATTGGAGCAGACTCCACCTGGTTCCTAATACGAGATAGATGTTCCTGAATGCGAATTTTTATAGGTCTTGTACTTATTCCTATGTAGACCAATTTGCATACACATACAGAGGCATATACCACATTAGAGGTATTACAATTACTGAAATGATTAATCTTCACTTGCTCTACACTAGTTGGATGCTGGAAAACAGAACCTTCAATTGATAGTGAACAAACAATACAACTTTTCCCACATTTAAAGTGTCCCACTCTGACTGGAACTGTATTATGTTGTCTACTCATATCAGAATGGACCAAAACATCTCTGCAAACGGATAGTGTACTAGAACTCCGTTGTTCGTCTGTAACTAGTACTGTATTACTCTGTATGTACTGCTAAGCTTTATATTGCATATTCTAGTGTTATTGTTGTAATTTTGTTAATAATTGAATTCTAAACATTGCATATAAAACCCAACAAATATTGTTTAATTGTACACGGTGATTTACTGTTTTACTAACGCCTCCTGGAATAGCAGAAGACCCACACACACACTCACGTTGCCTATCACTGCTCAGCTGGGCAGCAGGAGAAAATTCCCTGGCAAAATGGGGGATGTGATTGATGTCCCCAGTATAATAACATTGCTTCTGGCTCAGTCTGGAAGTGATGGTGTTACACCAGGTGATGTTCTATTTGCCTAAAACTCTATGGTTAAACTATTGAGTTTTGTGCAAGTGATAGAGCATCACCCCCAACATGATGATGTCACTTCCACATCAGTTTGGAAATAACACTATTGTTACCTGCCTCCCTCATTTTCCTCTAGTTGCCAGGACATCTGACAACCCTAAGAAGAGCCCAGTTTTCCAAGGCTATTCAGTGCAAGGCTTTTTAGCAGAGCATCAGACCTGCAAATGACTGGCAAAGTTGCTTGACAACTAGGCACTGGCAGTCATACCAGCAACCAATTGAAATGCAGACATTCCCCTAACATACGATGACTGGTCACCCGTTTGTAGATTTATAGTATTCTAAATTTCTGGAAAGTCTTTTTGATGATATTTACCTCAGAACTTTATGAATAATTGTCTTATGGAGTATTATTATCAGCCTCTACTGTTTAACATATACATGAAACCTCTGGGAGAAGTCATCTATGAATTTGGATTAAGGTATCACCAATATGTGGATAACACTCAACTCTATTTCTACTTAACGGGAGCGGTGGCGCAGGCGGTAAAACACCTGCTTTAACAGCAATGAACAGCACTATGGCTGTTCGAGACCCACCGTGGCCGGGGTGAGCTCCCGGCCCTAGTCCCAGCTCCTGCCCACCCAGCGGTTCGAAAGCTGTAAAAATAGCGAGTAGATAAATGGGTACCTGCCCTTAGGTGGCAGGGGGCACCCTCCTCCGTATGAAGTGTGTGGTGGCAGCATCGGCGGTGGAGCAACGAGGCAGCGGTGGCAAGATCGGCGAGGCGAGCCCTGGTATCTAGCGGATGTAACATCAAGAGGTGGAGCCCCGATGGTGACGGAGGCGGAGGTGGAAAGCACGGCGACGTGGAGGCTACAGGCGCGGCTGTAGCCGGAAGCGGACATGAGTCGGAGCCGGAGCTGACACAGACCGCGCTCCAAGGACGGTCCCCCCAAACAAAACCACCACAACAAATGGAAGATCGACACTAGAATGGAAGCGCCGATCCGAAGACCGCCTGGAAGGGAGGAGCCGAGCCAAGCCAGAGAACAGCCCTGTCTCTGTACTATGTGGCCTTAGATAGGGTAGTAGCATTTGCAATGTATATGTGAACCGCCCAGAGACCCTTCGGGGTCAGGGCGGTATATAAGACGAATGTATAAATAAATAAAATAAATAAATAACAGTTGAGTCAGGTGGGTCTGTGGAAGTTCTGAATGGTGCCTGGAGACAGTAATGGAATGGATGAGGGCCAATAAACTGAATGCAGCTCAACTCAATTAGCTCAATCCAGACAAGATTGTAGGTCAATGGAGAATAGAGAAGCTTCTTGAAGATTGTAAAGTCAACCTATCCTGGAACTGGTTGCAGTTCTCTTGAAGGAGCAGGTTCATAGCTTGAGGGTTCTGCTGGATCCTGGCCTGCAGTTGAAGGCTCTGGTCTTCTCCATGACATTTAGTCTTTTATCAGCTGATAAACCAGCCAGGAATTTCCTGAAAAGCATAATCTAGGAAAATGATGCTCTGACCACATAAACCAGTCAGGAATTTTCTGAAAAGCATGATCGAGGAAAATGATGCTCTGACCACATCCAGGTTACATTACTGTAATGCATTCTATGTGGTGGTGGGGCTGACACTGAAAATGGTCTGGAAAGTTTATTTGATCCAAAATATATTTTACCACAGAATTCACCATATTTTACCATAGAGTTTCTGGAGACTCCTAGAGAGTTGTGACATCGCTTCCATTTTTTTTCCTGGAAGTGACATGATGCTGCTGCCAACTGTGTTCTCCATGTTCTTGCCCCTTAGTCTCCCTCTATTTGCCAGGCTGTGCTTTTAGTTTAACCCTGTCTGAGAACCTTGAATGATGAGGAATTCAAATGGAATTCTAAAGCTGAGAGTGTCAGTTAAGAAAGGCAGTTAAGAATGACAGTGGAGAGTGGAGTGAGACCAGTGAGAGTTAAGCAGAGGAGAGGATCAAGGAGGATCATGAATTAGAGAAGGAGGATGAGTAGCCCATCCCTAAGGGAAGTAGCTTCATGTACAGAGGGCAATTCCTATCAAGTGGTTGAGAAGGTAAACTGGAACTTGTGTGAATGTTCCTACCTTCACATACTTAAGTAATTTAAAGGTGGGTAGCCATGTTGGTCTGAAGCAGCAGAACAAAGTTTGAGTCCAGTGGCACTTTTAAGACAAGCAGGAATAAAACTGGTCTTAAAGGTGCCACTGGACTCAAACTGTGTTAAGTAATTTTAAGGCAAAGATCTCTCTCCACAGTTTTAAAGACCTGTCTATATAACAAAACAGCTACTTGAACAACGTTTGAGTCCAGTGGCACCTGTAAGACCAACAAAGTTTTATTCAAGGCAAGGGCATAGACTTTCCAATTTCCCCCGGGGGGGGGGGGCTGGAGCTGGGCCAGAGACATTGCTATACTAGATCCTTAAATAATTTGGGCCCAGTGACATCATAGGGAGAAGCCAGTGACATTACAGGTCATTATCACTATCTATGGAGGTGGAGCCATGTGGGATTTATGGGGGGCTCCCCAGAAATGTAGGGGGGCCTGAGGACCCTAACCCTGGGAAAGACCCCCCCCAACAATGCCCCTGGACTGGAAAACCCAGGAATAGGTGGAAGTTGGCCAGTGGTTGTATCTCAGTTATTTTCTGCTGTGTCCTGTTTTTGAAATTCACTTTTAGAATAGTCACTTTAAGATCTGCAAATATACATACCATGTACATAGGACAAACTATTGATCACAAATTTGACAGTAAGGGAGGCAATAAAAAAAAGCTTGTAGGGGAAAATTTTAAAGTTTTCCTGGATATTTATTTACAGGACTCTTGTTTCTGCCTTATTCATAAGGGTGACTTTGTACTAAATTGTGGCATCACAGATGCCTTTATTTGGTAAATGCATGGCTGGAGTTTCTGAGTCAGGGCAGAATACAAAACAGTTGCTGTGCACTCAATTTCTGGGCAATGTATAGAGTTCAGCGTAGTAGCAATCTTCTCAGTACTCTGGGACTGGAATAGCAGTCCCTGAAATTAGCAGAAGTGTTCTAGGACTGGAATGATAACTCCTGGGACTTGCAGCAGCATTCTGGGACTATCACTCTACTATAAGGGCTGTTATTCCAGTCCCAGAGAACTGAGCCTATTCCCAGGGGCTAACATTCTACTTTGCAACCTGTCATTCCAGTGCCAGAGCACTGAGCCTATCCCCAGTGGCTGTCATTCTACTTTGCAACCTGTCATTCCAGTCCCAGAGCACTGAGCCTATTCCCAGTGGCTGTCATTCCACTTTGAAACAGTCCCAGAGCACTGAGCTATTCCCAAAGGCTGCCATTCCACTCTGTGACCTGTCATTCCAGCCCTAGAGCACAGATTCTATTGCTAGGGATCGTCGTTCCACTCTGGGGGGCTGTCATTTCAGTACCAGAATGCTTCTGCTACTTCCAGGGGCTGTCATTCCACTTTGCAACCTGTCATTCCAGTCCCAAAGCACAGATTCTCTTCCTAGGGACCATCATTCCACTCTGGGAGGTGTCATTCTAGTCCCAGAGCAGCAATTCTATGCCTAGGACTGTCTTGTGTGCATGCACATGAAAGCTCATACCTTGAATAAACCTTTGTTGGTATTAAAGATGCCACTAGACTCTAAATTTGTTTTACTCTGGGGGCCCAAAAAAATCATTCCGCATTTTCTTGCAACTTTTTTGTGCTGCAATGTATTTCAGAGGAGCCCATGCAAGTCAATTGGCATTCTTGGCTCCCATTATCTCCTGTGAGCCTTCAAGCTTCTCCCATTGTTTCCAATGAGCAATCCTGTCATTCCTTTTAGTACATCCCAGTTGGTTGCCCCTTTTAAACCATTTTAAGTAACAGTAAAATGAAGAGCATGAACATGTACAGAGTGCACATTCCTAGCCAATGTTCTCTCTCAGCAACAAACAGGGCAAAAGGAAATTTTAAAAGGCCTCTGATCTGCATGTCTTCCCCCCTAATCTTATTCATGCAGATGGGCTTACCATTTAAAAATGAAATGGAAATTGAAAGAAGAGTTTAGGAGTGGCTGAAGCAGTCCCCCCCATCATGAAAAAAAACCACCTTATCTTCTTGTGGCAAGGAATGTTATCAAATCTCTTTCCTCACTGAGGTAAAGGTAGTTAAAGTTCTTAAAGACTAGCATTTGATACCTCCTTGCTGGGGGGGGGAGGGGGATGTTTAACAATCCCATTGTCTATCCTGCTAGCTCAGTTAGCATTTGTAAGAACGTGAGCCCAGAAAGAAAATTGAGGACAAAGTAAAATAACCCACACAGGAAAGTTTTAAACTCAATATCTCCAGGCACTGGTTGGCTGGGGGAGGCCCAGTCCTCCCTGGAAAAATTTGGGAAGACCTGGGCCACCGAGCCCCCCCCCCCGGTAGTTTACACTGATTCAAGTTATCAGCTTTCATGTGCACACACAGACACATCTTGAGATACATTGAAATGGAAGTTGTCAATCCATAGATATAACTAGAGGGCGAGCAGCAAAGTAGCATACAACATAATGATGTTTTAACAGATGCAAGGAGCAAACAGGAATAACAAGCTAAGTTTATATGGTACCATTTGTTTGGATTTAATTTGGGGAGGACATGGTTAGCAAATAAATCTACCAAAATTGGAGACTGATGTATAAATGTATTCTTACTTGTGGAAAGCTGAGAGTGATCAACTGAGACCCTGTTATTATACTCCATTCGTCTCCTCTCAAGCATGAAGGTAACTACCAGCATCCTTTTCTTTGCAGTAGGGTGATTGGTTGTGTAGTGTTATGTCTTCCCTGTCACCAGACCAGAGAAATACATTCCATTCTACCATTCTAAATGACATTCTAATTTTCATTGCATTACATTACAATCACTATTATTCCAAATAAGAAATACACTAAAATAAAGGGGATGTATAGCCTTTCTTGGTGAGAATACATTTCAATGTATCTGAAGAAGTGTGCATGCACACGAAAGCTCATACTTTGAACAAAACTTTGTTGGTATTAAAGGTGCCGCTGGACTCCAGCTTTGTTCTACTGCTTCATACCAACACGGCTACTCACCTAAAACAGCTACTTGGTTGTGACAAATTATCTATACCCATTATACAAAGTTACCTCATTCCTGTTGTCTGTTGACCTTCTAAGTCTAAACCTTCTAAGTCTAAACCTGGCCATTTCCCCTCAATAGTGAAATAAAGCAGTTTATTAGGTTTCAATTACCATCAGCCTACCTTGTGCCATTATCAGACAAAGACAAGAGTGGATTTTAGTCAGTCCCTCCGTTCCCTAGGCTGTCCCACCCAGTTATTTAAATGTATCTATATACATTTCATAGAATCATAGAATGTTAGAGTTGGAAGGGACCTTGCAGGTCATCTAGTCCAACCCCCTGCACTCTGCAGGAGCATAGCTAAAAGATAGCCCTACAACATACCCGAAAGATGGTCATCCAGCCTCCACTTAAAAACGTCCAGTGAAGGCGCATCCACCACCTCCTGAGGCAGTCTGTTCCACTGCTCAACCACTCTTACAGTTAGGAAGTTTTTCCTGATATTTAGCCAGTAACGACTCCCTTGTAATTTCCACCCATTAGATCTAGTCTTGCCATCCGGAGCAAGAGAGAATAGATCTGCTCCATCTTCTACATGACAGCCCTTCAAATACTTGAAGACTGCAATCATGTCCCCTCTAAGCCTTCTCTTTCCCAGGCTAAACATACCCAACTCTTTCAGCCTTTCCTCATAAGTCACTCCACCCCTCTCACCATCCTGGTTGCCCTCTTCTGGACACACTCGAGCTTGTCAACATCCTTCCTAAAATGTGGTGCCCAAAACTGGACACGGTACTCCAGCTGAGGCCTGACCATAGCAGAATAGAGTGGAACTACCACCTCCCATGATCTGGACACAATGCTTCTGTTAATTCATCCTAAGACTGCATTAGCTTTCTTCAGACCCACATCCCACTGCAGATTTATGTTTAGCTTGTGACCAACCAGAACAACCAGATCCCTTTCATATGTGCTGCTGCCAAGTTCCTCCCATTCTATATCTGTGCCTTTGATTTTTTGTACCTAAGTGTAAGACTTTGCACTTTTCTCTATTGAAATTCATTTTATTTGTCTCAGCCCACTGTTCCAGCCTATCTAGATCATTTTGAATCCTGACTCTGTCTTCTTCAGAACTAGCAATCCCACCCAGCTTCGTGTCATCTGCAAATTTGATAAGCATTCCCTCTATGTCTTCCTCCAGGTCATTTATGAAAACATTGAACAACACTGGGCCCAGGACCGAGCCCTGTGGCACTCCACTTGAGACTTCCCTCCACATACATGCAGAGCCATTTACGAGCACTCGTTGGGTAAGATTTTTCAACCAACCATGAATCCATCCAACAGTTGCACCATCCAGCCCAAACTCAACCAGCTTATCCTCAAGGATATCATGAGAAACTTTGTCAAATGCTTTACTGAAATCTAGATACACTATATCCACAGCATTGCCAGAGTCAACCATTTTAGTAACTCTGTCAAAAAAGGAGATAAGGTTGGTCTGGCATGACTTATTCTTGATAAACCCATGCTGGCTACTACTAAT
>NW_015167064.1:1110122-1116042 GCF_001447785.1 Gekko japonicus
CCTATGGCTCTGTGCCTTAACTACACATTAAAGATATTCATAGTTACCAGTGAAGTGTCCATATTCCAAGAGTGTCCAAAGTATACAGTCCAATTAGACACCAAGGGATTTTGAAGAGAAATCCCATCCTTGCACCCATGTGCTCCAGTTCACAAAGCAGCTCTTTGTCTTCCAAGAAACAGCATTTCCAGGTGCAATAAACAGACAATGACAAGAAGGGAGAGCTGAGAGCAGAGCGCTCCCTCTCATAGGAATCAATCAATTATACCTCAATTCCATTCATGATCAGCTGTGGCCATCAGCCAATCACAAGCGGACAGGGGATGTACCCAATTGTTGGTTGTCATAGCTGCGTGTGGTGATAGGCTAGAAGTTTGGAGACCACGCCTGCAGTCACATGACCCAAACTCCAACTTCACCATTGCCTACATGACTTGTTGCATGTGGGCTAGAGCCAGGAGCCATCAGGTCTGGCTCTTCCACTTAGAGGTGTGAAAGAATGTGTGGTTATATGGCATGGCTATTGAGGTAGTTCAGACCATTTGGTCTGCCCTGGACCATTTGGCCTGCAACAGGAAACAGAGACAGCATGGTATCAAAAGACATCACAGGAGAAGGCATGTGGATATTGAAGCAGAAAGCAATTTTTCTATACACAGGACATCCTTAGTATTGGCACCTTGCCTTTGGGATGCCCTCTCCCTTGAGTTGACATATTGACTTTTAGTCGCCAAGCCAAAACATTTCAATTTACCCAGATTTTTTAACTGAAGGCTATATTTTTAGTTGTTCTGCAGCCAGCTTATGATCTAAGTGTTCTTTTATGGATATCTTTTTAAATATTCTTTTCTTATTTTTAAAAGGCTTGTTTTTTAATATTAATAATGGATGATGATGATGATTTCACAGTGCTTTTATTTGTAAGCCACCCAAGCAGGTTTAACCATTGTAGGACAGCTCGATTTCAAGCTACAAGTTTAGTAGCATCTCTGCTGGATCAATTAAAGTATTTCTGTTTTGATATTGCTTCTACATTGTTAACAAGTCTTTATTTTCATGCCATTTTCTGTTTTGTTGTTACAATTTCTTCAGTGTAAT
Source organism: Gekko japonicus (assembly GCF_001447785.1). NCBI lineage: Eukaryota > Metazoa > Chordata > Lepidosauria > Squamata > Gekkonidae > Gekko > Gekko japonicus. The sequence continues at coordinate 1,111,221 of NW_015167064.1, forward strand.
GTATCCTTTTTCATTGTTAATTGTGGATCAATAAATCTGCATCATACATTATCTGTATATTTTAGGTGCACAATAAATACAATGTAAACTGTGCATCAGTTACATAAAAGAAAGCAATGAATCACCCCCATTTAAGTGACAGAAACACATGTATTAAACCATTCACAGTGGCAATATATAGAAATGAAAAAGGGGGTATATTCATGCATTCTTGCTCTAGATCCCAGAAACCTGATGCTGAGTGCCAAGTGCAATCCTATGCAGCCATTTTATGATTGGTCTCACTTCCTACAGTAACTATTTGGTGATGCCCACAACTTTTTCTGGAAATCCCAAAAGTGCCACAGGCTCAACAAGGTTGAGGATCCCTGCTTTATAACTAGGGATGAGCCAATTTATTTGATTTTTATTCATGGGGTTTTTTTACTTTGTCAACATTTTTGTTGATAACAATTCTGTTGTGGCATTTCTACAGCATTATAATGCTATGCTGTTTTTACCCCCTTTATATACAAGTAACACACAATAATGTATAAAATAATTAATACATTTTATCAGAAGGAAAAATGGTACAAGCAAGCAAAAAAGGTACAAAAATAAAACCTCAAACATAAGGAGAAGCAAAATCAAAACTGGGATATTTGAACTGAACCAGCAAACTAGGGACATTCAGTTTCATCATTCTTTATGACACTGAGCTATAATTTCTCTCCCACTTGGCTTTTAATATGATGGTGTATGAAGAAGCCCCCAGTCATTACCCACTTTCCATTTCTGTAATTTTCATTTTAGTCCAATTTATTAACTCAAATATAGCAAGAGATCAAACCCAAAATACTGGTAACCATGGTGATTTTATACACACACACACACACACACACACTGTTCTTTGGTCATTTTTGTCCATGTTGGAAGGTAGGTTAATCACACTCAGTTGCCTTATGGAGTATAATAGTAATATCTAATGAAAACATATGAAATATGTATTTCATAATTACCTCAGACAGCTCATTTTTAGTGCTGCCTGCTGAAATTCCCAAATTCCTATCTTCTTGCATTGTAAACACTTTCTTTCCGATCTCATCAATCTGAGTTATGTAAATTATGCTGGGCAAGGGGCACAATTAGATTCCCTGTGCTCACCCCTCCTTGGCATAATCCAAGGACCGCTTTTCAGAGATTTGACTGGTATACAGGTATTTAATTGCTTGGGAAGCATAGGCACTGTGCGAAACACTCTCTGATGCAAGTAAATATAAAAGACATGCATGGGCCTTCTCAGACTTTTTTTTTGAAGCAGGTATGGTTCTAAAATTCCTCTGGTCTTCATTTTCCCCAGATTTTGGATTTCTAAATTACCTGGCATTGTTTTCAAAGTGGAATTGCTGCTTAAGGAATCTTCCATTGTTCTATTTTTTTTTCTATTTCCAAATTTTGCATAGGTTATTTCTACCTTTCCCTCATCCACTAATGTATTACTGATATACATGTGCTGAAGAACAATCTTGATAGGGTTATGCATACAGTTGTGTCATAATTCTTGGTATGATGCTTTTCTCAATGCATAGTGGCGCATCTGCTCATCACTAAAATGCCACTCCAAACTAACTATGATACAATCATATAAAATCACATCAATGCTTCTTTTTTTTTGCATTATTTCATCTGTGCTTGTTTGCATATAGCTAACACAAAAGTGGGAAAAGATGTAAAAGACTATAGTTTTGTACTTAAAATATATGACCGCTGCCTATCTACATCTACGGGCATTCAAAGTCTCTCACAATAAAAAAGTATATAAATAAAATCCACAAAAGACCAATAATAATTACATCATAAGAGTTAAATCATAGCACCAACATTTAAAGCACCACTGAAAAGGCAGCAGGGCACTGGGGAGTGGAAGAAAAAAGGACAAGGATGTGCAACAAAATTCATTTTGTTAAAAAAATTATTCATTTCATTCATTATTCAACCTATTAATTTTAATTTCCTTTGGTTTCCATGGGGAACACATCTTCAGCTATAACTTCTTGATTTTCTATCCAGTTTGTGTGAAATGCCCATGAATTGTACCCCTTCTCAGATGGGATCTTGTCTGCCAAGTCTCAGACAGATAGGAGAGAGGGGGTCTGTTTTATAGGCAATTGAATGGAAAACCCACACCCAAAATAAACTGCTTTGATGGCTGACTGCCTCCTACGTTCCTACAGAAAGCTTTTAAAATCTCTTGATCTGTTCATTGTCTTTCTCCTACACCCCTGGACCAAACAGATCAGAAACAAAATATTTTACTGTAGTGGCTGATGAAGCTTCCTGTTTATTAACTAGATGTTTCCTGTTTACTTTGATGACCAATTGAATGTGTCTACTAGATTACTTAGATGAGTAACTTAATGCTTTCGGTTTATTCAGAATCCCTTTAGGGGTCATAAAAACATGCTGGATCAGGCCAATAATCCATCTATTCCAGCATCCTGTCTCACACAGTGGCCAGCCAGTTCCTCTAGACAGCCAACTACAGGTCATAGAGGCCAAGGCCTTAACCTGATGTTGCCTCCTGGCTCTGGGATTCAGTAGATTAGTGCCTCTGAATGTGGGGATTCCCCTCAGTCACCATGGCTAGTAGCCATTGATAGATTTATCCTCCATGAATTTGTCATCCCCTTTTAAAGGTGTTTATTCTGTGGCCATCACTACATCCTCTGGCAGCAAATTCCATACTTTAATCACTCTCTGTGTAGAGTAATTTTTCTTTTTGTGCATCCTGAAACTACTACCCATCAGTTTCATTGGATGCCCTTCAGTTCTAGTATATTGGGAGAGGGAGAAAAAGTTTCTTTTGTCAACTCTCCCCCCCCCAATGCAGAATTTTATAAACCTCTATCATTCTCCCCCTTAGTCATCTCTTTTCTAAACTGAAAAGTCCCAGACTCTTCACCCTTTCCTCTAGGGCTGCCACGTTTTACCTTCGTTCTGGTGGGGGAGTCCCAGCCCCTCTCTGGGACATCTTTGCGCACAAAGTGCAAGTGCCACAATGACACCACCCAGAACTGACATCATCGCGTCAGGCACATTGGGGGCGAAGCCACTATCATTCAAGGGAAAAACATTGTTTTCCTTTGAAGGATAGAGCGTCCAACCCGCAACATGCCTGGCACAATGATGTCACCTCCGGGTGATGTCATTGCGCTGGGCACATCCCTGCGATCCCGGCACTTTGGGGGTGGGGTTCCCCCCAGCGGCTGGATCTGGGCCGGCAGGTAAGGGACCCATCGAGCGGGCAAACCCTTACCCCCCCAGAGGACCTGGCAACCTTGCTTTCCTCATAGGGAAGATACTCTAACCCCCTAATCATTTTGGTTGCCCACCTCAGTACCCTTTCCGGCTCTGCAATGTCCTTTTTGAGATACAGTGATCAGAACTGTACACAGTATTCCAAAGGAGGCTGAACCATAGATCTGTACAGGGGCATTACAAGATCAGCCATTTTATTCTCAATCCCTTTCCTAATAATCCCAAACATAGGCTGAGTTCAGACTGGCAGTATGAAGCACAAGGGAGTAGTGGCAAAAAAACCTGGAACAACTTGTTCCAGGTATTCCCGGTCACACTGCACTGCCTGATGCGGGAGCATACCGGGGAGGAGGTGCAAGGGAGCGTCCGCACTGTTGGCCCACCCCTGGCGGAGGCACGGCTGTAAGTGGCTTTTTTCACTCCAGCGACATGCACCTATGTGCATAGGCACAGCAATGCAGCTTGTTTGCAGCTTTTAGCATGCACACATCCGGGGAGCGGGATCAATGCACTGTCCGGGGTTTGTTACCACTTTCAGCTGGTACTTTTTAAACTCGGGAGGGAAGCGTTACAAGATGGGTTGAGTACAGCTGGGGAACACCTGACAGCTGTGCCTGTGTGAACCGGCCGCCTTAATCCGTTTGTGAAACGTGCCTATATCGGGCCAAACTGCCAGACTGAACTTGGCCATAGAGTTTGCCTTTTTCATTGCTGCAGCATACTGGGTTGACACTTTTATTGCGCTATCCACTACAACCCCAGGATCTTTTACCCTCTCAGTCTCAACAAGTTCAGACCCCACTAGCCTATACTTGAAGGTGAGGGGTTTGTTTTCTTGTCCCAGTGTGCATCATCTTACACTTACCAACATTGAACTTCATTTGCCACATTGTCACCCACTCAACCAGTTTGTGGAGGTTCTCTTGGAGCTCTTCCCAGTCAGCCTTGGTTTTCACCATCCTGAAAACCTGGCTGCTATGCTACTTACCCCTAGTTCCAGATCACTGATGAATAAATTAAATACTACTAGCCCCAATACCAATCCTTGTGGGACCCCACTGCTGACTTCTCTCTATTATGAGAACTGTCCATTGATTCCTACTTTTTGCTTCCTTTCATTTAACCACTTTTTAAGCCATAAGAGAACCCGTCCTTTTATCCCATGACTGCTAAGTTTACTCAGGAGTCTTTGGTCAGGTACCTTTCCAATGCCTTTTGAAAGTTCAGGTATATCATCTCTTCCCATATGTCATGGCAGTAGATAAGCACCACCTTCTGATTGGCCCTTAATTCAATGTTTCAGAACCCTTTCTAGGGTTGTCAGCTCCAGACTGGGAAATATGTGGAGATTTTGGGGGTAGAGCCTGAGGAAGGTGGGGTTTGAGGAGGGGAGCGACTTCAATGGGGTATAATTCCATAGAGTCCACCTTCCAAAGCAACTATTTTCTCCAGGTGAACTGATCTCTGTCACCGGGATATAAGTTGTAATAGAGGGAGATCTCCAGCCTGTACCTGAAGGTTGGCA
>NW_015167064.1:1116055-1165210 GCF_001447785.1 Gekko japonicus
CTTTCCCTGTCCCTTGTTTCTGCACCTGAAATGAGCTCTACCTTAGGAACAGATTAAGAAGAAAAGTCCATAGCTGGTGACAATGATTCTTTGTACTTTTATTATCTCATTTCCTTCCAGCATTGGCTACCACTTCTTCCCCTATATTTTCTGGTCTATATAACAGTTTGCTGTGCAATATATCTCTCTTAGAGTTTTGCTTGTGAGCAAGTTCATCTTCTGCCAGGTAGGACCACTGGCATGCTATATTCTCATTTATTTCTGTGATATTCTAATTTCTATAAGGCTTTTGTGCCTTAAACATATCAGAAGTCATCCCTTCTCTGGATTAGTCTTTCTTAACCCCATCATATTATATTTTGGTGCTTCTTGTTCCAAGTACACAGGATTTAATGGGAAATTAGATGCTTCGGCAAATATACTTTTGAAAGAAGGGGAGGGTGAATCCTAGAACAAATGCACAGAGCTTGTAATTTAAATGAAATTTCCTCATTAAAGTAACAATAGTGACTTGATTATCCCTGCTTGGCTGCAAGGAAGAAACTATTTTTATGTCTAAGGTTATTCTACTGAATGGTACTCTGATAGTCAGAATGAAGCCAAACAGGTATGTGAAGTATCTCTCAGTAATTTAGAAAGTGCAGGTTATGATATACAGCAAGAGCTATTCCCATAAATCAGCCACAGATGAGGTCATGGTGTCTCTTAAGGGTCAAGTGAAACCCACCAGCCCAGATTTGTAGATCTGATAATTCCATGAAAGGGATAGCCAGTAATTACCTCTTTGAGCTTCCCAGATGCATGTTTCAGTCCCTAAAGTTAGGAGCAGCCCACCAATGAAGTCTTGACAGTGCTGAAGCCCTGGGTTATGTTAGCCATACATTGCAGTACCCATCAGACTTGCGTTTCCAACTGATTTATAAGACAGTCTAAGGCTTTTATCATTACAGATGCATAAATAGAGCCGTGTGGCTCTTTTCAAATTGAAAAATGTTAAGCACAGCAACGGCCAAAAATGATATCCTAGGAATGTCAAAGAAGATATACACTACTAGAGGAGATAGTAAAATATTTGGTCGGGGGAGGATGTTTGTATGTGTTGGTGTGAGGGTACAGTGGTTAGAGTATTGGATTCAAACTGGGGAACCCCAGGTTCAAATCCCTACTCAGCCATAGAGGTCACCAGGTGATGTAAGACCAGTAACTCTTGCTCAACCTAACCTAGTGTCATAAGGTTATTGTGAGGCAAAAAAAGGAAGTGGGGGGCAATCATTATTGTGTACAGCGTCCTGAGCTCCTTAGAGAAATGACAGGATAAAAATGGCCTCAAATATACAATTATCCTGGTATCCTGGTATCAGTCAATCCTAAAAGAAATCAACCCTGACTGTGTCATAGATGCAACGAACATGAAATTGAGCCAACTTCAGAGGATGGCGGAAGACAGGAGGGCCTGGCGGGAGCTGGGCCAAGCTGGCGGGAAGAGTCGGACTCGACTGTGCGACTGAACAACAACTTCCTCCTAGCTATATTAAACAGAATTTCCAAAATGTTTAATATTTATATGTGAATGCTAACAATCTCAGACGGATATTATGAATGCCCCCAAACAGATAAGATTCGTTCCAAACAGTTTTTCCAAAGAAGTCCCCTTTGTCCACTTAAAAACCTATGTTGGGGAGCACAGGGCCTATACAGATACAAGGGAAATTAGGTGAGGCTGCGTGGAAAAGTTGGCTGGATCCAACTCATCCATAGATGTGCTAGATTCAAGTCCAGTAGCACCTTAGAGACCAAGAAGATTTTCGGGCTATAAGATTTCCAGATACCCAACAAAGAGCACTTTCAGTCCCAAAAGCCCAGACCCTGAAAATCTTGTTGGTCTCTAAGATGTTACTGGACTCTAATCCAGCTCCTCTAATGGAGACTAATACAGCTACCCTCTGAAATGAAAGATATATTCACCATCTTTTAAGATGTATAGATACATATGACTGATTTAGGTAACTGAAATCACTCAATGGTGTATCTGGTTGTACAGCCACAAAATTTTATCTGCAAACAAAATGGATTTGGCGGGGGTGGGGGGGGAGAGAGAGAGAGAGTCCTGAAAACAACAGATAGGAATGAGTTGTCTAAAGATGCCTTCATGCTTCGTGGCAATCATATCTAATTAGGTTAAGTGTTCTGTTTAATAATTCACAGTGTAATGAGATCCAGTAACATGATTTGTTGGAGATGAAGCTACTGAAGTATATTATTATATATGGTAGCTGTTTTAAGCATCTTTGCAAACGACTAGGTCAATAGATTTAAATAGCAACAGATAGCATCATGTTACTGTTTATCTCTGTTTCCTTCAGGTGATTTGAAGAGAAGGCTATTCCCCTGACCTTCCTTAACCTCAGTGATGGGTGGAGCTTGTTAGCTGGTAATCCTCCATCTGTACCATGTCAGAGGGGAAATAGGACACCCAGTCACTATACTTAAATCTTGCCTAGCCAAAAAAAAGAAATAACCTGCCCATAGCCTCAGAAGTTCATTATAGCCTTGAGCATCCTGTTTTGCATCCCAGATTAAAGGATTTTCAAAACTAACTGTGATTGTCTTGTCACGGTTGAGCTCCGTATTAGTTGGCTGAGCTGAGTATCAAATATGGGAAATTAGTTGCCATTAAAAGCTCGCTTCAGGCAGTTCATTTCTCATCAGCCAAGCTGTGTGAGCCTCCTGCTGTGGACAGTGAACATTAGCTTACTAAATACTTTTGCTAATCAGATGCTGCTTTCCTAACGGATGTGCCTGCATTTAAGAAGGAAGGGGGCAAAAGGCAACACAGTCTGCAGGGGGTGAGATTAATGTGCTTCCGGTTATCCAAAAGGTTAATGTAGTCTCTTCTCCTGATTTTTATTTTTTTAAAATATATGTGTGTGCACACAAGTATGTGTGTGTGTATACATATACACACACACAAATATATGTATACGTATATGTATACATATACATACATACATGCATACATACATACATCTTTGCTTTAGCTACAAAGCTGTATTTTTCTTAGATTCTTTTGGGAATGATACAAAGAAGGAAAGCATCCCACCCTACCATGCAACCAGTGTGGTGTACTGGTTTACTTACTGAAGTACACCCTTCTTCCCAGGGCTATTTTTGGGCAGGAACGCACAGGAACGGAGTTCCGGCTGGTTTCCAAGTTGGCCACGCCTAGCAGGAACTCATTAGCATAATAGGTAAAATATATGTGTGTGCACACAAGTATGTGTGTGTGTATACATATACACACACACAAATATATGTATACGTATATGTATACATATACATACATACATGCATACATACATACATCTTTGCTTTAGCTACAAAGCTGTATTTTTCTTAGATTCTTTTGGGAATGATACAAAGAAGGAAAGCATCCCACCTACCATGCAACCAGTGTGGTGTACTGGTTTACTTATTGAAGTACACCCTTCTTCTCAGGACTATTTTTGGGCAGGAACGCACAGGAACGGAGTTCTGGCTGGTTTCCAAGCTGGCCACGCCTAGCAGGAACTCATTAGCATAATAGGCCACACCCAACAGCAGAGACTCGTTAGGATTGGCTACATTATGGGTGTGTGGCCTAACATGCAGACCACACAACTACCTTGGGAGAAAACATGACTGGTGCAACATCACTCCATCCATGAGCTTCATGGCAGAGTCAGGATTTGAACCTGGGTTTCCCACATGATGGTCTGGCACTCGAAATACTACACCACACTGGCTATAGTGTAAAAGTGGGCTGGGGATACCTGAGTTCAGTTTGCCACACAGTGGCTAACTTTGGGCTAGGATTTAGTTCTCAGCCTAATCAACCAGACAGGGTTATGAAGATTAAATGGAGGAGGGGAGGACCACATGTAAAGGAGTGTCAAGATCAAATATAACAGATGCATTTGTCACTGGAAATAAATTCCATTTAGGACTACGTTTTGAGGGAGGTGTTAATAAAATCTTTTGTTGTATTTAGCAAAGTACCTGTCAGAAGGATGGCCTAGATCCTCCATCTTCTTTCACAATGAATACTTTCGGTTTGACTCCATGAGGGAAGATTAAGAAGACCCAGACTGACAACATATAAAAATAGGCAGGGAGGGACAAAGTATGACTAAGTGACATTGGGCAAATTATGACCTTGATGTTGCCAGTTCTTTCCTCCACAAAATAAATAGATCTATTACTTGTATGGGTGAAAGGAAGGGCCTACCAGAGATTCTTGTGGGCATTAAAAAAATGTGGAATATTTTGCGTCCACCACGACAAGTCTTCTTCACTGCAGCTTCATATAATTCTTCCACAGAAGAAAACTGGAGCCAGTGGCTTTCCCAAGAGAAAGTCTCAGGTCTTTCCCAACACCTGCTGCCTCTAATTAGAGATCCCTCAGATATTCTGCATACAAAATATGTAGTCTGCCAGTCAGCCATCAAATCCCCCCAATCTTCTTCTCTGATTGCTATGGTAAATCTTCTCTGCTCAGTATCTGATAGAAATATGCAGTGGTAATTGGCATTTGCCAGCTAACTTGCTGTAGAATTGAGTCAGTGCTAAATGCTCTCGGCCAAACGAAACAGGTGAATTTGGATGTCAAATTTTGATTCTGAGATTCAAATCTCAGATTTCACAATCAAGTTTCAACATCAACATCCAACAGTATATTTTGGAATCCTGCAGAAATTAATTTCAGCTTGTCAGGCCCCAGCTTCCTTATGTCAGAGGGCAGATGACTAGGTTGCTCCAGGGCTTAATTTCATCTGAGAAATGGCTGACATGGCCTCAGAACACTGTGAGGGTAGGGGATTCAAAATCATCCAGTTCCTCCTCTCTCACTCCCAGACTCAATCCTTTGAGATCCTTCTCTCTGGAACCTACGAGCATGAATAGTGTTGTGGGCTCTTCCTCCCTGGCCGGTCGATCTGCTTCCCTTTAAATTCAGCGCCCCCATCCCAGCTTCCACCTCCTGACCCAATCCCTGCTCCTCCTCAAAGGAGGGAAGTCAATGGGCCGGCTTGGATCCTAATTCCAGAGCCTGCCCTGGCTCCTTCTCCCACCTGTTGCCTCGGGACAGGCAATGAGGATGCTGGGCCTGCCGCTCTCTCCCCTTTCCCGCCCCTTGTCCCTCTGGTCATCCTCCGCTCCCAGATCAGCCCCTTCTGTCAACTATGGCCTCCGACCTCTGACTCTTTCTCTTCGATGCTCCGTGGCAATTGTTCACCTCATCCCAGCCCTTGATGTCTCCAATGTCTTCTGCCCTGGAAGGCGTGCAGGTGTGTCCCCTCAGAATCTGCGGCTTTGGTGAGCCCCTGAGACAAGGCTAGGGGGCCAGGTCTGTGGTGACCCCTGGACACAGCTTTACTGCTCCTTGCTCTTCCCAATAACTTTACAGCTGTTCTTGAGTCCTGACACATGCACACACCCCTACAGAAAAGGATGCACAACTGGGAAGCATCAGAGGCATGTCCCCCCTTTCTGTGGGAGCCTCCAAAGATAGTTATTTCCAAATATCTAACTTCTGGGATATTTACAGTCCACTGAAGCAGTTTGTTTGGTTCTTGTACCACCCCTTTATACCAGTGGAGTTTTTCTTAATGTCCATCCTACATCTATCTTCCTGAGATTTAAACACATCACTATTTATTTTGTCTATTTTGTTTCAAAGCCTGAGTAAAATAACTCAGACAAATTTAATTTTGTTGTGATCCAAGATTTTTTTTAAAAAAGAACACCCTTAAATTTCAAAAGCCATCTCAACTATGAACACACATACAAATTAGACTAGATAGGTAAATCTAATGAGAAAGTTACTGATAACAAAAAACATTATGGGAAAATCATGTCAGTTTCTTTTATGTTAATTCAGAATACAAAATTCAATATATTTTGGCCAGACTTCAGATATTTTAAATTCTATCAGAGCTAAGCTTAACTTTCTCTTCTTACAGGTGCTTAAAGCCTGGGCGGGGCCAGGTGCATTCCTGATTTGAGGGGCAGGAGAGAGGAGTGAGAATATGTATGCCATTTGCCTGCCTGTGGTTGGTAAAGCCTCACACTTGGCACTAGTGCCCCACTCTTGAGAAATTGAGGAGTGGCGGCGGGGCTGGAAAATGGCCTGTATAGCAATTTTCCCCAGACCATATAATCTCCACCATTGAAATTAATGGAAATTCCTACAGCATCACCAAGAAGTGACGGTACATCCTACCCCAACTAGAGCTTCCCCAGATATTACCCTCAACATTTCCCAATGCTGGCAACCCTAAGTGAGGAAGATTTTGTTGCCAGCAACCTAGCAGCAGTTGAGTTCAATCTAGGCTGAGGCTGTCTTCCTCTTCTTGCAGGTATTAAAGGTTCAAACCCACGGGTGTGAATGAACGCACACTTAGTTCAGGCACCATAACCTATGGCCTCTGTGAGGCAGACTTGTCAATTGGGACCAGCCCAGGATCTGTTCACTGTGTTTGTTTAACTGCATTATTTGCTTAAATTGGGAAATTGTGTTTTAGCATTTTTCTGTGAGCTACTTTGGAGAGCACTGCTATGAATGAATGAATGAATGAATGAATGAATGAATGAACGAACGAACGAACAAACAAACAAACAAATGAATGAGACCTCTATACAGGTTCCGCCATATCAAGGGAGGATGGAATGGTTCAACTAGTTCCCCCAGCATCCACTGCTCCACTGAAGCCAAGACTGTAATCTCGATAGGTCATCTCTGATCCACAAAGCAAGGTCACAATTCAGCTCCTGTTTCTTCCTAAAGAGCTGTTATCTGTACATATGGTGACTTTGGATTTTATTGAAAGCCCTGCATTAACTTCAAGACCCTGCTGTAGCTAGACAAACAGTGTCAGATGTGGCCTGGAAAAGGAAGCTTTCTTGTTTGCCTTCTGGTAACACTCTGCTTTCAGTGCCTAAAAGACAATTGCTTCCTTGCAAACACAGGCAGATTAAATAGACTGCATTTTCTCCTTTTTGCCATCTGCCCTTTGCTTACTTTATTTTAAGCTGCATGACTAAGCTTTACTATCTGACATGATGTGAAGGTGGGCCCTGCTGATTTTCTACTCAGCTCCGTGAGGCTTGTAATGAATCTGAAGATGCAGAACTGAATGGTAAAAATGGAGGGGGGGGGGAGGACTGAGTCAGAAAATCAGAGACTGTATAATAAATTGCTTGCTGTGCCAAATAGCAGGATTAAGACACTGACACAGAACAAAACCTTCTCAAAGAAAGTTTCACAATTAAGGGAAATGGATCATTCCACTTTCAGAAACAGGAAACTCGTGGTGCAGTTGCTAGAAATAGATGCCTTGTTCCCACCACCCACACTGCAGGTGCATACTCAAGATTACACAACAGAAATTACTTGCTCTTAATGCTTTTAACCCACCTTATTACATTGGCAGTCCGGATGGTTAAAGTGTAGATTTTGCTAACCCTTTGATGTATACTCCTGGGAAAAATGGAAATTCCAAGATATAGTGATTAGGATTCCAAAACTAGAGTCAGTAGGAATTCTGGATTAATCAGTCCTGAGCACCAGTGTTCGTTTGGGATCTGGCAGCATGCACTTTCATAGGGGCTCCAGCCTCCAGGTGGAACTTGGGGGGTTTCCTGGAATCACAGCTCATCTCCAGACTACAGAGATCAGTTCCCCTGGAGAAAATGGATGTTTTGGAGGGTGGACTAAATGGCACTGTACCCCACTTAAGTCCCTATCCTCCTTAGGCCCCATCCCCAAATCTACAGGAGTTTCCCAACCTGGAGCTGACATCCCTACCCCTTCATCCCCCACTGGTGGCCAAGAGGGATCTGTCAACCCTAACTTTCAGTCTGCCCCACACTGCCCAAGTTTGTGCAGCCGCTTACACGCCCATCTGCTGTGACATTCTACTCCCTTTGGCTATTTTGGAAATGTTGGCTGTGTGTACATTTGGTATCTGGACCTCCTCTGGAAACTGTTTAGCTAAATACCCTAAGATGCCCTGCCTTCTTTCTCCCTCTTTGCCCCATTGTTTCCTAATCTCTTGTCTGAGAACATTGCAGAGTATGTTTGGGCTGTTGAAATATTGTCTTTTAATGTGGGTGTTCTAGTGATGGGTATTGGTACGGCTGCTAGATGCGTTGATCATATTGTTACTGCTTGAGCCTGCTGATTAGTCTCCTCCATAAACAATCTTTTTACTATTTCTAGATTCTCAGTATTCTTTTCCATTCAAAAGCTTTGCCAGTTTGTCAGTCATCACATTTGTATATGCCATTTGTATAGGATTGGGGGCATTCCCTAAGATGGGAGTCAAACCTGAGGAAGCCGCTCCTTTAGCACAGAAGTGAGAGGAAGCAGAAGGAAGGTCGCTTCCTTATACCCAGAATATCCTAGCATGACCATCGGCCAAACTGGAAAGGGGGCTACATTTGCACAGAGACACATAGAGGGTGAATATGTCTCCCTGACTGCACATGCTTGCTGTATTTGACAATGTATATGAATAACACAACGGATCCTCCTTGCCACTAGTAGTTCATAACTGACCTGTCTCCTAATACTGAAGTCAAGCAAATATAATCCATCTTCTGAATGTGGATGTTGCCCTTTAAGCTAATGGTGACTGATGCGTTCATTTCTCATGACTCAATTCATTTAATCCTTTCAAAAACCATCATAGCCCATGGCTGTTGCCACATTAGGTAGCAAGGAATTCCACAAATAGATCTCGGAAGCTAAGCAGGGTTAGTATTTGGTTAGTATTTGGATAGGAAACCACCAAGGAAGTCCATGGTCACTAGTACACAGAGGCAGGCAATGGCAAACCTGAACATATCGTATCTTGCCTTGAAAACCCTACAGGGTTACCATAAATCACTGCATCTTGGCAGCACTTTCCACCGCCACCATTACATAGGCATTGTTGCTGGTACAACACAACCAGCAGGAGAATGAGGAGGTAGAGAGGTAGACAACCCAGAGGTGGCAGGATTTTAATTGCTGATCAAATGGCTACACCCCCAAGTCTGCCTGAAATTTAGATGGGAGGGTGCCTTGGATGACAGAAGCAATCCCTGAAAAATCTGTGCCAAAGGAGTAGAGTTATACCCAGAAATGTGTTTTGTATTGGAATAAAGGGAAATGAAATTGATTTCCCACCATAAATTCCAATATATAATAAATTGATGGAATTTTTTAAATTATGGATAACGGGATTTGATGTTTCATCTTCAATTCTTTTTTCTTTCTTTTCTTTCTTTCTTTTTTTGGTGAATTGTTCCTTAGAACTTTTTGAGACCTTTCTGGAATAGCATATGTTTCTTTGACCCAGCATGGCAATGAGAGGAGGAACATTCATGACTTTGGTTCTATGCCCCTTAGCAGACTGCTGGCTCTCCATTAGCAGCTTGTTCCTTTAGTTAGACATTATTGAAGTTATTTCACATACATACGATTGATGGCATACTCAGTAGCTAACCCTACCTCTCTGACAAGTGTACCTTCCAGTATAAGTGTATTTGTCAGAGTCATGCTTCATATTCATAGGTATACCTGTCAAAAAATAGTTGTAGACCTACAAGTAAAGGTTCAAGTCCAACTTAAAACTTTTGAGGAATGAAGAGGGTTGATTTTCTCAAATTCTCCCTTCCCACTATAGACCTCTGACTCCCCCCAAGCTATTCCTGGCCATTCCCCAGGAGCAAGATCTCAGGGGATATTAAGCATCGGCAAGGAAGTGGAGGCAGGGAAGTCTGCATTTTGCAGATGGAAATCCATCTGTGGAAATTAGGCAGGATCCAAGCCAATGCAATGTGCGAAAAAAGGACCTTTTATATATGCAGGAGAATAACCATAACTGTTATTCCCAATGGAACCAATCCATTTGGATTTAAAATTTGAACGTTTTGCTTCCCCACCTTCTATCACGTTCTTTGACTCCAGTGAGGAGACTGCAGATGGAATTTGGACTCTGCAAGCAATCACTTAGGTCTTAACATCTTTATTTTTATTAGCTTTTAGCCCCATCAGATTTGTTTATATCTCCAGAGGTATGCAGGGGCTAGAAAAGCAGCTCTTATGGGTGTGGGGGCTTTGTGAGGTCTGACGTTTAACATCCCTCTGAGCCAAGGTAGATAAGAGCAATCACAGCCTGTCTCAATGTCACACAAGCAACCCAGAATAACACAAGCCAGGCAGAGAAAACACAGAGGTTTCTGCCTTTTGTTTGAAGTGGTGAAGAAGTGCAGGACAGAGCCATAAACAAATGAGGGAGGAAGTAGGAGACCATGGCTGTCAGGCCTTCAAGAGTTTATACTTCTCAGATAATCTTGACTGGCTTGAAAGGTTTGGGTGGGAGCTATTTTTTTTCCCTTGGGACTCTATGGCCTCGCATGTCCAAGTCCATCTTTCTTCTTAAAAAAAAACTGAATAGTGATCAAATAGAAGTCATAAGATTGACACCTAAATTAGCCTTGGACTCTCTGTTGCAACCAAAACCAGAAGAGTTTTTGACCCTCCAAACAATGCCTTGATATTTTACCTCTTTTTTTTCTATACTGTTTTTTCTGATAGTCCAATAACACAGTGTTGGTGAGACAGAAGAAAGCAGGGCACCACCATCCAGAAAGCCAGTGTGGTATAATGCTTAAGAGCAGTGGAGTCTAATTTGGGTTTGATTCCCCACTCCTCCACATGAAGCCTGCTGGGTGACCTTGGGCCAGTCACAGTTCTCTCAGAGCTCTCTCAGCCCACCTACCTCACAAGGCGCCTGTTGTGGGAAGAGGAAGGGAAGGTGATTGTAAGCCACTTTGGGACTCCTTAAGGTAGAGAAAAGTGGGGTACAAAAACCACCTCTTGTTCTTCTTGCTGTTGCTCTGCTGAAGACAGGGTGCAGGGGGAGAGAAGACTGTGCTTTCCATGAGGCTCTTCTGCTCTTCTCATGACTTCATGGCCTTTGCTCCACTGAGGACAGGAAAGGGAAACCAGCATTATTACTCAGTTAGCGACTGAAAAGTGGCAGCACCCAATGTTTGTGGTGCCAGTAGTGAGCCTCCAGGCAGCCCTTGTGCCCTGCCTCACAGACTGCTGGTGTCAGCCATGCCCAGGAAATTCCTAGTTCACATTTTGACTCTACTATTCATTCATTAGGCAGCTATTCTTCTCTCAGCCTTCCCTTCCTACAACCTGTAAAACACTTCCCCATCTTACAGGACAGAACATATACAGAAGTCTTATACCAAAGACCACTGGTCTAAGGTTAGTCTTGTCTACTATGACTGGCTTCTTCAGGATCTCATAAAGAGATCTTCTACATCATCTACAACCTGATCCTTTTAACTGGAAATGCTGGGGATGAAATAGGGTTGCCAAATCTGTTTTGGTCGGGAGCAGGGGCTCCCGGCCGGCGTTTGAGATGTGTGCGCGCGCATAGCGCGCGCGTCACCCGGAAGTGACATCGCACGCTGGGGCGGGGCCACGCCATTTGAGGGGAAAACTCTTTGTTTTCACCTCAAATTGCGTGGCCCCGCCCCCAGTGTGCGACGTCACTTCCGGGTGACGCGCATGCGGGGGTGGGGTTTCCCCGGGGCCCGATTTTCGTTGTGTCGAAAATTGGGCCGTCAAAGCAGGGGATTCCCCGCCCCGCCCCCCGGCGCCATTTGGGAACCCTAGGATGAAACCTGGGACCTTTACATGGTGGCAAAAGGTACAAATGGAATCTAGATATGCTAAAGATAAACCATTCGGCTTTTACGACAACCCTTTAGAAGTAGATACGATTTTATTGTATGTGGAACAAAAATGTATTTTAAAAATGTATACTCTGTTATTAGAATATAGGATGCAAGATGAAGTGGTAAAAGATGTAATGATTCAATGGGCAAAGAATTTGGGACATAATATAGATTTAGATCAATGGTCACAGATTTGGAAAAAAATATAAAAATTACTAAAGCCATCTCTCATAAAGGGAATATATATAAAAAATGTTTTATAGATGGTATATTACCCCGATAAACTTACTAAAATTGATCCAAAATGTTCAAATGAATGTTGGAAATGCCAAAATAAGGTGGGGTCTTTCTATCATATGTGGTGGTTTTGTGACAAAGCTAAAAAATATTGGGCTCAGATACATGAAATATTGCAGAAAATGTTAAAATGTTCTATACCCTTTGTACCAGAAATATTTTTGTTAAATATTTTACCTGAAAGTTGTAAGAAAAATTATTCCTATTTGATTCTGTATGTAGTTACTTCTGCCAGAATTTTATATGCAAAATATTGGAGAAGAGTGGAAACCTCTACCAAAGAAGAGATTATAAACAAAACACTGGAAACAGCAGAAATGGATAAATTGAAATTATTATTGAAAAATCATCCAGAAAAAAACATTTCAAAATACATAGGCAAGATTCTACACTTGGTTGAAGAATTACAACAACTCAAAAGTTATAGTTAAATAAAACACTGGTGAGGATACAGAGACGAGAGTTTGTTATATTAGCAACAAAAGACTAAAAATTTCTGAGATGGAATATTTGAATAATATGGATTAACTATAAGGCATAAATATGGTAATTATCTAAAAGATTTTCCCCGATGTGTGCTGAGTGCGTGTATGTAAAAATTCAATAAAATGTTGTTAAAAAAAATAAACCTGGGACCTTTACCACAGAGCCTCAACACTACAGAAATAATATTCTATTCATTAGAAAGGAAGTTTTCTTTCCATGTGAACCGTCAAGAAATTAAAAAGGCTGGCTTAAATTCATGTACAAGTTTTTAAGAAAACAACCTTTTGCATATAACCTTTTGTTACATTCATGATCATCTTCTGCCCAGGTAGACATGGGTAAGAAAGACAGTTGTAAAATACTGCCTATAACAAACACAGAGACACATCAACACAGAGACAACCAATCCCCATAGAAGAATAGGTTTTTATACCTTGCTTTTCTCTACCTTAAGGGGTCTCAAAGTGTCTTACAATCGCCTTCCCTTCTTCCCCCATGACATTGACCTTGTGAGGTAGGTGGGGCTGAGAGAGTTCTGGAAGAACCTTGACTGGCCCAAGGTCACCCAGCAGGCTTCATGTAGTGGAGGGGGGAATCAAACCCAGTTCTCCAGATTAGAGTCTGCTACTCTTAACCACTACACCACACTGGCTCATAGAAGCTGTACAGAGAAAGCAGAAAACACCATTGAGTAAAATCATAACAGTTCCTAGAAACAGTGTCATACCCAAGCACCACCTGGCCAGAGAAAGAGCCAACCCACAGGTGTGCAGGCTGGTGGGTCACAGTCGGTTCTGAGGGTAGAGCCCTGGGACTCACTGTCATCTATGCCCAAAAGGCACACTGAGTTTTCCTGCATGCCTCTCTTTTCCTACAGCCCCTTCTGAGCCCCAGAAAGACCATTCTTGGGGCTGTGGAACCTGAGCAGAGGAACGTCTATGAGGGACAGTGGGCTAAAGTGAGCCGGGATGAAGGGATGAAATTGACCGCTTGCCTCAATGGAACTGTGCTTGCAGAAAAGGAAGGAGGAGCAATTCCACTCCCTTGTCTTTTCTCATTCCCCTCCCACCCTGCACAGCTATTCTTCTGCACAGGTCTGGAAACAATACGAATGATCTTCCCTGGAGTCAGAAGGGTCTACAGAAACACAGAGGAATGCAGGAAAACTCTACATGCCATTCAAAGAAGGGTAGAATGCACACGACTTATACTCCTGTCATGTACCTTCTGTTTTACTAATCATACACAAACCTGTGACCAAACTTGATGAGTGAGTAGGGATAATCTTCCTACATAGTGATAGCCTACTTACTAACTTGACACCATTCTAACATTTTGTTTCTGTAGAGTTAATGAATAGAAGAAAAATGCAATCAGCCCTAGATTGGTGCCTTATTAGTGCAATTCAGAGCCAGTTTGCATATGTGTGAAAAGTACTTTTAGTAAAACATTAATAGCTACCTTTAGCAAAATATGAAAGGGAAAACCGAGGACAATAGGAGTGGTGCCGCCATTAACTAAGGCAAGAGGATAAGAGTTTGCATAGCTGTAAGGCCATTGTGGTGGATTAATTAAGAGGTTTTATGGGTGAATCCCAAAGTGGATCCAGCTAGAGAAACTGGAGTGGCTCACATCTATTATCTATCTAAGAGAAATAAAAAGTCTGAAGAGGCTTGGAGTAGCTGGGATGTATTGCGGAGAGATCCAGAGGGGCTTCAAGGAGGCATTTCAATTAATAGGTTAATAGGGGTCAGATGTTAACATGAAGGACACATTGGGTTTTTTTCTTAGATCTTGCATTATAGTCAGCTGTAGAGTTTTATGTGCTTTTCCTCAAGTTTCAATCAGTTTGCAAATGTTCATTATATATATGAAGGGTGCACGGCTGAGTTCCTGTAAACTCTCAAGCTCTTGCTAAATTTAAACAGTGATCTCATTGTAAGTGAGGACCTCTTCACAGTAGAAAGACCAAGTATATGTATCCAGGTGAAGACAGACTGGATTTGCCAGAGAAAAATAGCCCTTGTGTGATCCTTTACAGATGTTATGGCAGCAAAGATGAAAACTCCAACCCACCCGCCTCAGCATGGGTCAAGTACTACTTGCTTTTTTACCACCTATGCTTCTGCTTCCTATATCTGGATAGGTAGTGGTAGGAAGCATCTACACTGAACACTATAGACAACCAAGGTCAAAATGTTTTACGATTCAGCTGGGTTGTCAATAGAACAGCATGTGTGGTCCTTCATAGAGTTCTGAAATCAAATTAGTGTCTTTTTTGTTTGTTTTTTGTTTTGTTTTTGAATTTTGTAATGATGAGCCTTTTATTTATTTATTTATTTTAATTATCCATTCAGGTATTCATGATTTAGTTAGTTAGCAGTAGTTTTGTACCCCACCTTTGTCCTAACACAGTCAGGACCCAAAGTGGACAATAACAATCAGTGCTATACTGAAAAAGAGCAGTTTCTGTCAAGAGCTCTCTTGGCCCCACCTACCTCACAGGGTGTCTGTTGTGCGGAGGGGAAGGGAAAGGAGTTTGTAAGCTGCTCTGAGACACCTTTGGGTAGTGAAGGGCAGGGTATAAATCCCATCTCTTCTTCTCTTCTTCTTCTATGGGAGGTGCCATGATGCTATTGTGGAGTACTGGAAGTGTTCTGTGTCCACAGGTGTGTGATTTTAAGTTTTGTTACACCCTTGGGGGGGGGACAAAACCTGTTGCCTGCCTCCCTCACCTCACTGGTGAACTTAGTAAAAACTGTCCCAGTTAAAAGATAAGGGGAAAAGACTATAGGTGTATGTTTGCAAACAAAACCACATGACATTCAATGAAATGCCCTTCTCCTAAATGAATCACTGTAGGCTGACACTGAATTCACTATGGTAGCTGGAGAAACACTATACAAGGCAAGATGACCACCACATTGTCACAGAGACTTCCAATGAATGCGAGCAAAATATGGTGAAATAAGATCATGGCAATGGTGTAACCAGTGCTATTAATGCTCAGTTGGGCAGGGTTTTCTTATGTAGCCCCAAGGCAATCATGAGTATTTCATCCTTTTGATGATGAATAACTAGGAAGAAGAAGCTCAGAAAGTTAACTGGGAAGAAAGTAATAACTGGACAGAAAGTGCCATCAGATGTAACTCCCATAGATCAAACAAGTAGTATGGCTAGTAGCAAAAAAAAACCTACTGAAAACTGCAAAGCAGTTTGTAAGGTTTGTCATGCCAATGAAGAAATCCAGTGACTGGCTCACCATTGTTGCCTCCATGGAGCTAGATCAAGATGGGTAGCCATGTTAGTCTATCTGTAGCAGTAGAAAAGAACAAGAGTCCAGTAGCACCTTAAAGACTAACAAAATTTGTGGCAGGTTATGAGCTTTTGTGAGTCTGGTATCTGAAGAAGTCAGCAGTAACTCACAAAAGCTCACACCTTGCCACTTATTGTGTTAGTCTTTAAGGTGCTACTGGACTCTTGCTGTTTTCCATTGTTGCTCCCATTGAATATGGTAAGGTCATCAGATGAACCCATTTATGCATCCCTAATTAAGACAAAGACATCCACATCTAAAAGTAACATCAAAGCTTATTTAGAAGGAGCATTTCTTATGTGTCCAAAAAAGGCTCTAGAGCTACTATCTCTTGCCTTATCCTGCAGGCATGGTTGATTTGCTACACCAGAAAGTACAATTCTAATAGCACTTGTTGCAGCTTCAAGAAAAATCAAACAGACTTAATGGCTAGCCATAATGGTCTTTTTAAAAATTTTCTATGATTTGTGCATTAGCAGCATGGAATAGATATGTGCTCAGTGTGGAAGTTATTATTTGCTAATTTGCGGCTTTAAAAAAAACACAGCACACTATCTATTATGCATCACGCATTACAATTACAACAACAGTTTGATTAATCACTAGCAGTCGGTTTTGTGCTGCTCTGCTATGGAATTCTGGGTAATGGTGTTGTTTACCATTTAGCAAGTAGCAACATTTCACTCTGTTTCACTACATTAAACTGCTCAAATAAAGCAAATGGATATTGAAAGGAGTTGGCCATCTGCCTTTATTTTCTCTTACTTTTGTTAGGGGGGGGCAAATCCCACCATCTCTGAAAGGACAAGGAACACAGCCATGAAACAGATAGTGACAAAAAACAACCTTTAAAAAATCAGGTCAAAATCTCATCTAGATGCAGGCTGGATGAATGGTAAAAAGCTTGGTTTGTGGATTTGGAGTGGGTCTCAAGACCAGCAATGAAATCTAATGATTATTTAATGGTGCAGCGCTTGATGCTGGATTATGTGAGACTTCTCCTCCTCCCGTTAAGAATTTGATGAATAGGTCTTGTGACAGCCATTTAGGAATAAACAAGAATTCATCAGTCTGTATAAGAAGGAGCCAGTTTATAGATGAAGTTTCAGGAGGTAATTCATGAGGTCAGTCCCATTTAGATGTAGACTATTAGGGCTCAGCTTTTGAGAAGTGGCCATACAAGGGACTTACTCCAAACAGGGCCCAGAAACACAAAGCCCTCTTTCAGAAGGAAGCCTGAAATTTTTATGACCCTGCTGCTAGGAAGCACATCAACTTGTCACTGTGAAGATCTGCTAGGGCAGGACCTCATCACTCTATTAAAGAGCTCTGTGACCCTATTGATTTGAAGTATTTAAAGCAGGGGTGAAGTTCAAAGCAATTTCTTTTCTATACTATTACTCAGCCTCTCTCTGTCCTTGCTCTAAAACATCTGCTGTCAGTTCCTCTCTGGTGTTTGACTCTGGAATCTGTCACCAGAGAACAGAGTAGTTTTATTTGGAATAAATTGGATTCCTCCCCCCCCCCCATTCCCTCTTCTTCAGTTTTCAGCATCTAGTATTGAGATCAATGGTTTACACTTCTTCATGAGCCAAAAGACATAACTGTCTCTTTAGGGAAATGTCTCTTTATGTCTCCTTAGGGGAATGATTCAAGCAGAATACTCCTAAAATTCTCTGATTTAATACATCCACTCCATGAATTAGCAGCCATCAGTGGCTCTAACTAGCCTATCCACAAAAACTATGACATTTAATTTTCAGGGGAAACAACAGAGAAAACCAACACTTTTAATCCTGACACACTGGTAGTGTAAAAATTTGTTCAATCACAACCTCTTTGTTTTCGCAACCACATGTTGACTTGCAATCTCTCAACTACAGAAATGTCCCAAATATTACCCAGGATTATTTTTCACATAAAAAATAACTATTTTGATGGAGCAGAAATTCTTCCAGACTAACACATTGCACAAAGATTTGTCTTTTTTCCTATTTTTCTAGGTATCCCCTAGAGGACAATGCTTTTGATGCTCTTTTCCCTGCTGATCCGATTCCTTTGTTTATTCCTGGATTAATCACATGAAGGATCCTATTTACAGGAATCTAATACGAATGAGATAACATCAAGACAATGTTCAGTTTTTTGTATGCAAGTGATGATATTACTGAGGGCAAGTGAAATAAATACCGAGTGAGAACCAGTGAGGGCAATTCTGGGAATCATTGTTTGCACAGTGCTGAAAAATGATCAGAATGTATGCTTATTTAGATTGTTAAAATATTTCCAAAAATGGTGAATAATGTCGACACAATTCCAAAACTGAGTCTTCTGGAGGGATATTTATATTAACCTGTTGTGGGCACCCAAAAGACACACAAATGTTTTTTGGTTTTTTAAAAAATTTGCATTAATTTTCATGGATTAGAGCCCACATAATCAGTCTCATGTACTGAGTCCTTACTAGGCATACACACAAGCTTATAAAGAGAAAAAGGTTGTATAAGGCAGGGTTAAGGGGTCATGACGTGCAGGAAGTACAGGGTGAAATGTAATTATGTAAAATTCAGATGTAATCAAGAAAAGTACAGAGACCATTCAAAATAGCAGTAACTGGTGATAATACAATTGTCTTAGTTTTGCTAAACTGGTTGTGGGTTAAATGCTTAGGCGATCCATGTTAAGTGCTTAGCATAAAAGATGACAGAAAGCTTCTTCATGGGTTCTAATTCAGCAGTTTCATGCTGCCGTCTTCCTTTGCCATTCTTTTGCTAGAGAATGCTGAGTTTTAGCCGCCCTGCGCCTGCCTTGGTAGGGAGGGTGGGGTATAAACAGAATAAAATAAATAAATAAATAAATAAATAAATTTAGATCTGCAGCAGAGTTTTGGGACATTAACATATTTTACCATGGATATTGGAATATTGCTCTCTTTAATGTTATTTATTTTATTTCATTTATTTCATTTATTTTTCCAGTAGAAAATTATTTATATGCAAAGGGGTCCTTCCTTCCTTCCTTCCTTCCTTCCTTCCTTCCTTCCTTCCTTCCTTCCTAAAATTTATACCCTGCCTATCTGCCCTTATCAGGGCTACCAAGATGGCTAACAGATAACATATTTAATAAAAACACATCTTAAATACTATTAAAATCAAAAACATATCATTAAAACAATTAAAACTGAGCTCAAATACACACACCAAAACATAAAAACAATTAAAATATAGTTCAAAAAGGAGGGATCATTAAGGTTCTGTCACACAAAACAAAAAAGTCTTCAAATACGGATGAAAGGCAGCAGCAGAAGGAGACAGGTAAATCTCTGAAGAAAGTTCCAGTATTTTAGTGTCAAAACCAAGAACAATGTTGCCAACCTCCAGGATTACAATTGATCTCCAGATGACAGACATCAATTCCCCTGAAGAAAATGGCTGTTTTGGAGAGTGGACTATGGCATTATACCCCGATGAGGTCCCTCCCCTAACTCAAACCCCCATCTTCCGCAGGGTCCATCCCCAAATCTCCCGGAATTTTTCAACCCAAAGTTGGCAACCATAACTGATAAAGTTATTTCCCAGGTTTCCACCCTCCAAATGTCAAAAGTTGGGAGCGCCTGAAGCTAGGGACCTGGAGATTCGCCTGGAATTACACCTCATCTCCAGACGATAGAGATCAGTTCCCCTGGAGAAAATAGATGCTTCGGAAGGTGAACTCTATGGCATTGTAACCCACTAAGGTCCCTGTCCTCCTCATACTCCATTCCCAAACCTCCAGGAGTTTCCCAAACTTGATCTAGCAACACTACCCCCACATTCCCCACTGGGGCCAGGGGGGACCTGGCAGCCCTACCTGAAGCAAGGTCTCAGAAGATGGCTGTAGCAGTTGGATGGGTTTGTAAAAAAGTAGGCTGTCTTTCAGCTATGCTGTTCCCAAGCAATGCTCCCTCTAAGCTATGGAGTCCGGTGAGCAAAAATTCTACTTTCTAAGCTACTTACATTAAAGTTGTGAGCAGGTGATTTAGCTACTGTATAAATTAGTTTACTCTGGAACCATCCTTCCTGAGCTAAGACAAAAATGTGTGAGCCGAAGGCTAAAAAATTGTGAGCTAGTTCACACTAACTCAGCTTAGAGGGAACACTGGTCCCAAGCCATTTTGTGCCTGGAAACAGATTGGAAACAAAATGGAAACAGATTGTGCCTGGAAACAGAATTGTGTCTGGAATAGAGATGTGAAGGCCTGGAAAAAAACCAGAAAAAATAGAGGAAAAACCTGACGCCTTTTTTGTTTTTTCTGAAAAATTGGAAAAATTGAAAAAAGAAAAGAAAAAATAGATTATGGAACATTTTATTTTAACATGATGAATAAAATATTTTAAGACAAGGTGTTCAAATATTTTCCAAATCATTTCTAAAAAATATGTATGGTATCAGATTGATCTAATTTCTGTGCACTGAGGACAAGCAAGTCGTAGGTTACAAACTGAACTCTCCAATGCAAGAACAAGATGCATTTCTTCCTTTAGGAGGTGCTATTGTCACCAGAAAAGAAAAAGGTTTCAGTTATGTTTTTGCATGTGGGTGGGTATTCTGTTTGTAATAATTGTTTGGATACACTATATTTTTAATATGCTAGTTGTGATAATTTCATGCCAAGTAAAAATGTCCATAGTCATATTTTATGTTCCTAAAGTAACAGAATGACTTTCAATCTAGAAAAGACAAAAGAAATGCTAATGTAGCATTTTTTCTCCATTTTTTCCCAGAAATAAAACAGTGGTTTTTTCCAAGCTTCAAAATTTCTGGAAATTTTACATCTCTAGCCTGGAAACAGATTGGGGGCCAAGACTGGAGTAATATGGTCTGCATGACCCACTCCACTCAACGTTCCAGCTGTAGCATTCTGCTCCAATTGAAATGTTCAAACACTTTTCAAGGGCAGCCCCATGTAGGGTGCATTGCAGTAATCTAATCCAGGGGTGTCAAACATGTGACCTGGAGGCCGGATCAGGTCCCCAGAGGGCTTCTATCAGGCCTGCAGTGGAACTGGCTGTCTTCTGCTTCTTCTTACAATTCTGCTGCTGCTGCATCATCATAGGTTTGCAGCTTACAGATACACACCTGAACAGCATACTCAAGATTGCAACAGGACAGACATTTTGATGCAATAATTCAGAGCAAGAGATGTCAGTTATCAGACTCTGTTAAATAACCAAAATATTGCAAGAGTGCTAATGTTTTAAGCATGTTTTTATTTTAAGTAAAAAAACCACGTTTGTGTCCTTTAAAAAGTTTATATCTCCGCTACCTGGCATTACATTTTATGACGCACATGGCTCGGCCCTAGGAGGTCCCATTTATGTCAGATTTGGCCCTCATAACAAATGAGTTTGACACCCCTGATCTAATCTATATGTAAACAGGGCATGTACCACAGTGGTTTATCTTTTCTGCCCAGGAAAAACTGCAGCTGGCCAGCCAGTCAAAACTGGTAAAAAGCATTCCCGGCCACAGCTGCCTCCTGCTTATGCAGTAGTGGGTCCAAGAGCACTCCAAACTATGAACCTTCAGTAAAGGTTTTCCTTGCTCGAAAGCCAATCGAATCTGACTCTAGGGGGTGGTGCTCATCTCCATTTCCAAGCTGAAGAGCCAGCGCTGTCTGAATATGTTTTCATGGTCATGTGGCCAGCGTGATTAAACACCGAGGTACATGGAATGCTGTTACCTTCCCACCAAAGCGGTACCTATTTATCTACTTGCAATTTCTTGCTTTCGAACTGCTGGGTTGCTATTTATTCAGTTAATACCCTGCCGTCCCCGCCATCTAGAGCAGGTAACACCTTAAATCCTGGGCCAGACCTTCTGGATTAATTTTCAGTTTATTAGCCTGCATCCACTCCAAAACTGCCTCTGGGCACAGGTTCTGGGTTTCTGCATCCTCCCATGGATCAGTTGGAAGCATGAGACAGTGTCATCTACATATTAGTGAAAACACAGCCCAGATCTCTGGATGACGTCACCCAGTGGTTTCATGTAGACGTTGGAAAGCCTAGGGGTCAAGATGTGTCTTTACCCCACCAGGCTCACACACTTACTTCAACAATACTTCAACAATCCTTGTAATAATCTTACCTTGCATTTCATTCTAGTTTTGTTTGAAAATTTTAGTAAAGTTGTTAATTTGTAAAGCTTGTAATCCTACCTTTCTATTTTGAAAGCATTTAGGGAAGATTACAAAGATAATAGAATATCAACAATACAAATAACAACAATTAAATAATATAATAATAAAAATAAATAATAAAAATAAACAAAAAAACAGAAGCAATTAAAGCCCATCCTGCAGCCCATCCAAACCTAGCTTTAAAGCCTTGGAACTATTAAAAGGAGCTATAATAAAAGTTGGTGACTCATAGCATGTTGTAAATAGTCATTACAACAGGAAATGGACAACTAAGTGAGCCCTGAGTGGGAAAATAATTGGTGGTCCACACAGCACCTGCACAATAAAGAGAAAACACATCTCCCTAAAACATATCTTCCAAATACTGGTGTATTTGAAGATGCTGGTGGAATTTTAGCAATCCAATCAATGAAACAGCTGAGCAAATATTTCTCATGTCCCTCTTCCCTCCACTGCCTCTTTTGATACCCCAAAAAGCTACTGCAGGAGGTCATAGACTTACATGGGCTGGCAGAGATCTTCAGGGCGGATTCAGAAATATAGCCCCACCTTCTTCATTCACTGACAAAGCTTCTGAAACTGCATTGCTGGAAAAGGGAGGAAAAGCACTTTCACCCAGTTCCTCCTCTTCACTGCAGCCTCTGATGTGTGTGGCTTGTTGTCTGCATGGGACCCTATGACCTCCATCATCATCAGCCTGAGGTTGGTCAAAAGGGAGAACGGGGGGGGGGACTCATAGAAGATCCACATCTGCCAATGCATCACACCAACAGCTGATAGGATGCAACAAATAAAATTAAGCTATAACTGTTAAAAAAAAAAAAACATCCCCCCAGTGGCCTCACATTGAATCACTAATGGACTTTCAATTAGTTGCATGGAGAATATAAAAATATAAACACAAAACTTCAGTAAACAACTCAGTTATTTCTAAGTGTCAGTGAGCAAACCTTGCAGCTAGTTTGGAAAGAGTTTTATTTCTTTTTCAAACAATTTGTACTCTCATATTTTCCTGCTAAAGCTACAGGCAGCCAAGCACCTTCTGAGCAGTTAATAACAGATTAAGCATTGCGCGTGCATTACAGATTTGTTTCTGTGACACTGGGCAAGTTGCAGTAATAAGCTGTGGAGTGAAGGAGATTAGCATGCCATTTGGATGATATCAGGCATTTCAAAATTAACAAACAAAAAGTGTCAGGCAGGGAATGCAAATGAAATTGCTTTAAAATAATGTAGAACAGTAATGTGCTGACACAGAAAGAATGGGAAATCTTAGAGATGGGTGGGAAATGATTACAAACAAGGGTTCCAATCCAACAGAGCATGCATAGAGCAACTAAAACTGTGTGCACATCTTTTATAAAAAGTGGAATCTTCCAGCTCAGCTGTTTGGCAGGAAACAGAAAATGGAGAACTAAACCAGCTCCCCTCCCAAAGACTGGTCAAACAGCAGCTGGTTTATTAAGGATGATATGGATGATATGGACTACTCTATCAGCAACCCAGAGATGGTGGGGATTGAACCTGGGACTCTCTTCATGCAAAACAGAGGCATTCCCCATAAGCCACGCCCTTTCACCAAGCTTTAACTCATAGCAATAACTATGGGATCAGGAAAAAAGATGGTGCACATTTTATGTGCACGATTTCCCAGGGACAAGCCTGTAGATGTGTTTTTTCACAAGCAGATTTCTAACTTGTCAATAGTTATTGTCTCATGAACCTTCCGGGCTGAAAGCAAAGGAGACACACATCAACGTGCCCCTCCCCAGTTGGACTCAGTAATGTGTGCAATGTAACATGCCAATCCTGCTGCGAACCTTTCTTTGGTTTCAATGGGATTTGTACAAGACTCCCACATAAATTGCATGGAAATTGTACAAAGCTGTGCAAAGTGGATGGTGCATTACTGTCACATATATATGTGTGCCTTGACCTGGATAGCACAGACTAGCCCGATCTCGCCAGATCGTAGAAGGTAATAGGGTTGGTCCTGATCAGTATTTGGATGGGACACCACCAAGGCAAGCCAGGGTTGCTATGCAGAGCCAGGCAATGGCAAGCCACCTCGGAACATCTCCAACCTTGAAGACCCTACAGGGGTTGCCATAAGTCAGCTACAATTTGACATCACAAAACAAAAACAAAGTGGTTCTCTCTGGTTAGCCTCACTGGGCATCTCCTGTTTCTGTTGCATAAGGATCCATATTATATTTTCTTTAATGATTGCATGGCCACAGCCTACCTGGCACACATGTGTGCCCACACACACACATACATACATATATATGTATATATATACATGTGTGTGTGTGTGTGTGTGTGTGTATATAATCACAGCGATTGTTTCTGATTGATTTATATAGAGGAAGATTATCAGGTTACTCTTTGATGTCTATCAATCAACGTGTCTCTATTGATGCTGACACGCTCTGGGGAAGAAAATCGTCTCATGCCGTGTTTAGTTGTCACATGTGAAGCTCTTTTCTTTTTATACGTAAAACTGCTTATCAAGCTAAAGGCACACTCAATAATGAATTATGTTTATCGAGAGATAACTGTCGCACTGTTTGTTCAAGTGGTATCATTGCCGGATCTGACTGTTTTTGCCGACAGATGCACCTCTCGCTTGTCAGTCATAACGAGTATCCTTTGCAGCTTTGCATTTTATCTAGTCAGCAAAAGAAATCACGTTACTGCAGCTCAGAGGTCAATATGAAATACACCAGCAGAATCCCTAGCAGTCTCTGTCTCTTTCTCTGTGTGGAAGAAGTCTAGAAGATTAGAAAAGAAGATAACAGTTGGCATTATGCTCTCAGCAGAAAGAAGGGAAAGAAAAAATATTAACAAAAACAACTCAAAACATTTATTTTATCTTACATTTAAAGGGGGGGGAACATGGGAACCATGGAAGCCACCACAAAGGAAACACCATAACTAGCTGAAATCATCTTGAGTTCATGCTGTAGAATATATTGGCATTTATGGCCTATTCTCCCAGGGTGCATTTCAAACTGAAACTTGATGGGCCAACTGTACTCCATTAAAAACAGAAAAGATTATACTGGATCGTTTCCCCCTAGTGAACTGGGTGGAAATGAGTATTTTTTAAAAATCACAGTTCTGCTGCCCCTCCCCCCATCCTCTCCCATCAATCTAAATGTTTAAGGTCAATCCAAAGGCAATGTTGTTTTTTTAATTCCATTCTTCTCCAAGATTATGGATGGTACAAAAATTTATGGGGCATACAAATTTATTACCATGCTAATAGGGCCCCTTGTTTATATCCTGTGACATATGCTCAGAATCAGTACGAAATGACCATATTTTTAAAGAATAGAGCAAGAGACAATTAGAAGCATTATGCTTAATTATTGTGGAAAGTTTTGGGAAAAATCATAAACACATTTTAAAAAAAAAGATATGGAGATATTAATTCAGGATTTCTCATTAGGGGAAAAAATTACACAGCTTTTGGAGATGCTACTATTGCTTACTACTATTGATAGTTATATTGTTCCAAGAGCAAATGGAGTCAATCAACAATCAACATATACCAAAACCCCATGCATGCTGTGATGCACAAGCAGAGCTCCTGTGCATACATACTTCTTCATTAACTTCTTTGTAGGGAAGCCATTTTGGATTGGCTACATCCAAAGGCATGTTGGAGCCCACAGAGTATTACAGGATCAGGGTATGCAGATGTAATGTACAATCTTTTGCACCCATCTTACACCCTCCAACATTACACAGATAAAAACAGTGACACTACTGACTCAGGATCAGTCACTGAAAACAGTACAGTAACAAATACCTCTGACCATAAATAGAGTGTTTTGCCATCATCAGTAAACAACAGCAGTCTCCTACCCTGACACACAAAATTAATGTGTGATGCTTACAAATTGATAGCATATCTATCAGGTAGATTAAAGCCAAGCACCCCTATATTTAGAATTTAAGGAATGATCCTGGCAGAAAAATCTACATCCAGAGAATGTATATATTGTGACAGTTCATTGTAGCAGTGTTGCAATTTTAACAATAATCCAATTCTCATTGACTTTCCTCTGTACAATACACTTCATAGAAACAAATTTTGTTTTCTCCACACACCTCCCACATCTTATTAAAGCCAAGCTGTTTTTGCACCCTCCTCAGTTTATTTTGTGCTGAGACCCCACCTTAATCCACAAGCTTGTTTTCAATACCAGACTGTGTACTGTTCACCTACACAGATACAGGGGAGAATGAACCTGCTGAATGAGACTCCTTTACCTTAAAGTACCTTTTGATAGCCTTGACTGTGATACCTCTAAAGGCACTATACTTGGTTCAGACATTATCTGCATGATCCAGAACTGTGCTCTTGATATGAAGTCTGGCAGAGTTTTACCTTGAACTCCATCCTGTTCATGTGAATCCACTGAGAGACATTGTTGGGAGATATGAAGTGATGGATTGTCTATACACCATTAACATTCAACTATATTTCCCTTTTCCAAAGAGTCACATAAGACAGTAGATGTTCTGAACCCGCTATCCAGAGGTGATTATGGGCTAGATGAAAACCAATAAACTGAAGCTCCATCCTAACAAGACTAAGATTCTGCTAGTCAATAATGTAAACCAAACCAGGATGTTATAGAGTAAATCTGTTCTTTATTTGATTACACTCCCTTATAGGAGCCAGTTTATAACTTAAGTTATAGTCAGCTAGTCGCCTGAAAGATATCTAAAGAAGATCTAGGAGCCGACTGTGTGAAGAGAGAACCGAGTATGTCAGCCATCATTAAATTAGTGACAACAATACTAGCACTTATTATGCTATACGGTTAAATGGTTTTAGAATTGTTTTCAATGTTTTATTGTAATTTATGTGCCGATTTTTATGTAAGCCGCCCTCAGCTGGGCAGAAATTTGATAGACACATAAATAAATACATAAATAAGTCCACGTACTTCAGAAAGTATAGAGAAAACACTGGAATCTTAATTATCATGGAATTACAGGGAAAATTAAGATGCTTGGGTAGTTTTTCTCATGTATTCACATATCATTTTACCATTGTATAAGGCCAAATAAATTTTCCTGAATGTATAAGGTGCAGTATTGTACTAATATTAGTAATATTAGGAAAAACCTTGAGGATGGTTAATTAATGGTATACATATTTCTGTTTATGTTCAAACTGTATGCTGTTAGAACACAACGGTTCTAGTGTGGTTTGTGTATGTATTTTTATTGAATTATTTTATCATTTTAATGGTTGTTTTAATTGTTCAAATATTTAATGTGTTAATGTTTTTACGTGCACCACCCTGGGGATCCTGATCAGGTGGGAAGGTGGCGTTAAAAGTTTTAATTAAATTGATTAAGTTACAGTTTTTCATCCATGGTGTTTTAATGTCTGTAGCTGCCAGGCCTGTCCCCAGTAAGTCCTCTCTCAAAAGCCAACAGCCCTGGAAGCCTTTTCCTGACAGAAACCAAGGCTACCACAGGGTGACTTGATACCATGTGACTTGCATGATTCATCCAAGACTGGATGCTTATACCTGTTCAACAGCTCTCATGAACCCAGTGTTGTGTACTGGTGAGAGCTTCAGAGCAGGATCTGTGAGACCTAGGCTCGAATCACAACTCTGCCATAGAAGCTCACTGGGTGACCTTGGGCCAGTTACGTATTTTCAGCCTAACTTACCACACAGAGCTTTTAGGAGGATAAAATGGAGGAGAGGAGAATTATGTAAGCTCCTTGGGTTTCCCATTGTGAAGAAAGATGAGATGTAAATGAAGTAAATAATAAATATGGTTTAAGATGGGGAGCAGATAAAAGGTAAGTTTATTGGTGAATGGGAAGGAAAGAAAGAAGCGAGGAAAGTTGAAATATGGGGTTGCCAAGAAGAAGAGACTAGTGGGGGATGGTGAAATGAGATAAACCCCATAAATCCCTACAGGTCCCCTACTTGTCAATAGATCTAATTCTCAAAATGGCCCTGTGATGGACAGCACAGAAAGCAGGCCTTTTAAAATGTTGCTTGGTACAGGGAGTCAGGGAGGTTAGGAGTTAATCTTCCCTGGAGAGAAGAGCTTAAGTCATTGGCTGCTCTGCTCACTCTCTGATTGACTAGCACCAGCTGAGAGAGATATGAAACAGCTGATCTGGAGGGGAAAATGGTCTTTTGTAATTTGGTCTTTAAAATCCGTAGGGATCAGTAGCCAGAGAGTGGTTTCAGAGGCAAGAGACATTTGGGAGTCAGTGTTTTCTGACAGGCAGTAGTCAGAAAAGTACTTCTACAGAAAGAAGAAGAAAAAACCCATTGTCTAAATATATTAACACTGCTCTGAGGGAGAACTTAGATTCTCAGTAAGCAAAACTACAGAACAAGCTTATATATACAAGGATACTGGAGAAGGATTTGGCAAAAGGTCTGGGAAGTTAGAGAGAACTCCCAGACATGCCGAATAGTAAGAGTTATTTCTTCTTAGGGACAAGGAGACTAACTTCCTGCCAGTAAAAGGGGTTGGGAATAGAACCCAGGTCTGTGATAAAGGAGAGTAGCTTAGACACCTCAGGAGTTAATGAAAAGCTGTATTATTTAAAGGAGAACCTGTAATATCTGAAGGAAGAAATCTAGAAACATCAATAAGAACTGTGTTGTGCTGAAATATACCAAAGTACCTCTCAAAGAAAGAAATAGAAAGCCTTGAAACAAAACTACAAATACGCCCTCTTGAATGTTCTGTGAATTCAACTCTGTAAATATTAGAAAGTTTTTACCTCAACAATCTCAGTACCTTGACATTTATACATATATTCCCTGCCTGTTTAATAAAACCTTTATTCTGTTTTTAAAAGTTAATTTCCTTCAAGTGCCATTTCTCAAGGTTTTACAAAACTGGACAGCTCCTTTATTTTCAGTAGAGTTCCTGAGCTGAGAAAAGGCCTAAACTAAAAATCTCAAACATAGGGTGGGACAATCAAGTCTTTTATGACAAAGAATATATACACACTAGTGTAGGGCAACTCAGGCTCTGAGGGGAACTGAAGATTTGGCGGGGGGAAATCTGCCAGACAGTTGGGGAGATACAGGGGTTCATCATAGGCCCAATCTGTGGATACTTAAATCCAAAGACAGTGGGCCATGGATGGACAAGACACATCTACAAACCTGAGAAAAGCCCCAGGTTTGCAGAAATATCAGAAATTTTAAAAACAAACATTGTGGGGTTAAAACCTTCTAAAACAATAGAAGCAACACCTGCAGCTTTAAGGGAAAAACACCCTCTGTGGCTGTTGCTAGGCAAACACACCAGCACTGCAAGCCTTCAAACATTAGTTTCTGTCAGTATAAGGCAGGGGAAGGGGCCTCTTTCAGGCCTGTTTTAGCCTTTGAGGGTGAACTCACTGGGGCCAGGCCTGGCAGCAGATAGCAACCAACAGGCAACTTGCTACCACATGATTTGCATGACTCACCCAGACCCAGCTGTTTTCTGCTGTTCAAGAGCAGCCACCCCATAAAAACCTGTGTGGTATAGTGGTCAGAGTTTCAGACTAGGATCTGGAGATCAAGCTTTGAAGCCTCGCCATGCCATGGTGCTTGGTGAGTGACTTTGGGCCAGTCACAGACTCCCAGTTTAACCTACCTCAAATGGTTGTTGCAAGAATAAAATGGAGAAGTGAAGAATTATGTAAGCTGCTTTGGGTCCCCATAGTGGACAAAAATGGGACTATAAATGAAGTAAACAAAAATAAAGGAGCTGCGGTGGCTCAAGTGGTTAAGACACTGAACTGCAGGCTGTGGAAGGTCGGTAGTTCAGCAGTTCAAGACCCGAGTGTGCCGCATGACGGAGTGAGCTCCCGTCTCTAGTTCCAGCTCCTATAGCTTTGCAATGAATGTATAACCATTCCTGAATGTGTGTACTTTTTTGTGAGCTGTGGGTTATGACAGACATCTCCTTTTTGCAGGTTAGGCTTGTCCGTTTCCCACTTGCTTCGGCTTTGTAAAACTGGAAGATACTCTTGCTTCCAACGCTTCCAGAACGTGTTCGCGAGAAGTTGAACTTGACTCCATTGTCTTTGGCCACAAAGGTCCCTTGAGGTGCTGGCCATTCACCTGCCTTTAGTGTCAGCAATGTTGCTGGTGTTAGGATGGTTGGGTTCTCAGGATCTGAAGACACTGGAACCAGAGGTCGGGCGTTGATGATGGCAGAGACTTCTGCTAGGAGAGTAGACAACATCTTGTGTGTGAGGGAAGGTGTTCCTGCCAACATGGAATCTAGAATCCTGCGTGTGATGCCTATCATGCACTCCCACGCTCCTCCCATGTGTGAGGCGTGGGGAGGATTGAATATCCATGTACAATTCTGGGCGCTCAGATAATCGCTGAGCGTGGGATCAAGATTGGTGCTTGTGTTGATTCCTAGCTCTCTGCATGCTCCAACAAAGTCCGTACCACAGTCTGACCGGAGGAGCTTGACAGGACCACGTATGGCGAGGAATCTCCTAAGGGCATTTATGAAGGTGGAGGTATCCATGGACTTAATTACCTCGATATCAACAGCTCTGATACTCAGGAACATGAAGAGCATAGCCCAACGCTTGCTGTTTCCTGACCTCTTCTTGTTTGCGTGTCACCGCGCTCCAGGGTCCGAACATGCCGAGAACTACATTGGTAAAGGGGGGCTCTGTACTGAGATGGTCCGGTGGCAGATCGGCCATCTTCTGCTGATGATAGAGCCCCTTGAGCTTACAACACTGTATACATCTCTGAAGTACGGCGGCAATGCATCTCTTCGATCCAACAATCCACAGGCCTGCTGCCCTGATGGCTCCTTCTGTGAGATGCCGTCCTTGGTGCTGGATCCGTTCGTGGTAGTGTCGCACCAGCAAGAGGGTGATGTGATGCTGAGCTGGGAGGACGATTGGATTCATCACTGCCGGTACCACATCAGCTGCATTCAGGCGTCCCCCTACTCGAAGTATCCCATCGTCATCAAGGAAGGGGGTCAACTTCAAGAGGGAACTGATCTTTGGTATTGCTCTCTCCTTTTTGAGACACTCGAGCTCCTGTGAATAAGACTCACATTGCACACTGCGTAGGATTAGCTTCTCTGCCCAACATTGCTGAAGCTGGCGCTTGAAAAGTGAAGGTGTCCCTCTTTAGACCCCAACTTAGATCCAAACTCTACCACCAGGGGTGCTTGCGACTTTTGCTATGCTGTCTGCAGCCACTAGACAATGATGCTCGAGCTCTCTTGCTAGCTTGCTGCAAAGCTTGCCCCCTTATTACTGCTGTTTAACTTTTCTCTTTATGCTATGAGAACACACATAGAAACTTTGCTTGGCATGCAATAAAGTTTGCTTGGGTTGTAGGTAGAAACAGGCTTGCTTGGAAAGCTCTATTGCAAAGGTGAGTTGCTGGGAGGCATGCATGCAGCCAGCAGCTTGGAGTTAGTTTACCGGAGAGAGCAGACAGAGGAAAGGTGTCTTGTAAGAGCTGGAGACTGGGAGGGGAAACTGTATCATCCCTCTTTTCTCACTGTCCTGTCTAACGTGAGCTTACAGCTGAGGCAAACGCTTTCCAAGTGTGAGTCAACGCACAGCCACTGAAGAGAGGTTAAATCATCTTTATTTAACTTCACATACATTCAGTAGATCATTTACTCACAATCAAGCTGATAGCTGGATAGAGCATTACATCTTTCTGATCTAGGTCAATCCTATGGCCGTGGTGAGAGAAGAGATGGGCTTCCCCTCTCCTTGCGGTAAGGGTTGATGGACAAAGAAACGGAAAAGAACAATAAAACTCCTATATTTCCGCCTCTGAGCTCAGGAAAATACTCTTAATGAGCCAGTCAGAGGGAAGCTTCTGGGACCCCTAACTGTGGACTCCCAGGTGCAACTACTCTTAAAGGTACATTAACGCTGGCTGGGGGCAGCACAGTCATTGTTTCTCAGGAACCACAACAAGGTTCACATGGGGACTTTATTCCAAAACCCAGGAACCCATGCCCCACTGCTGCAAGTGTCTGGCTGTCACTGAGGGCTCATCCCCCCTCCCCTAGTCTCCCAGGAACTTGCCAGAGTGCTACTACAGCAATCGCCTTTATCAGAGGAGTGCATAGCACCTTGGAGTGTGAAGGGCAAACTTCCCACCTCCTAGAACGTTAGGTATACTCTACACATGCTCACATGCCTTCTTTAGCATTACTTCACATATTCCAGACTATTCCATCTAGCAATGAAAATAGTTTTTAGGGTTAAGAGGTCATATTTAAGCCCTGTTTTTTCTTCCCTACAGCAGTAAGTACCCCCTGTACCATCTCTTCCTTGCCCTTCAATATCGGCGCCATTCTGACTGTTATTTTGGCTTCATTTATCTTCAAATATATTATTATGGGTTGGTTCAGACATAACACAAAACTATGATTTAGTGCACAGGAAAAATCCCACTGTAATGCAGGGATAGGATTATTACATGCCTGCAAAACAATCTACCTTTTTGGTCAGTCTGAAAGCCCTTATTGCTTAAAAAAAAACCTTGCTGGATAATCCTTTATTGCTATAACCAGTGATCTTTGAATACTTGGAAGATCTTCAAGTGGTTTTTCTACTATGATGTTTGAATGAATGATACATTGTATCTATTTCAGTCCTCCTAAGCAAAATAGTAAAAACAAAGTTTTCTCATTGGATACAAGGAAATACGGAAAAGTTACCTCTTTTGTTCATCGCATGCGGGCAAAGCAGAGGAACTCAAGTCCAATGCTGTCACAGTAGCAGGGTGAACAATGCAGGACTAGAGTGTTTCACAGCTTATGTTAATGCAGAAATAAATTGTTCCTCTTTGAAAAGAGGGAGGTCAACATGTTTTTTATACTACAGAAACCTTGGTGACTTAGAAAACATAACTGCTAATTCTGCTTAAGTGTTAGAACTGCGCATTTGAGCTATGCAATGAATTGGAAGGTAGCTAAGACAGGTGCCTGCTCAGGTATTATGTACATTGTTTACTTCTCCATAGGCAAAACTTAAGGTGTTTAGGACTTGGCTTCCAATAAACATTTTTTAAACTGCAACAACCTGCAGAATGCGCCATTTGTTTGGGGAGTAAACGGCACTGCAGAAAGCTATATCTGAGATTCAGAGTCCCACAGTGCAGTGGAATGCCCTCCCAGCATGTGGAGTGCAAGAGCAGATGGGTACGCCATGAAATTATGAATGGACTGATGACCAGTGTGTATCCATAACACATTCATGCACAAGGTACTGTCGAACCATCTGTTCAGTATTCAGGGGCTTGTTTAATACTAGCAACTTCAAGAAATATTTTGAAAACCATATAAATGAAACCAAGCAAGGGAATGGGTTATATCAATTCCTGGGCAGTTATTCCGTTTCAGACATCATAAGCCAATTGTTCTATTCTTCTCTGAATCTTCAAAGGGACCACAAGGTAATTTTCTATCACACATTTTCAGCTGTGGTGATCTAGCAATCTCTCACTTTTGGAAGAAGTGCCTGTACTGGTAAATAATGCCGCATCTTTTCAGTCATATCATTAGATCTGGCATTGTTTACCAGTACAAGTTACCAGACGTTCCACTGGAAACAAAAGCTAATTTGTATATCAAACATATGAAGCTGTCTTGTACGAAGTCAAAGCATTAGTCCACGTAGCTCAGTATTGTCTGCTCTGCTAGCAATTCTACAAAGATTCAAGCATTGAAAAAGTCTTCCCTAGCAACTACTACTTGAGATCTCAGTTTCTCCCAGTTGTTTCAATAG
Organism: Gekko japonicus; assembly: GCF_001447785.1. Classification (NCBI taxonomy): domain Eukaryota; kingdom Metazoa; phylum Chordata; class Lepidosauria; order Squamata; family Gekkonidae; genus Gekko; species Gekko japonicus. The sequence goes on from NW_015167064.1 coordinate 1,149,908, forward strand.
CATGACATTAATTATTCAGAAAATGTAGCTTAGCCTTATTACTCCATGGTACTATTCTATCATCATATATATTATGTATTCTAATATTTATGTCTGGCCTAGTCTGTGGATATCTAAATCTGTGCATTGGGCTCCCACTGACTGTAAACAGATAGTTCTGTAAACTTTGGGTGACCCCCCCCAGGTTTACAGAAAAACCGGATTTTAAAAAAAAAATACACTGTAGAGGTTTCTAGAGACCTGAAACATACCCCAGGTTTGCATAAAAATCTGAAGTCTTTAAAAAATGGTTTTAAAAAATGATAAAAGAAGTGCCCATGACTTTGAGACACTGAAGCCCTCAAAGGTCATTGCTAAGCAACCACAGCATTCTAGGCTTGGTTTCTATCAGTAAAAGGTGGGGGCAGGGCCCTTTCCAGGGCTGTTTTGGCTTTTGAGGGAGGACTCATTAGGACCAGAACTGGCAGTAACCACTGGGCATATTTATAGCTCCTGACTTGCATGATTCACCTAGGTCTGGCCGCTTGCTATTGTTCAAAAATTACCATCCTATGAAAGTCAGTGTTGTATGATTGGTAGAGTTTTCACAGTAGGATCTGGGAGACCCAGCTTCAAATCACCAGTCTGCAATGGAAGCTCACTAGGTTATGTTGGGCCAGTCACATACCTTCAACCTAACCTACCTAGGGTTATTATGAGGAAAAAAGGAGGAGAGGAGAATGATGTTAAGGTGCTTTGGTCCCCACTGTGGAGAAAGGTGATGTATAAATCAAGTAAATAAATAATAAAGATAGAAGACAGATAAAAGGTAGTACCAATAGGTTGATGAATGGCTGAGCTGGAGAGAACAAAGCAGGGAAAGGGGAGGGGATATGGGGGTTGCCAGGAGGAGGGAAAGGGAAAATAATGTGGGGGGGAGGATACAGGGGGAAGTGATGTGCCCCCACACAGGTTGAGTGTTCCCTACCATGGAAGTGGGCCTGGCCCAGCTACCGGCACCACGGAACTGGGGCATCATTTTCCTAGGTAGTGGTTGCTGGTGGCTGTTTATTTTAAGGTGACTGTTAGCTGAGAAGGAAAGAAAGAAGCAGTAAAAGGGAGAGGCTACGGGAGCCTGAAGAGAAGGGAAAGAAGAAATATTGGGGGAGTGGGAAATGAGATGTCCCCCTGCAAGTCTTTGTGGATTCCTGCTTGTGTTCTTATAATACTATTGAGGAATGAACAATGAGGTTAAAGAGTCCCTGCACAAAGTAAGAGATCTCTGCAGATACTTCACATTAATTCCAAGTACTCTCCTTTTTTACTGTTAACAAAACATCTCTGGCTACAATCCTAAGAATGATTTCCTGGAAGTCCCATTGAATGAAAAAGGACTTACTTTAAAGTAGCCCTATTTAGGATTATTCCCTCTGGCAGCATAAATGTAAATAAAAGGTAAGGAAGTGGCAATTTCTCTGTACTAAGAAATAGTGATACGTGCATTGTTTATAAACACTTAAGAACTAGTCATTCAGGGCTGGGACCGTAGGTGCAAACCATCTTGGCTCAGCTGGATCAACATTTGTGTCAATAGTATATCTTTTTTTGAAAATGGGCTTCTGATCCAAAACATATATCAAAGACTTTTACAGAATTGGTTTGCAGTTCATGTGGCTTGTTTGCTAATTCATTGTTCTAGCGTAAACAAGCATTTTTTCCCCCCTGAATCCAACATTGGACCATATGAGCTTTCCCACCTGCAAGAACATCCACATATTCTTTAATCAAGGAGGCAGCCCAGCATGAACAAAGGATGTGCACACGCTTGGAGCTGTCCCCTCCATTGCAGTGAATGGGAAAGCCCCCTCATACAGGAGTTCTATGTTTGCATCAAAGCACATTCACGGGTGCGGAGCTGAGCAATGGTCTGGAAGAAAATCACATTCTGTTCATTTATGCATGTCAAACACTGAGAAACAGGCTGAGCCTCTTTGCAAGGGCAAATCTCTCTGTTGCCAAAATATTTCACAGGTATGTGCCCATGGTTTCTCACTGGCTGTTTTATGCACTCAGCATTCTGTCCTGAAAAGTCTGAGTTTATTAGACATCCATTACAATTGACACATTGTTGCAGTGAGGGGTGAATAGATGCATTAGACAGATGATCTTAATTGGCTTTCGTCCAAGAGAAATTTTTTTTTTAAGAAAAAGGGAAAGACAGCTGAATTTGATTCACATTTTCAATTAGTAAAACTCTCTTTCATTATTATAATGCCTGCTCAAACAGCAGCCACATCATGGTGACAAATCCCATTATCATGCTTTCTTTAATTGTCTTCCAAAAAGGACCCTATTGAAAGCATTGTCTGGACTTGTGTATAATGCTGACAATCAAATTCTGTTCAAAGAGACAGGGGTGGGAGGGGGGTATGACTGAGGCACATTACAGGAACGTATTTCTCCTCGCTGGTGGTTCTTCAGTGTGCGATTCTTGTTTTAGGTCACCATGCTACGATGACAGACGATGTGTGCTAACAAGATCAGTCACTGAGCTTTAGGGAGATTCTGAGGTTTCCCACTCATTTTTACCCGCCTCTTCCCTCCCCTCTTGAATTTGATCTTCTGCAGGTGTTATTTGCTCACAAATTTATGGTGATTTTTTTAAGCAAGCAGATAACAGCTGAACTCCTACAGAAGACAATGAATTCCATGAAAGGCAAACAAAAAGAAATGTAAAAATCACTGGTGAGAGATTGAACGGGGAAGTAAATGGTTGTACTGGAAAAAGAAGACAGAATAGCCCCTTTCAGGTGTTATGTTTGGGGGGTATCCAAACAACATATTGTGAATACATGCCGCCTGTGATCCGCCTGATCATGGTTGCCATTTTGTCTGAAATGGAAACAGCACATATGGGCATGATTGTGGGTGTCACCCACTCCCTGTATGCATACGTTCCCAGTACACAAGACTATAACATATAAAAAAGGCTACTGTGATGGGTGCTGGGAAATTTCCGAAATGTCAATATCCAGCTGATCCAAAATACAAATTGTTCCTACCAAGTCATATGGCTTGCATAAGATGCTGCACAATACACACTGCCGACCTGTATCATAAGCAGATAAGTTGGTGTAGTGAGGTGTGGACAGCCCCATAAGAAGCTGACATGCTTTTTGCTTCCTTCAAATTTATTGTTTCTCATTAACAGGAACGTACAGTTCAGTAATGGTGCTAAGCCAAGATTCTAGCCACATTGATGCATTGATTTTTTTTTCTTCATCAGTGCTGGCCACCCTACAGGACATTCAGGGTTGGAGAGAGCATGGAAGGAATAGTGTTTGTGGGGGGTAGAATGGAGTGGCTCATAGTGGCGATTCAAGAAGAGTTGAAAAGAGCCAGAAGTGGCGAAGGCAAAATGAGCTACAGCTTTCCCATTTACCCACTGCAAACCTTCCAAGAATGACACAATATCAAACTGGTGGACAGCAGTAATTATCATATGCATCATTTCTTTTTCATTTCCCTGGAAGGAGCTCGGAGTCAGGACCTTTTCAGGGCTGGAGCCTGGAACAGACTTCTCATCTGATGGAGAGCAGAAATATCTACGAATCACTTCAGATGAATACCTGAGGGCTCAGGGGGCCTCTAATGCTACCACAGCTCCCTAAGACCCCCCTCGCCCCTAGTTCCAGAAGAGGAAATTGCCTCAGAAGCCAGCAGGAGACTGCAACAACACCCCAGTTCTAGGGAGGCATCCCACAGTCACACAGGGCCAGGCCTTAAACCATCACCCTTCATACTGTCTTCCAAGCAGTACTGCCAGCCCCTCAGCAAGCAGCCCCAGGAGACTGGGGGGGGGGAAGCAAGGCAATCTTCCAATGCCACAGCATCACTTTAGGTTATATAGCCTCAAGTGATGTTGCAGTGCTGGAGAACTGCAGTTTTGCACCGCCATTTCCCACCACAGCCCATTGTGTGACAGTGGGAATGGGGGAGAGTTGGTGGGGGTTCCCCTGCCAGAGGCAGAAAAATGACAACCCTGCCCCCAAGACAACAGGATCATAGGTGGTTGCAGGGCCATGAGGAAGCAGCCCTGCATGGGACAATTGTCCAACTTGCAGCTCCTGCTCCTGCTACCAAGCTAGATCACTGACTAGAGATGGGCATGAACCACATTTTGCAGTTCAGTTTGGTTTGTGGTTTGTGGCTGAACCATGAACCCATATGAACTGGGAGGCTGGTTCACAAACCAACCCAGTTTGTATCAGTTCGTGAGCGATTTAAAGTTTAAACCCCTGCTTTCTGCTCTCCACAACTTTTTGCAGGGATCAGAAATGAGGGCTTTCCAAACAGCTAAGTGGCAGGGACCACCACTCAACTATTTGATTTAAATGGCTCTGAGCCATTTAAACCCTGCTTTCTGCTTCCTGTGGCTTTTTGGAGGGAGCAGAAAGCAGGGTTTTCTGTTTGGTTTAAATGGCTTGGTGCTCAGCTGTTTTTTGTGAAGAGCAGAAATTCACGAACGACTACAAACCATCATGAACTGCATCAAAATTTGTGGAAGTCTGTGGCGGTTCTTCAGTTTACAAACATTGCTTCACGAACCAGCCAAAATTAATGACGAACTTTAGTTTGTCAGCTGGGTCATGCCTATCCCTATCACTGACTCTATGTATATAGTTCCTCACAGGATCATGGTCTGACTAAATCCTTGCAGGAAATGGCCCCAGAAACAACACTAAGAATGGGCAGGACAGATTCCCCCCAGGACTACCTAAGCTCTAGTGCTAGCTGCTGGTCCCCTGGAGGAAGGACTGGATAAACAATGAATAAGATTGCATGTCAGTCAAGAGGCTTCAGGGGTGAGCAGTGGCTCAGACACTGATCTTTCTAGTCTGAGTCTCAATCTACTACACTACGCTAGTTCTAGTAGTAACAGAAATAATATCAATCCTAATAGTAACATCACAAAAGTAACATATTCAAGCAATATATACTCCTTATTTTAGCAAGAGTGTGGCTCCCCATTAGTTAAAGCTCTTAGGTTGTTTCAGTATTTTATTCCACCCCTGGAAGATAAAGTTCACTGATGCTGCCATGGCTCCAGCCCTTTCTTCTGGTTGTAAAAAAAAATACCGGGGGGGGGGGGTTAAAAGGAAATTCCAAAAAAAATTCATATTTGCTGCTTCTTAGTTCCTTAGGCTTTGCATTCTATTCCCCCCACACACACACATTTCCAAACATCACACAAGTATGCTCTGGGCAGGCTGAATGCTCATTCCCCATGCCCCCAAACACCACCTGCTTTTTTTTTCTCTGTACCTCTCTGCCCATCTGTCTCATAAAGATTAATTAAAATTATAATTTACTAGCTGTCAGTGTCTTGGTTACAGAGAAACTAGAAAATATTACTCTTGATCAGGTTAAAAAGAATCCATTTCCTTGGGATACAAAACAGAAATAAACCCAATAAGAGAACAAAAGGAAATGTAGAGAAAACAGTGAAAAACAAGAAAAATAAAATACCCTCACACATCTCTTTTTTCCTTACAGTTTTACACATAAAATCCAGCATATATTAGGCCAGGTTTACATAGGGAGTTGAACTAGGGCAAAATTAGACATGATAGCATTCTCGTGATCACCATGAAGTCATTTTAAAATGCTGTGAGGACCCAATCCTGGTCATGCATGCAGCATAGCCCACACACCCTCAGTGCCTTATCAAGTACTGAAACAACTGCAACCCACCCCATGGCTGTTTCGGCATTTGAAAGGGCAGAGGGGCCAAGATCACAATGCTGTGGGTCCAATTAGGACTTTTAAAAGGTGGCAGCATCTAACTGGTGGCCACAAGGATGCCTTCACATCTAGTTTGGCTCGTAGATGGTAGAATCCTGAAGCAGTGTGTCATGGGCTGGCCAGCTGCCACCTCCTCTTTCTTCTTAGAATTGGAAAAATCACACTGATGGAATCCCCACCTGAGCAGCTGGGTCCAGCAGCAGACCCAATGGGAGAAGGATCGAGAAGAAAGAATGCTTTCCCAGTCATGGCCAGGCTGCTCAGTCTTCCAAGTGAAGAAAGAGACACCACAGAGGCTGATGTCTCCATCTTCGTTGGCCTCTCCCAAACCAGCAGAGTGTAGGAGGAAGAAAGAGCATGTGACAGCTCTAGGCAGAAGATGAAGCACTCACCTGATTGCTCAGCAATAATCAATGTTAATTCCTGAAGTGGAATGCTTACAAGATCAGGACTGACAGGCTAATAAGGAAACAGAAGAAGACCTGCACCTGTAGGAAGGTGAATCAATTGTAAGGAGCAACACTTGGGCCTCAAGGGATGAATCAGCAAAAGAAGCAGTTAAAAGGAACACGCTGAGCAGGGCTTGGTGTGGAAGCAATCTTGCTTGCTACATCTCTGTGAACTGACCTGCTTAGCAAACAAAGCTCTACCCTGACTTGCTGCCTTGTCTCTTGTCACCTGTGCTGACCCAGACCCTGTATCTTGCACCTGTTCCCAAGCCATGGAACTGGACTCCTGAACCATTGACCCTCTTTATACTGACCCTTGGACTGGACCTTTGATCTCTGACTCTGGATTGGTTTGTACACCTTGTGTCTATGCCTATTGTTGTGTCTGTTACTGTATCCTGGCAGCCCTGGATAGAACAACAGTGCTAGGCTTGGACCTGAATGTTACACAGTGGCTGTGGCCACACACACTAAATAATCCCCTTTCAATCCACTTTCAATCCACCTTCCAACTGGATTTTGCCAATTCACACAGTAAAAATCCAGTTGGAAAGTGCACTGGAAGTGGATTGAAAGGGGATTATTTAGTGTGTGTGACCATAGACAGTGATAGAATAGGCAGTACCAAATCAGATTTTAGATTTTTTATTGTGCAGTCATCATTTTGATGACCCATGCAAAAACTCCTTTAAGATAAAAAGTAGTGTAGTAGGCAGAAAGATTCTAGTTGCATTCTAAACTAAGCCTTTACATGCTGAGCTAAATTTCCAATTAGTTTGGGGAAACTTTTGAATCCTCCACCAGTAGTGAAATATTTAAATATTTGGACTATGCTTTCCTTCCCAAAGGGAAGAGGCTTCATGAGAATGTGGGTGGACTGCTTGATAAATTTATTTGTATCTTCCCCTAGCCATTTTATGTCCTGCCAGTTGTCCCCTTGGGTTCTTGGGTTCTTTTGGGAGCACTTGGTGATATCCCCCATTTTTGCCAGTCCTTTTTTTTCACATCTATTTCCATTAGTGAAACTGTGGTGTTAAAGTAATTATTCTTATATTGGGAGGGGGAGGTGTTGTTTGGGTAGGTTGCTATCTGGACAAGTCCAAGGTAGGAAGAAAGAGCATGTGACAGCTCTAGGCTTATATTGGGAGGGGGAGGTGTTGTTTGTGTAGGTTGCTATCTGGACAAGTCCAAGGTTGGGGCACTTATTGGGTGTGGGTTTCTCAGATCTCTAGTTTCTCTAAAGAGGTTGACTATCAATGTTGGTTTTGCTATTAGGTCTGTCTGTGCAGTGTTAAGCATGTCCCCAAGGCCCAAAGCTAAGTGGATTTGAGCATTTAGTCCAGTGCCAGATTTACGCATAAGCTAAATAAGCTACATCTTAGGGCCTCGCAATCTGCTGGGGCCTCAAATAAAAACACAATATAAAAAATGATTTCAAATATTAAAAAGGCGTATATATTTTAAATTTTTCTGAGACCAGCTGATGTAATTTAAAACAGTAGGGGGCCTCTGGGTTTTGTATAGCTTAGGGCCTCAGCAAGTCTAAATCCGGCCCTGATTTAGTCATAGTCACTGAAGTAGGGGATCCCTTGCCTATATGCCACTTCCCCTGGACTTTTCCCTGGGGCTTGGGATTCTAAAATGAAAAGCTTTTAAGACATATCCTAGCCAAAAAAAAAAAACCCCTCTCAGTACCTCCCCAGCAAATTGCCGGGGTCTTCAGTATCTAACGTGATTCTGGAAAAACACAAGTTTAAGGGTGCCTCATCCAGGCTTGATGTGCATAGCCGAGTCACCTGGGTTAGGTCTAGGGTTGCTAGGTCTGGGTTGGAAAATACCTGGAGACTTTGGCAGCAGATCCAGGAGAGGGTGTGGTTTGGGGAGGGGCCTCAGCATGGTACAATGCCATAGCGTCCACCCTTCAAAGCAGCCATTTTCTCCAGGGGAGCTGATCTCTGTCACCTGGAGATCAGTTGTAAAAGTGGAAGATCTCCAGGCCCCACCTGGAGGCTGGCATCCCTAGTTAGGTCATATTCATTTGCAGAGGAACACTGCTGTACTAGATTGGTGATCCATGTTATGTCCGTGTCTTTATTTAGAGGCCTAAGGTGACAGGCTATGCCTATGGCTTCTGCAGTGAGTCCCTCACTGTCTCTTGAATCATTTCCTCAGGATGCCCTTGTTTCTGTACTTTCCAGTGTTTATGGGGGCTTTAGGTTTTGTAGTGTTTGGTTATGGAATTTATGAGCTCAGGGAAAAGAAGAGGGGGTAAATCCCTGCCAAGTCATCAGGATCAATGTAGGCAATTAGTTCTCTATGTAAACCCACCTGTTCTTTTAGGCTCCTTATCTCTGTTTCATTTCATTTTATTTATTTATTTATTTATTTATTTCGATTTATAGGCTGCCCTCCCCGCAAGTGGGCTCAGGGCTGCTAACACAAGGGGAAAAGGGCCAATATAAAAACATAGTAAAAACAGACTAAAACAACATTTCTAATATACAAATAAAGTGCTTCAAGCTGATCATGATCTTCAGTTTAAAGATGGTGGGGATGGTATCCAGAGTCAGGTCTTAAACTCAGTGGCACCCACACGTCCTAGACAAGGTTGGTGAGTGACTGCTGCCTGTTCCTCTTTACTTTGTTTCATTAGGGAACAAGTGACTTGTCTTGCTTCCTCTAAACGTCCCTGTAAAACACTACTTTTATTTCAGACTGACGTAGCTTCCCTCTTTAATTGTTCTTCTCCCTTATAAGCTAAATGTTGCTGCCCAATGAATGTTCATATTCTCATATTTAGACTTGTGATTTCCTTTTTACATGCTTCCTGCATGTAAGTTCTCCACACGTTCTCTTGCTTTCATCCCATCCACATTGTGGTCCATACTCACATTATGTTCTCATGCCCTGGGGCTTATACTTCTGACAAAATGCATTAAAGGACTCAGCAGAGCTTTCAGTGGGGTCTTGTCTTTGGAAACAGCCAGGTTGCTGCAGATTCCCATGCTGCCTATTTAATCATTTCTCCAGTTTGTGGATACTTGGTTTCTGCCTTACCTTATCCACTATGGAATGAATTGCTCTGCTTTGGATCAATTTACTTTACACATAAAGCCTGGGGTGGGGGAGAGGTGCCACACCAGTCAGAACTCTGCTTATAAGCTTTGATGTTTCAACTAGACCTGTGAATTATCACCTCAGCTCACACATGCCCTTTGCTGCAATCAAACCTAAATGTCCATTTACAAAGAAGGAGGTTCAGGAGATTCCAAGCTACCTGTTTGTTCCTGGAATGCTAAACCATCTGCTAAACTAGGTTCTCGTGCCCCATGGACAGTGTTGGTTGCCAGTCCATGCAAGCTTCAGAAACAACAGAGGAGCTGATCTAGAGTCAGGCTGTGTTTGTTTCTTTCCCTTTTTCCTAAGAAAGTTAGGATACCCCAGTCAAAGTTGTCCAAGCTTATTTAAAAACAAAAATAAACAAAAAAACAGCCCATGCACAATTTCAAGAGAGGTATCTGCTTCCCAACATTTACCAACTGGTGTTTCTTAAAATATTCAAAGGGGTACCTACTTCCAATCTCTGTTCCCATTAATAAGTACCAAACTACTTTACATGCTTCTTATGTCACAAATCAAAACTACTTTGCAAACATCTTGTGTCACAATTACTTTATTTCCTTCTTCTGTCACAATTACTTTTTATGCTTCTTGTGTCACATTGGCCATTTATGTACTGTCATTTTCACCACTCATTTATCCCTATTGCTTCAGGGTCCCCCCCCCATGTGTCTCTCTAGTGGTCCCAGAGGGAGCAAAACACATGTAGAAGGGGGGGGGCAAAGCAATATGGACAAATAAGTGACAAAAATGACAGTGCAGAAGTGGCCACAATGTCCAGTGTAAATGCATTACATTGTCAGAGCTCAAAAGGGGTCCAGAGCCACTGGTATGGACTGGAAGGAAGAGAGAGACAGGGCAACAGAAAGAAGTGGCTTGGGAACAATGGGCGATTCTGCATTGGCTTTTCCCTCCATTGTTTTACAAAACCCACGTTGGAACAGAATTTCCCCTCTGCATTGCATGCTGCTTTCACTTTATTTGATCATCAGGTTTTATGGTACCTTCTGGCCATTCAGGAGTGACTTTGCAGTCAATACAGCTTTGCCCTGAGGTATTTGAATGTGGTTTTGAGCTGTACTTTCCCCTCAGTGTTGATAAAGTGTGGACTGAATGCTAGATGCAGAATCGCCCAGTGAATGAGCCACGGGACAGTTAGCTAGCTGGCAGTGGAAGAATTCCCGACTGGGGCTTTGAAGGGCTCATGACATGCAAATGTTGTCCAGTTATGGTGTGGAGGACAATCCTAGGGCAAAACTGAACCTAAAGGTGATGGACTAAAGTGGGGTCTTTTATCTCTAAATGCAATTCACAGTCACACCCTTGTCTCCCAGTGCCAAAACAATGTTGCTTTTCCCTGAAGGACTCCTACGGAGATGCTAATAGTGGCAAGAAATGAGTTTATTCCAGCTGATGGAGTACTTGATTGTTCATCATACAGATATGTGATTTGGCTGGTTGGAATTTCAGCTTATTGTCCCAAGCACAGGTCACTCATTTACCTTTAAGTGTGGGAAGTTCTCATGGAGTCACAGGATAGGCCCTAGATGGAGAGGTGTAGCTGTCTCCAAAGGGAACCTAGTTGTCTCCTCATGAGATGGTTCTTGCATTTAATTCCTACCATGATTCCTTGGTTTGATTCAAGATGGAGTCCACTTCCATCTTTGGCTGCACAGGTTGCATGATTGTAGGGTTCTGGGTGTAACCGCTTGAATAAGACATCAGAAAAGCTTACCCTTCTACAAGTGATATTTTTCTGATTCCTCTAATATTTGTAACATTGACAGGCCTCTCGTAAACCTTCCCCATGCACCCAGTTCTCATGAAGCCTTCCATCCCTCTTAAAGACCTCTCACATCAACTTGCAACTTGATAAGGTTTGGACTGGCCCATTATTCATCTTTATCCTGTTAGCAAACTGAAGAAATCCCCAGAAGAACAACTAAAGAGAATACCTCCAGTCATCTTTGGAAATTCTGAAAAGTTGCAGCCTACACATTTCTGTGTTAGTCTGGTTATATTTTGCTTGAAGGCAAAGGTCTGGAGCCTGATGATCTTCTGAAGGCCTTCTGGTCTCTTTCAGCCCTATGGTTCTGTGATTAGTCAGCTTCTACTCACCGTAAGACTCCTGTCTTGACACCTGTTTATAGAATGTACACCGCATGAAATGTCTACTGGATGGCTCCACACTGACTTAAGACTCAATCCAGAAATGTGTAAGTGACATAAGAGATAAGACTTGCCTAAAGCCACAAAGAGAAATCATCAGAAGAACCACGGTAGCATTTCAGTATTCTGGGTCTTGGGTCAGTATGTCCAAAGCAATGAATTTTCCCTTTACCTTATAAAATAGGAGATGAGGCTTTTAGAAGGTAATGTGTTGTGCTTTGAATTATATAAAATGAAATATCCTTGCAGAGCACACAAAGCGCATTCAGCAGACACGATAAAATAAATCTGCAAGTACATGGGAATATCCACATAAACAATGTAGTTTTTTTTAATGTCTCTGCTCACAAAATCTCTATTTTCATCCCCAGTGGGAAGCATCAGAAATCTAAATTCAATATAAAGCTTTAAAGAATATATTCACTTGAAAACATGTGCTGATGAAGACACAAAAACACTTTTTTTTTTGCACTGAGATCTTTGTGAAGTTACTGAATAACACTGCTTGACTGAAAAATATCACGAAAGGGATGCCTCGTGAAGAAAAAGACTTCAGCTATAGTTGCACTTTCTTGCAGATGACTAAATGGCCATGGGTGGTGGTCAGTATTCCCATTGGGATCGGCCATATCCATCACATTTAGTGTGCGTAAAGTACCATCACATTGCAGCTGACTTACGGCAACCCCATAGAGGTTTCAAGGCAAGAAACAAACAGAGATGGTTTGCCATAGCCTCCCTCTGTGTTGCAACACTGACCCATTCAACTTATCCTGCACTTCTTCTTGGCTTGGTGCTGCTTGGAACTTTTTTACTCCCGTTTCCTCATCCTTTCTTCTCTCCCTCCCCCCCATTCTGCTTCCTGCTGGTTCTTTTTCTTAACATTTTATTCTTTTTCTCCTCAGTTGGCTCCTCATGAGTCAGGCCTCCTCTTGTGTCAGTTGTACTTGGGATCATCCACGTTCATCCTATAAGAGCATTTCCCCAAACCTCTCTACTCACCTCTTCCAGTCCTTGTGCTCACTTACTTGAAGCTGTTTTCTTTTTTCTTTTCCCTGGGGCTTTGCTGAAATGTTAAGGACTCCTCTTCCCCATTCTGTTCTTTTAGCTCATCCTTTTCACTTTCCCTAAGCTCTCTCATAGCCACCCTCATACCTTCATCTTCTTTTTCTATTTCCATCTCCATCTGTTCATCTCGTAAAGGTACAAGCCTGTTCTCAGTGGTCACATCAGCCCCCATCTTCTTTTGTTAATGTTCTTTTTGTTCTTTCACTCCCCGACCAATTGCCATTCAGTATTAACATTCTGTATTTGTTCGGCATGTTGCAACCTGCCTCCCTCTCTCCTCTTTACCACCTGGTTCTGGTACCTCCCTTCTCTGTGGCTCACAAGGTCTGCTTTGTTCCCTGCTTTGCCCTCTTCTCTTCTTCTATTCATAAACTTTTGGACAGACCACATAGCTATGAGCTCATTACATAAGTTGCATCTAATTCCGATAGTGCATTTGGCATCACAAGCATAGCATCATGGCAAGGTACAGTTTTGCCTTATGTGCTTATAATCTCCACAATGATAACAAGCCAGAGGTTGGCCATTGTATCTTGTGACCCCCACCCCCGTATCTGTCCCTGTCTGTCACAACTTCAAAGGCTGATATGAAGATAAAATGGGAAGAGGAAACTCACATATGCTGTGTGACACACGGTCTGTCCATTGGTCCTGACATCCCTTTCAGCTTCTCGTTCTTTACCCAAGGAAAGTGTATGTGCCTTGTATACAAATGTATTTCTGATATTTATTTATTTAATTAATTTTATTTATACCCCGCCCTCCCCGCATGTGGGCTCAGGGCGGCTTATAGGGTGCAATGCGGCACCGTAATTCACAATATGGCACTCAGTGCGATAAAAACACAGTAAAACAGGGGAATTTCAGACAGGTGCTTTCTCCCGGTAGGGAACCGATTCTCAACCGGGTGCTGGTCTGTCATTTCAGACAGAACCCGGTTGAGAATCGGTTCCCTACCGGGATGAAGTGGCATTTCACACAGGGAAGCCTCTCTTCCGATTAGGAACCGGGAGGGAAGCGTTTTACCTGTCAACCGCTTCCGAGGAGGCTCCCGTTCCCTCTCCCGGTTCCGGTAGTTTGTTATTGGTCACCTTTCTTTGTTTCTAGAAAATTCCATTACATTCTCCATTGGTCTATAGCCCAAACCAAGGACAAACAGCTGGGTGCATAAATGTTCACAAGAACTATTTTACTGATGGAAACTTTGTTCTCAAAATAGAGGACATAATTTTGGCTATAGGTCCCTTTTTTATTATGTTGAAGAGCAAAGTGTGTGCAGTTGCTTTTGATGCTGAATATTTGAAATCTCCAAAGAGATCACTGACTGACAGGTTTTGTAAATGATTCTTTTTGCCACTACTGTAAACTGCTAGTGTAATTCCTGTAAAGAATCTGTTCTGGAGCATCCTTCTATTCATGTACACTGTTGATTTTCCAGGAGTAAATGATAAACAGAGAGGTGGGAGTTTTAATTGATTCCCAATAACAATTCCATAGCTCTCACTTAATCCATTGGGTTCAGTAGCATGGTCCAAACACTAAGGTAACACTTTTGTAGAATCAGAAGATGATGGAGTTGGAAGACAAAATTCGGCAAGGGATTTTATCTAAAGTTCAAATGAATGTGACATCACAATCCCACCTTGCTTGTCTGTGTATCTCTTTGTGTCCATGTTCTTCTGAACTGGTTTGCCAAACTGTGTGGGGCCCGCATGACTGTACAATAAACCCAAGCATCCATTTGGGACAATAATGTCTTTAGAAGCACCAATAAGCAGTGTACCATCTGATAAACTCACTTTAGCATCGTTGGCAAGAGATCTTGGGATACACCTCTCAGATTATGTAGTGCCACCTCTGCTGGATGGCATAATGACTTGGGATGGACCAACTGGTTAGAGAGAGGAAGAGAAAAGAATCTGAAGGAAACTGAGGCTATATTACAGTTTTCAAAACAGATGCTGTGATCCTCTGATGATCCTAACACCTTCTTCCAACACTTGTCGTGCAATTTCATTTGGTCCTGTTACTGAACTTTCTAGAACATATTTCCAGTTTTCTTGGGAATGCCTGTGAGGCACACTTAAACCTTTGCCTTCACAATCTGTGCTCTCAAGAGACACATTTAGTGTAACTCAGATGCCTCCAAAAGCACCAGAGAATGCAGGAAATAAAAAAAAACTGCATAGTCGCAGCAATAAAGAGAACAACATATGTGGTTTAACTGAATTTGTCTGGAGTCCAATTAAGCAATAAGACACTATAGGGCGTGTCGTATTACTAAGCCATTAATGAATGCCCCGGGAGTACTGTGAGGCAGTAGGCCAAAAAGAAGTGCCATAATGGCCCCGAAATACATGCCTTGTCATGTCCCATTGTTATAACAGGAACTGTTTGCCCTTATAAAAAAACAAAACACCACCCATACAAAAGTATGTAAACAAACTTTGAAACCTAAAGCACCTAGCCAAGTGAGTTAACTCCCATTGCCCCTTACAAGAGAAAGAAGCAACCATGGTTGCAGTCCCTGAAGATAAACTAGATGCTTGTGGCTAACTGAAATCAATGTCACTCCTTGCACAGGATCCAGCAACAACTAGATTTGAAGAGGTAGCATCAGCTCTGTGGAACTGGTCTTTGTGTTCACAGTAACCAGGGCTATTTTGGGGCAGGAACGCACAGGAACGGAGTTCCGGCTGGCTTCCAAGTTGGC
>NW_015167064.1:1165290-1179343 GCF_001447785.1 Gekko japonicus
CCTAACATGCAAAGGAGTTCCTGCTACAAAAAAAGGCCCTGGGTTTGGACAACAAACAAGGTAAACAGAATAAGAAGCAAAAGGTGGGTGTGGCTGGATGAGCACGCTTCTGGTAACGTGGGGGCGTGGCCTAATATGCCAATGAGCTGTGCTGTCAGGGGTGTGGCCTAATATGCTAATGAGTTTCTGCTGTTGGGTGTGGCCTATTATGCTAATGAGTTCCTGCTGGGCTTTTTCTACAAAAAAAGCCCTGACAGTAACTCTTACTACTGCCCACGTCCTGGAACCCTATAGTTGCTGAGTTCTTTGGCAAGCAGCATTGTGGGATGCTACTGGTGGGAAGTTTAAGATGGAAAAGCAATACATGTGCCACATGGCTCAGCCTTCCAAGTTGCTGCTGTGTGTGCATCATGCCACCAGACTGGGTGGTGAGGATGCTATTACAATACAATAAGAAGATAAATGAAGAATCTGGGATAGCATACTCTTCCAATTTACCAGGACATAAAATATATGGATTCCCGGAACTGCTCAGTATCCCAGTTGATGGGCTTCCCCCCACCCCCCAGGAAAGTGTGCTTCAAAATTGTGAGGAAAGATTCAAGAGAAGCAACAAGGCAGATTACAACAAGGATCTACTATTTGCCCTGCAGTAGATATCAATGGGGGTGAGGGGTGAAGGCTCTTCTCACACACTTTGGACCTGGGCTGCATTGGGTCTGCACATGCCTGGGAATTAAGTTCCCAGCTGGGAACACATGTGAACAAAAGTCTATGTGGGGGACAAATAGACTTTCTAACATGTGAATTGATCCTGTCAGTAAACTGAGCCAGGGTTGCCAGGCCCTGCAAGGGATGGAGGGGTAGGGTTGCCAGATCCAGGATAGGACTTTCCTGGAGATTTGGGGATGGAACCTGGGGGATGGACAGGGACATCAGTGGGGTACAATGCCATAGATTCCACCCTCCAAAGCATCTGTTTTCTCCAGGGAAAGTGATATCTGTAGTTTGGTGATGAGCTGTAATTCTGGGGGATCCCCAGGTCCCACCTGGAGGCTGGCATCCCTAATTAAACTCCAGACATCCAGTCATTAACATGGCAAAAGAACAATTAGATAGCAGAGGTGCATGTTAGGAAGAAGACCCAACTAAGTTATCAAACTCTGAATAACAGGCATCAATATTGTTATTTTTTCTGTCACAGTTCAGACAGCATGGTGTAGTGATTAAGAGCGGTGGACTCTAATCTGGAGGCCTGGGTTTGATTCCCCAGTCCTCCACATGAAGCCTGCTGGGTGATCTTTGGCCAGTCACAGTTCTCTCAGAGCTATCTCAGCCCCACCAGCCTCACAAGGTGGCTTTTGTAAGGAGAGGAAGGGAAGGAGATTGTAAGCCACTTGGAGACTCCTGAGGGTAGAGAAAAGCAGGGTATAAAAACCAATTGTTCCTCTTCATCATCTATAAATTGAACTTGTTCAGCAGCCACAATTTTATCTCTTAGCTTAAAGGAATGCATTCAAACCATCAAAGTGTTAGTCGAACCATCCTGAGTATATTAGTTCTATTTTTTCCATTCAAAACATAAGGAAGAAAGTGGCAATAGGAAAAGCACCGGGACCGATTTCACACAAGAGCTGTGCCGCAGTCATGCCTCCCTTTGCCCCACTTCTATCGGTCAATTTCCCACTCAAAGCCGTGCGGCCGCATTTTGACCCCCGGCTTCGCCCGATTTTCCCCGCGGTTTCATGATCCTCAAAAAACAGGAAAAAACAGCGCAGCTCTTGTGTGAAATCGGTCTGGGACTCTGTGGTAAGTAATACATGGAGGTATTCATCACAACTGATGAAGTGCATATGTATTGTGAATGTTGCATGAAACACTTCCCATATAACATTGCTCATATGATTTTCAAGCTGTAAAAGCTTTAAAAATGGCCAACTAAAATGATCAAGGGATTGAAGAGCCTGTATGAGGTGAGTCTAAAGAATCAGGTGCTTTTATGTTTAGAAAATAGATGACTAAGAGGGGACATGTTAGAGGTTTATAAAATGATACACAATACAGAAAACCTCCTCCTCCTCTTCCTATAATACTAGACCACAGTATTAGAAAATTAAAGTATGGGCAGTAGATTCAGGACAAAGGAAATATTTCTTCATGGTTAACTTACAGAATTCTCTGCCACAAGATGTGCTGATGGACATAAACTTTATGGTATTCTCAAGGGGACCAAACAAATTCATGGTAGATAATTCTGTTCCTATGGGCACTGTGTGGATAGGAAAATTCAGTCGAGCGAGCTATGATTTACACAATGGTTCCCAAGCTGGGCTCTGGGGACTCCCAGGGGTCTGTGGAGTTATTGAAAAGGGTACATAAATCCATATGTACACTAAGCATTATTATTTTGATTGTTTAGTCATTATGTATTTTCTCAACCAATGGATTGGATACTAATAGTACAGCTACTATCATGTGGGAGGGGGGTTCTGAAAAAATGTTGGTGTTAAAAAGGGGTCCCCATACTTGAAAAGGCTGGGAACCACTGCTTTAGGTTTGTGCAAACCAAACAGAACTACCATTTTTTGTGTGTGAAAAACTAATTTTCAGGTATGCCACTGCAATGCAAAATAGCATGCAAAGTCTGATGGTAGAGGCAGTGACAAGCAAAATGAGATGAGGCAGGAACCAAAGGAGGAGGCCAGCTGCAGCAAGGGAGGGAGACTCATCAGCAGTGGGAGTGAGGAAGCCAGAGCAAGGAGGAGACAGGAAGATGTCATTTTCCCTCCCCCACATCTCCTCACAGACCACTCCCTTGTCAACGTAATAGCTATACGGGACCACCATGTTTCAGATACAGAGTATTTATGAATATCAGTTGGTCAGAATCAGAACAGGGGGAGGCTGTTTCCTTCATGCCATGCTTGGGAACATCTGCCACTGTGGGAAATTATGGATGGCTACATGGATTGTTGGTCTGATCCAGCAGGGCTGTTTTATGTTCTTATGAGTCTTGCACTCGGTTGTGAACTCTCTGTTCTTTTTTTGTAACATAAATAATTAGCATACTGTCCACACCCAAAGATTGGCAGAAACAACTGGAGTGTGTCTGTTCTGGTGTATGAGTATCTCCCCGACTACTGAAATGGGAACACAAAGAGGCCAGGGTACAGATGAAATAGAGTGAGGCCCTTAGATCATACCTTGGTAGAGTCCCTGATTTTCCTCAAGCCAGAATTGTCTGCCTGTACTAAGCACACCTAATAGATTCCAATTGCACACCTGAAGAAACTTCATGAAAAATATTAAAATGCAAAACTGTTTTCATGGGAATATTAAGGCCCAAACATCACAAAGAGGAAACATCTGCCTTGATCTGGGATCTCATCACCGTTCCTTCAATTTCCTTGTTTAAATATGGTTGGGATTTTACAGTCAAAAGCCCTCAGGCAAATTAAACTAGTCCTGTTCACCCTAAGGGAAAGGCAACTTCAGTTACAGGGGTCTCATATCAGTTGGTGCCTACCAGACGAACTCTAGGAGATTAAAGAGTCTCCATAATTAAAGAACAGTTAATTGAAATGTAGCAACTGGGCTATTGGAAATCTCACTGTTATTCTCATGAATCTGGCTTTTCTAACACAGTTAATTTTTAAAAGAATTTACCTTTAAAAATCACAACAATTACTTGGACTGATTTCACACAAGAGCTACACTGTGGTCGTGCCTCCCTTTGCCCCGCTTCTATTGGTCAATTTCACACTCGAAGCCACGCGGCCGCATTTTGCCCAACGGCTTCACCTGATTTTCCCCGTGATTTTGTGATCCTGTTTTTTGAGGATCACGAAACTGCGGGGAAAATCGGGCAAAGCTGCGGGTCAAAATGCAACCACATGGCTTTGAGTGGGAAATTGACCAATAGAAGCGGGGCAAAGGGAGGTGCGACCGCGGCGTAACTCTTGTGTGAAATCAGTCTTAGTGTATATTGAGGTAAAATGGAGCTATCTGGGCTATGTTGTAAACATTTCATTATCAAGCATACCTTATTTGTTCAAATATTTGTGCCAAAAATACATAACAAGTAGCAGCAGTTTCATTAAATCACATAGTTAGGCAATGCATTTCCAGGTGTTTGCACAAATTACAAATGTTTGCCTTCACTTGACCTTATCAAGCCAAATTAACAGAATTTACCTTTAGAGATGTAACTTCATTCATGTTGAATGACCTTTTGAGAGTCAGTTAGGTGTAGTGGTTATGAGCGTTTGATTCTCCACTACTCCATATACAGCTGCTGGTGTGACCTTGGGTCAGTCATAAATTCCTTCAGGACAGTTCTCGAGAGAATTCTCTCAGCCCCACCTGCCTCACAGGGTATCTGTTGTGAGGAGGGGAAGGGAAAGGGATTGTAAACCACTCTGAGACTCCTTCGGGTAGTAAAGGGCAGGATATAAATCCAATCTCTTCTTCTTCTCTTCTTTTGTCAGGGGTGAAAGTAATTTACTGTTTTGCCTCTCATTCATACTCCACTATGGTTGACAGGCTGTAGCTAGCAAGTTCTGGAGCATTTAGGGGGTGGAGACTGTCACACAATTGTGCTGATGTTACTTTCAGTAAAAACCAAAAGTGCCATCATAGGTCACTCTAGGATTTAGAGTTTTTCAAATCCTAGAGAGTCCATGCCATCACTTCCAGTTTTTACCAGAAGTTACATCTCTGTGCAGGCACGATGCCAGCACATGCCCCCATTTTCCCTTTCATTCCCTCCCACCAGTGCTGGGAGGGGCAACCCTTCCCACAACGGCTCTTGCTTCTCCAGTATTAGCCATGCACTCAAAACAGTCTGAAAGCATCACCCGGCCCACAAGGATCGGTTGTGTGAGGAAGAGGACCATGCATTACATGAGGAGTGAGAAACAACCCTTGGTAGGAGATTCCAGCAGGACATCACCTTTTGAAACTTCATGCATGGAGAAGGTATAAGTTAGAACCCTATCATAAATGAAGCACCATGGAAGTGCCAAAAATAAAACAAGGGGTTATACCCCTCTTTTGTAGCATGCTTAGTAATCCAACAAGGAAAAGATCAGCAGTGGAGATGTTCCCAGACACAGAACTAGTGTTGCCAGCTCTGGGTTGGGAAATACCTGGAGATTTTGGGATTGAAGCCTGTGGAGGGCAGGCTTTGGCAAGAGGAAAGAGCTCAGCACACTATAATGCCATAGAGTCCATCCTCCAAAGCAGCCATTCACTCTAGTGAAATGGAGTTCTGTCATCTGGAGACCAGTGGTAATTCTGGGAGATATCCAGCCACCACCATGAAGTTGGCAACCCTACACAGAACCACAAGAGCAGTTATGTCACACAAGCATAAGATTTCTGGATCAGGACATAGAATCAAGTCCCTCGAGACTGGAATGATACACATAATCAGAATCAGTAAGGTTGCTAGCCTCCAGGTGGGGCCTGGAGATCTCCTGCTTTTGCAACTGATCTCCAGCTGACAGAGATTAGCTCCCCTGGAGAAAATGGCAGCTTTGAAGGGTGGACTCTATGGCATTGCACCATGCTGAGGCCCCTCTCCAAGTCCCACCCTCTCCTGGATCCACCCCCAATGTCTCCAGGCATTTTCCAACCCAGAGATGGCAACTCTAAGAATCAGTGAGGGATGGATGGATGGATGGATAGATTTATTTCATTTAAAAATAGCTTTCATGGGTTTCAGTTAGATCTATCTATCTATCTATCTATCATCTATCTATCTATCTATCTATCTATCTATCTCTTTGGGCATTTCAGTTTCTCATATAAACCTCATCACTCACTGAAAATAAAAGGCTCAAGTCTAGCTTTGGCAAAATACCAAGAACAAGAAATATACAAGACAGACATCTATTTGATCGGCATATGAAATAAGCTATTTGGGGTGTGAAACAGCAGGCAGACAGGATCTCCTTTGACCTTCTCTGATGATAAGGTGATTCTGCAATAGCTGTAATTTTAACACTTCGGCAAAGCAATTCTCGAGTAACCTAGGTGAATCTGATCTACAGAAGCACACCACATAATTAAACATGCCCCAGAACAGATGCTACACCAGGAACAACTATAGGATTTGGGCCTACTAGGTCTTTGGTAGTTTACAGCACTTTGCTATGACTACAAGAAATCCACACTGACTGAAAACACTAAGGTTGCCAGGTCTGGGTTGGAAAATACCTGGAGACTTCGTGGGTGGATCCAGGAGAGGGTGGGGTTTGTGAAGGGGAGGGGAGGGGCCTTACAATGCCATAGAGTCCACACTTCAAAGCAGCCAGTTTCTCCAGGGGAGCTGATCTCTGTCACCTGGAGATCAGTTGTAAAAGCGGGTGATCTCCAGGCCCCACCTGGAGGCTGGCAACCTTAGAAAACACTATGACAATTAGGATTGCAAGGTCCCTCCTGGCAACCAGTGGAGGATGGGGGTACTTAGCAGGAGAAAGAGAAAAGCCCAGTCCACATTGTCTGTGTCACATAGGAACTAATATCATCATGCTAGCAACTCCCAGGCAATGCTCTGGTATTTGGGCAAAAGCTCTATGGTGAAACCAGCTTCTGCCATAGAGTTTTTGCCCAAATACCAGACCATTGCCCAGAAGTCACTGGCATGATGATGTCGCTTTCTGTGCATTGCTGGCAACATGGCCTGGGCCTTTCTCTTTCTACTGGTAAATCCACCTACTAGCCAGTTGATGGGTGGCTGGGGGCATGGCCTGGTGGCAGAGGGCCCCCATCTCCACCAGGGGGTCTGGCAACTCGAATGACAATCTTTTCAAAATGATTGTATTTAATTTTCTAAAAAGATATAAGGAGCTTCCTGGTATAAAGTCATGTGTTGATTCTAGGGGTGCCAAGACCAAATTCCTGAAGATTTGGGAGCAGATCCTGGAGAAGGTAGAAACTGGGGAAGGGAGGGAGCTCAAGAGGTGTTCAAAGCCATAGCTATGCCCTCCAAAATTTTCTGCAGGGGAACTGATCTCTGTAGTCTGGAGATCAGTTGTAATTCTGGGAGAACTCCAGGTAGCAATGCCAACATTTAGGTGTGGTTTGAAGAGCTACCAAGATTACAACTGATCTCTGGACAACAGAGATCAGTTCTCCTGGAGAAAATGGCTGCTTTGGAGGGTAGATGGTATGGCATTGTACCACACGGACGTCCCTTCTCCCCTGAAACCCTGCCTTCCCCCAAGTTGCATCCTGAAATCTCCTGGACATTCCCAACCCAGAGTTTTTATTTATTTATTTATTTTTCGTATTTATAGCCTGCCCATCCCACAAGTGGGATCAGGGCAGGTAACATCATAAAAACAGTACAATAAATACCATTAAAATTAAACACGTTAGAAAATTTAAACAATAATAAACGTTAAAACTCAGTCACACTTCTGAATGTCACTGGTTGTACGGTTCTTTAGCATATTATTTGGATTAATAGATGGATAGGTTGACAACCACCTCAGGGAGGCCACATAGAGACGTCCGTTGCCTCAATCAAAGGCCTGGCGGAACAGCTCCATCTTACAGGCCCTGTGGAATTGAAGAAGATCCCGCAGTGCCCTAATCTCAACTGGGAGCATGTTCCACCAGGCAGGGGCCATGACACAAAAGGCCCTGGCCCTGGTTGAGGCAAGACAGACGTCCTTTGGGTCAGGGACAATCAGGAGATGTTGGTCTATAGAGTGTAATGCTCTTCGGGGCATATATGGGAAGAGGCGGTCCGAGGAGTTGGCAACCCTATCTCTAGGCCCCACTTGGAGGTTGGCAACCATAGCTGGTTTCACAATGTGGCTATTCTCTGCAAACAAGTCAGTGCTGTCCTGGCAATAGTTGCACAGTGGAGTCACACACTGGTGGATTTGTGGCACAATTAACATCATTCTCTTCCCAGATTTTGCTGTCTGTTTAGAATGTCAGACTATGATCTCAGACATCCAGGTTCAGGTTCCCACTCTGCTATGGGAACTTGCTGGGTGACCTTGGGCCAGTCACACAGCCTAATCTGTTACTGCTGTAAGGGTAAACAGCAGATGGAAGAACAATGGTGTGAACTGCTCTGGGTCTCTATTGTGGAAAAAGCATGATATTAATAGCTAAATAACTAAAGAATACTATTCAGTGACATCTGTGGAGGAACACCTACACAACCGATTGTTTGAAAAGTGAGCCAATTTGCATTATTACTTCATTAAACCATATCAATACTCCCCCATTTCCCATTGCTGTTAAGCAGCAGGTTCACTAGCCCTGCATCCATTTCCCAGGTAGCAACTCATGCAACATCTGCCCCACTCCCATAAAGCTGCACACATTTCATCTCATTCTAGCTCAAAAAGCCAAATTCTCCCCTTAAAATTCATATTTTCTCCTTGGAAACTCCACACCAAGCAACTGCACTGATTCTTAAGACATTATAGTACCAATTACCAGTACCTTTTTTAAAAAAGGTGTCCCAGCTGCTGTCAAAGTACTGTTCAGAGGTAACCGGGTAGGAAGATACCAGAAACAGGAAGGATTAACCAGAACTGTGATGCAAAACCAATCCAAATGATATCAATGGTGCTTTTGTCCCAAGGCAATAGACAATAATCACAACAAATCAGTTCCTGGAATATAATGGGGAGAGAACAGGAGAAGTGTAGACTATTACCAACGTTGTCTGAAACCATTATAACTGCACGTGTCATGGATGGCAACTGCATCACAACTGCCTTAGTGTGGAACCTCCCACACTCTTGTGATCCACCTATCATGGATCTGTATCAAGAGATTAATTTGATCCCGTTGTCATTAGGATCTCATCACAGCAGAATTTGTTTTCAGTGCTGTTGTGATGGACTGCACTTTAAAAGCAGGTTTCATAGTGCAGCTGGGAAGTAGTTAACTTTTCCCTGGAATGGAGAGCTTGAGGGACAGGCTGCTCTTCTTTTTTGACTGGCCAGTGCCAATGGAGAAAAAATATATGATGTGTGCTGTGTGCTGAGGGCAGAGTTAGTTCAGTTTGGAGCTGTTCTGTGAAGTAGAACCATTCTGAAGGCAGTCAGTTGGTTTCTGACAGAATTTGGAGTCAGTACATCTGATAAGAAAAGCCAGATGAGTTCACCTACCGAGTGAAAGAAAAAGACTCCTTGCCTTAACTGTGTTATATCTATAACCTGAGGAGGAATTCAGATTAAGAATTCATAGTCTCAGTGTCAGCATAAATTGTGTCCGCTTACACAGACACCAGAGAACTGGGAGAGAGTTTTGGCAAGAGTGATTGGGGTAGTGAGTAGGAGCTCCTTTTCAAGTCCAAAAAGGAACAGGATTAATTCTTCTGAGGAGAAGAAGATTAATTCCTGCTCAGTGTCAAAGGTTTAGCTCTGAGGAGGACCCTGGTCTGTTGTAAAGGGAAAACGGTTTTAGACATCTCAGGAAATAGTGATAAACTGTAACATTAACAAAGGAGTGAATTAGGTTCACAAAGACAGTGACCAACTCCAGGAAATCTGAACTGCCATAGGAAGATCGCTGAGGAAACATTGTTCCTGTAACTAATATACTAAGTAAAACACCTCTTACTGATAAGAATACCTGAAAATAAGCTTTAATAACATTTTGCCTGTTTAAAGAAGTGAATTCTGTACCATCTACAACTTTTACCTCAGCAATCCCCTGTTGAATAAACTTGTTTTACTGTTAATCCATCTCCAATGTCATTTCAAAAGGGAAATAAGAAGAGGGTTCCTGCTTTTCCACAGAAAGTTCCTTGAGCTGGGCTAAAAGCTGAATTATATTCTGTAGACAGGGTGGGACAGAAAATCTTTTATAAACCACATTTCTTTACATGCTAAGAGGGGCTGCTCAGTCACAGCAGGGAAATAAAAAGAATTTTGGTGGGCAAATCTGCCTCAGAGTGGGGAAAGTGACAGGGGTCATCACAGCTGTCAGTCACTGCTGAGTGACCAGATAATCGGACTACTGTATTTCTAATAGCTGTACAGAAAACAGGATTTTTACATATGTTGCTTCTCTCATCCCTGCAGTAAAAAGTAGACTGTTTTTCACTCCACTGAGCTGTATCTAAAACTTCTCAGAATTAATGTCTGCTAGTGAGCTCCAACAGTTCACTCCTAAGCAGATCTATACTCTTTCTAAGCCTAATGACTTAAATTGGCTTAGCATGGTGCAGCTCTGTTTAGGATTGTATTGCAAGCCCATTGGCCTTGGTCAAAGATGGCTGTTCCCATGTGTGTGTATGTTAAGTGCCATCAAGTCACTTCCAACTTATGTCAACCTTATGAATTAATGACCTCCAAACCATCCTATCGTTCACAGCCTTGCTCGGGTCTGGCAAACTGAGGGCCGTGATTTCCTTGATTGAGTCAATCCACCTCATATTGGGTCTTCCTGTTTTCCTGCTGCCTTCAACTTTTCTTAGCACTATGGTCTTTTCCAGTGAGTCTCATCTTCTCAAAATGTGACCAAAGTACAATAGCCACA
The DNA here is from genome assembly GCF_001447785.1 of Gekko japonicus. Taxonomy (NCBI): domain Eukaryota; kingdom Metazoa; phylum Chordata; class Lepidosauria; order Squamata; family Gekkonidae; genus Gekko; species Gekko japonicus. The sequence continues at coordinate 1,175,809 of NW_015167064.1, forward strand.
GTTTAGTCAGTTTAGCTTCTAGGAAGAATTCAGGCTTGATTTGGTCTAGAACCCATTTCTTTTTCTTTTTGGTGGTCTATGGTATCCCTCAAACTCTCCTCCAACACAACATTTCAAAGGGATTAACTTTGTTCCTGTCAGCTTTCTTCATTGTCCAACTTTCACACTCATACATAGTAATGAGGAACACCTCCAACATTTCACAGAGGGCAAGTGAGACACACAAGTTCAAGCCCTCTGCTTCCATTATCACTTGCTGCAGGCTCTGCTCTGTTCATCTTTTTCTGTCAGGGTCTTCACGTGTTTAAAAGAAAACTGTGCGTTAGTTGCTTTGGTTAAAGAGACATTAGAAAAACCTAACCATTCAAAATACATCAGTGTTTACAATGGCAGGCACACACACACACATACACACATATACATATCGCAGGGCTCTACTGGTAGCAGGAGCTCCTTTGCATATTAGGCCACCCCCCCTAATGTAGCCAATCCTCCAAGAGCTTACAGAGCTCTTCTTACTGGGGCTACTGTAAGCTCTTGGAGGATTGGCTACACTAGGGGTGTGTGGCCTAATATGCAAAGGAGCTCCTGCTACCAGTAGAGCCTTTGTCCAATAAACCCCAGTGTGCAGTCGCAAGCAGGATGGAGCAGACACAGGACGACCGCTTCAATGAGAATCGAGCCTAGGAGAGGGAATAAGCAACAGAAGGATTCAGAAATTTAACTTTTGAGAGACTTGGGGGGATAGTGCTGAGAGCTGAAGTTGGACAACTCTAGCAACTCACATTAGTAACATTTGACGCTGACTGACTCATCTCCATTATTGCAGCGTAAAGCTGAACATCAGCATGGAGCAAAGAGGACACAGAGGACAGTGCTCCTCTGTTCTAGACTGAAGATGCAAAGAAAGGAATTTTGGCTGGTGCTGCTTTTCACATCATGATGCTACAAAGCTGAGGAAAAACTGCACCTTCTTCCTCTCTTTTATGCAACTTGTAAAGATACATGAGTCTTATGTGGTGCATCTGGTCACTTCCCTCCAGGCAGATTTGAGCCCTGACACTTTTAGAAACCTACCACAGCATGGTCCTCTGTGAAGGGTACCTGTCAAACCGCCACCAGGTACCTTCCTTTTTATCTCGAACACTTAGTATGCAAAATCCCTCCCAACCATCATTTTGAATTTCCATCTTTTGACAGAACGTTTGGCAAATAGAAAAAAATTAAAAAGTAATGAGGAGAGTTCCCAACTGGTTTTTTGAGAAGATTCCACATATGTGCTAATTAGTGATTCTGTCTGAAAATATTCCCTGAAAGCTGTATGGGTAGCGCAGCCTGGGATAAATAATGGATATGCCCCACGGCACTGTCACAAACACCACAATCAGTGCTTCTGCGATTTCGGTGAGACTCTCGGAGTTCTGCACCTGAGACTAAAATATTAATGAAGTAAAACTGTAGTAAACAAACCTCCATTCACTCCCCCCTCCCTGGAACGATCATACAGAGAGACATTTACACCTCTCTCTCTCTCTCTCTCTCTCTCTCTCTCTCTCTCTCTCTCTCTCTCTCTGTGCACAGGTTGAAGAACACTTTACAAAGATGGAAATAGATCTGAAATGATTTCCTCTGTATGTTCAGCTATTGCTCCTCACCCACAGCTGTTTACATGACAGCTATAGGGGAGTATTTTGCACAGAGGACTAACTCAAATGACTTCATCTTCATATTGGTCCACGGCTTCACATTCAAACACTACATATATACCCATATAGAACAGCAGTTACACTGGCATAAATAAATGACAGGGAATGATGCAGTAGTCAAGACTGCTCTCTATTTTTATTTTTTTATTTTTAGATTTAGATTTATATCCCGCCCTTCCAAACGGCTCAGGGATCTTCTGACAGATATTTATTTTCATCATCTCATAACTAATTTTGCTCCTGTTTTTCTTGAACCAAAAAGCATCTTTTTTACATTAATAGTTTGTCATTATGCATAAATATATTTTGAATGGTGCTTGATGTTTATATTAATTGATGTGAGTGAATCTTATATGCAGAAGGAACCACCATAGGTAGAGGCAGCAAACTTCTGAATACAAGTGTTAGGAGGCAACATCAGGGGAAGCCCTTGGCCTCTGTGGCTGCGGTCAGATGGGCAATTTGGCTTGGTTTAGTTGTGTTACCCTAATGCATTAAATGGGCTCATTCACACATTCACATCTGGCAGCTGTTACCCAGTTGTATTCACCCCATCATATGATGAGTTGGATATGGAATAAATAGCCCCCAGAGACAATCAGGTGCTTACAGATCCCCACACACTGATTCCGCATTTCTGGACGTCTGGACACCCCTGGGGCACGCTCAAACTGGTTTGGAAGTGTGAACCTTTAGTTCCGGTTTTGCCATATTTTGTTTTAAAATGGTTCGGGATATGTGCATGTTTGTACATGCGCATCCAAGAAATGTTCTCAAAAAATGTCACAGTTGTTATTTTGTCAAAAAAATAAGATGAGACCGCACACTCCATGGTTGACACACAGCAATAATCTGAATGGTCAGCCACGGAAGAAGCATGCAGTGAGGCCAGATCAGTGTGGGAGTCTGATTGAAAATCTCCATCACAAAACGCAATGGAGTCATTAGTGGCATGCCCAAACCGCACCAGCATGCCAGTCTGGCTGCAGCCTGTACCCTGTTTCTTGTCCCTCCAGGATAACTGGTTGCCTGTTGTGTGAAACAGTATGCTAAACTACCCTGGAGTGCAGAGAAAAGAAATTCCCCAGAAGACCGAACCTGAAGGAGCTGACTGCATCACAATGGCCCTGAAGATCATAGCAACACCACCCACATCCATCAATTACCCCGTCTCAGGTACAGATGGAAGCAGCCACCTAATTAATGGTGATGCTAGCATGCTTCTCATGACCCCACTAATACACAGAACAGAATAAAAGAAGGAACATGGGAGCACACAGCACCCTCTGCTGTAGGGAGGCTTATAAAATGCCAGTAGGGGCCCTGTAAGCACTGCATTCCTGGTAGGTGTGCAGATGCCATTCTGACATCACATACCTTTTTGACAGGCAAACACACAGGGAAGGAAGCCTAGCATCACCAATCATATCATCCCAATTCCTCCATCGCTTACTTGGGACAGGATGCCTCTTGAAGAACTGTTATGTCCTTTCCCTCAAAAGGAGAGAGTAATGAGCTGAAGAGCAACTTTTTTCAAGGTGAAAGGACACAAATGCTACAATAGGCAACAAAAGGAAAAAACAACAACAGCACATTCATAAAAGATATTCTTGTCATCTTCCCAATAGCTCGCTGAGTAAACAGAAGTAAGGGATTCAAATTCTATTAAATGGGAAGCTGGCAATAAGGCAGAATTCATTTTTGGTCTTGCAACAAGTCAATCAGCAACAAAATAAAATGATATGGCAGGACTCAAATCCACAGTTTGCGCCGCAGAGTATTCTTTATCTACGGAACCAACCAGGCACACGGGGGGGGGGGGGGAGCAA
>NW_015167064.1:1179591-1227476 GCF_001447785.1 Gekko japonicus
AAGGCTCTGAAGCTGCAAGGTAAAAGGCTTCATGAGTGTCTAGTCAGTAGTAACAATAGTTGCAGTGCCTGACATTCTTTCAGAAATGAGGTTATGTTCCCTGTTTCATCTTCTTGAACTAACACCAGCATTATACTGTGCTGATATCATGGTGACGTGCCACCATCTTATTTCTCTTTCAGCACAGTTCATTGCTTTGCCTGTATTCAGGAAACACTGCTAGCAGCGTTAGGTACATGCTGCAGCTGCAGGGTGAAGAGACATTTCAGACCAAGTTTGAGGCAGGGGATACTCCTTCCCCCCCCCCCTGTATGAGGTATCTCCAGTTGGCAAAGCAGAGAGTCTAGATCAATGTATGTGTCTTGAGGTGGAGCATCTCTAAAGGTTCTGACCACACCAGCACTAGAAACATGCAGTAGCCAGACAAACTCCACGTTGGGAATTATTAGGAAAGGGGCTGAAAATAAAATGACTAATATTGCAATGCTATGGTTCAGTCTCATTTGGAACACTGTATGCAGTTCTGGTCACTCACTGTATATACTAAGTGGTACCTATTTATCTACTTGCAATTTCTTGCTTTCGAACTGCTAGGTTGGCAGGAGCTGGAACTAGAGATGGGAGCTCACTCCATCATGCGGCACCCGGGTCTCAAACTGCTGAACTACTGACCTTCCACAGCCTGCAGTTCAGCGTCTTAACCACTTGAGCCACCGCAGCTCCTGTACCTTTCTTATGAGGAAAGGCTAAAGAGTCCAAGACTTTTCAGTTTAGAATAAGACAGCTGAGGAGAGACGTGAGACAGGTTTTTAAAAAGCATGCATGGGGTGGAGAAAGTGGAGAAAGAGAACTTTTTCTCCCTCTGCCATAAAATTAGAAATCAGTGGCACCCAATGGAGTTGATGGCCAAAAGAATTAAATCACTTCTCTCCCTCTACACCAATCTCTCCCTTTAAATCATAACCTTTGCAGCTACTTTTTAAAAAGGATCTAAGGGAAAATGTCTGGTTGTATGCTGGTTTTATTATTGTTCTTTAACTTTTAAATTTCTAACTTTGTGATTTATGATACTTGATTGTTTTATTCTTACATCCTATATGACTTGTAATTGTAACCCGCCCTGAGCCCACTTGCAGGAAGGATGGGATATAAATTGAATATACTACTACTACTACCAATAATAATAATAATCAGGGCTTTTTTGTAGAAACAGCCCAGCAAGAACTCATTAGCATAATAGGCCACACCCTGACAGCGCAGCTCATTAGCCTATTAGGCCACACCCCCATGCCTTCCCTTGGCTTGCCCGGGTACTCCGTGACTGCGGGGAGCCCAGGCAAGCCAGCCCTTGGACAGGCTGGGGAAGGCACAGGGAGGCATTTAAAAGCCCCCCCGTCTTGTTGTGTGCCAATAAAGCGTGCTATGCACCACGTCGTTGTCTGTCGTTCATCCATGCGGCTACCCACTACATAACACACGCACCTAGAGGTTTTGGCTGTAGTGGGTGTGGCCAATTCTGAAGCCAGCCGGAACTCCGTTCCTGTGCGTTCCTGCCCCAAAAATAGCCCTGATAATAATAATAATAACAACAGCAGCAGCAGCAGCAACAACAATAGGAACATTTAGTTCAACTTGCTTCCAGCTGCTAGTAGCTTTCTAGAGCACTGCCCAACCAAGAAATTCCCCAGTAAGTTAAAGAGCCAGTCCACTCATCCTGGAGCTGCAGAGCCATACCAGAGAGATTTATCATCTCTGTAAATGCTCTCCGACTTCATGCTTGTGCCTATGTATGCATGCAAAGCTAAGCATTTGCAGTGGCACCTGGAAGTGTTTCTGAGCATCTATAGTTGACAGGCCAGCGACTGCCTGCCTATGGCAACCTCTGATACTGACCCTACATGCAAAGTATCTGTCCTACTGATGGGAAGTTAGGCTCCTTCCCCAGACCTTTGAGGAGTCCCAAATTTTAGCTGTGTCTCCATTTTTGCAAGAATTTATCCATGCCTATACTTTAAAAAGCATTTGCTGCTCCAGAAAGTAGTGAATATATCCCACTTGAACTCAACTCTTATGCATCTGTAGTCTGACATTCAGAGCCTCTGAGCACTTTCCTTGTGGCTGCCCCACCCCATTCCTGTTTTAACTGAGAGCAGCATTCATCTAATGACTATTCACCAGCCATTGCCCAAGTTACAGATATGCATTAACCTGTGCACTAGTACCTTAGCCTACAGCTTCAAACTGCAAATCATTTACTCCTAGATTACAGGGAGTGCAGGCTCTGGAAGGCTCCCTTTTTTATGAAATAACAGCCCTGCTGTTTTAGCCCTCTGTTACAATACATGTCCACATTCCCTAGCACAATTCAGCACTGCAAAGTGGACTATAAATGTCAGCAGTTGAATAGCATCCAGTAAAGCCAGTGGGGAAAAAAATAGCACCAGCTAGTTTGATAAATGAGGGGTAAATAACACTATTAAGATAATTTCTAGCTTCAAAGCTCTTTGCTCAGAATGTTAAAATTTTAAGCCTGCTCTAGGTTTACAGGTATATCTGGCAACTTCAGCGTGGGTTTAGACATTTTAAATGATGGTTGTGAATGGATGGAGGAGGGAAACCAGGAGAGGGGGGTGATCGACGGGCCCTCAGAAGTGATTGTGCCTCTTTGCCTGTATGCAGAACAAGGGACCTAACCAAATTGGACCTGTTTCTTGAAGTGAGAACAGGTAAATTAGGATTGTATGCACACTGTTATGAAGATTTCATATTCTTATATTGGGGGGAAAGCAGGTGGAAGCTCAGATCATGTAATAAAGCAGGAATTATAGTCTCATGGCAAAAAAGGGATTTGTCTCTCATTAACAGAGATGCTGGCCAAGGTGGAGATCACTTGAACCAGGCTGTACCTGCCATTCTTACTTTTACTGTCCCACTTCCCAAAGAGACTTTCAGTCCAAACTTAAACATGTTTACATATAAGTTAGTCGAAGTACCACTGACCTGGATGGCCCAGGCTAGCCTGATCTCATCAGCTCAGAAGCTAATCAGGGTAGGCCCTGGTCAGTACTTGAATGGGAGACCACCAAAGAAGTCTAGGGTCACTACACAGAGGCAGGCAATGGCAAACCCCCTCTGTTCCTTTCTTACTTTGATAATCCTACAGGGTTACCATAAATTGGCTGCAACTTGAAGGCACTTCCCACCTCGTCCAAGTCAAGTCAAGCAAAATAGAGCAAGCAAGCAATGTGCTCATATATGTGATGAACGTCTGTTAGCCATCTGTTCCAGTTCACGTGTACATCCCCCCCCCAAATAAATGTGTACCTTCCTTCCAGGTTGGGTAGGAGAGAAGGAAACCCTCTTCTTCGCCTAGCACAAACAACCCTGCAGTTGCAGATGTAGGGAGAGGGTTAAAATGACATCCTGTCTCCTCTTGGGTCTTGAGTGCTTATAGGCCTGCTGGCACTGAGACAGAGCTTTTCACACAACACTCTGGAGAGTGTACAGGGCATGAGCAGGGACATCATGGTGACAAGCTCCAGTTCATTACACATGGATCCTTGGTCCTCTGTGTATTAAGTGTTTATGCATCTCCGCCAGGGGTCATTTCGTAGAAAAAGAGCTAGGGGAACTCATTAGCATAACTCATTAGCATATGCCACACCCCTGACATCACCGGAAGTGTGTCGTAAGGCCACACACCCCGCCCCCAACGGTCCCGGCCACCACCGCCGGCCTTGCAGCTCCACTGCCGAGCCCCATGAGGGGCCCGGCGGTGGACCTGCAAGGCCGGCGAGAGTGCAAGGAAGCCCTGCAAAGGCCCTCCCTGGCCCCAGGCAGGCAGGGGTGGGGAGAAGCAGGGAGGAAGCAACTTACCCTCCCTCTTCTCCTGCCTCCTCCTGGCTGAATGAGGGCCGGAAGCGGGGCGGCCGGAAGCAGGGGGCGGGGCTTCGTCATGTGCCCCGCCCCCCGTACCTCACCCGGGGGAACTGCGATCCCCCGCGATCCCCCCCGAAATGACCTCTGCATCTCCCCGTGATTGGGAATCCTGCTGTTCAATTGAATGGATAGATGGACATTGGCAGTGGTGATTCTTGCCACCACAAAGCCTCTTACAGACATGCACGAGCATTCAGTCTCCAATGACATTGTGTGAAAAGGGGCAAGGAAAACTCCTAAGCTCCTTTGTCAGTTTCTCCCACCACCGGGAGCTGCCGGCAGCAACAAAAGATCTCATCACATCCCTGGTTTCTAAATAAGTAGTATGAGCAACAGCATAGCTTCTCCTGCTTGTTTCTGAGAACAGAATATTTGCTTTAGGATTGTGCCTCTACACAAGCAGTAAACATGACTGGAGACCCTGCCAGCTACCTGGGTGAGGATTTATTATTCATTACAATGCTGCATTCCAGGTTGCCCTCAAAGAAGTGAATTCACCACTGCTGAGAAACAGACAATTTACCCACAGCATTCAGCCTTCATACAAAGAATTTTAGATGAGGAGAAACAACAGGATCCTGTCTTACACGTGTCAAGAGCACCCCACCATATCCTTCTTGTTTCTAGTGTTTTGTATTTGGAGGAGAGGAAACTGCTCCTTGGGTATTTGATTCCCCTCATTAATAGGCAGGCCCTGAAGTTTTCATCCCTGAAGACTCCCTCTTCTTGGTACAACAAAGGTCAGCTCATCCAGAAAGCAGAATTGATCTGTGCTGTCAGCACCTGGCATCAGTGCTTTAACTTTCAAATACTCAAGGGCCCAACCATAAATACATTTCCAAACAGGACTTAACCAGGGGTATTTCTTTTCTCTGTTGAAACAATAGAGTCTCAACAAACAGATAGCAGGAGAATGCATCTCTAGTTTAGCTCCACAAGCATACGCACTAAATCTGCATAAAGCCTTGCAAATGATTAATCTTTCATTGAGAGCTCCACATTTGCTAAATCAACAACCTTGCTTGCTTTAGCATGCCTGTTTTGTGCACATTTTAATTGAACAAAGTTTGAACATCAGCAGTTTCAATATACAATTCCCGTTTCCGTTTCAATTCATTGTCTGTGTCCTCATTACAGATATATAATGAACCCAGATTGTGTAAACTGTTCTATGCCAGCCACCTCTTTCTATTTTGCTCTCACTAACTAATAAGCTGGGGTGGGGGGAGAAGAGCGAATGTCCTTTTTGCTTTCCTAATTTTGAAGCTGTAGTTTAGTTTTTGCCGTTCTAGCAACGGGAGTCTCTATGAAAGCCATTTTTCACATTCTAAAGTGCCCATTCCTGGACTGTTGACCCCCAAAGGCCCATTTCAGTTTGGCGTCTCTCTTGTGGGAATCTTCGTTGGTTTACAGAAATGCCCAGCTTCAGTCTCCAGCATTTCCAGTTGAAAGGATCCAGTAGAAGGTGATATGAAAGCCCCTGCTGACCTCCTGCCACTCACGGCAGACAATACAGACCATGATAGACCAGGGTCTGACTCAGTATGGCAGCTTTGAGTGTATCCTCAGCTTGTTTATTTTCATGCTATGATTGCCATGTTTCCTTGCAATTCATTTCTCCTACTAATGATGTGTGCATTCCTATGCATTCTTGTTTGGAAGAAAGTCTCATAGAACTGAATCAGAAGTACTTTCAAGTACATACGAATGTCCTCAGAGTCCAGACCAGGACTGTGCCCTCTGAGGCATAAGAGGATGGGCTCCGTTCCATGTGGATTTAGCAAGTGGACTTCTAGGAAGCTTTCTATATTCTGGAAAGAGTCCAGAAAGCTCCTCCACTTGTGTGTGCATTGCTGATGTCATTAGCCATCAACAAGATGTCTGCTGACTATGTTGGTGCATTAGATCTATAACCAAAAGCCTTGTTGGTCATCTCTGGAGTCAAGCGTGTGTGTGTAAAGATAAAAGTTCACAGAAGCCCAAGGATATTAAAATATGCCAAATAACTTATCAGAACACAGGCATTTGCATTGTTTTGACAGTCAGAAATAAGAGTTCAAAAAGCAGGTTAAAGAATAGATTTTTATTGGTACCCTGGGAGAAAATATTTTATCCTGAACTTGAGAAGTGACATCTGTCAAAGATGCAAATTATTCATCCTTCTTAATGGCTCTTTCTAAATTTACTCATAAAATGTCAGTAACTGTCCCCCCCTTCCCCCCCCCCAATCAGAACCCTGATGAAATCAATAGTAATTGTGCCTATCAGGTCAATCAGCAAACAGATAACTCTCCACCCATCTAACAAGACAATGGTCATTAAATCCCCTATTTGTATACTAAGCTAATTAGGATCATGGGGTCTTGGGACATCAGGTAATTAATCAGTGTCTCTTCTCCTGCATCAGCAATAGAAATGGGACCTTGTTCAATATTTTGTTACAAGTCCCCATGTTGTATATAAAATATAGAAGCTTCCTGCCCACCCTGCAGTCGACAGGAATTCAAGATGGGTAGCCATGTTAGTCTGTAGTTGAAAAACAGAACTGGAGACACCTTAAATACTAAATGAATTTATTCCAGCATAAGCTTCTGTAAATCAGAACTGTCTTCATCAGATACATCTCACTCATGACAATTTATGCCAGAGTAGATTCTGTTAGCCTTTTGACAAGAGATACACTTCCTAGTTTGCAATGACCCCATGAGACTTCTGAAGTGACACTAGCTCATCAAAGGGCTGTACCAGGCATATTCTTGCTTATCCAGATCAGGTCTAAAGACAGAGTGTTAAAAGACAATGGAAGTTTTCACACCTAAGGTTTAAATCATCTTTGAGTCGTGTATGTATGTGCGTGCGGCATTTCCATCTGGTTCATATAAAGGAGTCTCACATAGAAGGAATAGGGTTGCTAAATGTGCCGGGGGGGCGGGGAACCCCCCACTTCGGAGCCCCAATTTCCGCCCTGGCAGAATCGGGGCCCAGGGAAACCCCGCCCCCGAAGCTGCGTCACCAGGTGATGCAGCCACGCTGCTGACGCTGGGGGCATGGCTGAGCTCGTCGGGGGGGAAACCATATGTTTTCCCCCCCTGACGAGCTCGGTCATGCCCCCAACGTCAGCAACATCTGACATCACTTCTGGTGACGTCGCGGTGGCGCGCGTGCGCTTTGTGCGCATGCACACAACCAGCCTGCTGTCGGACGGGACGGAGCCTCCCCCGCCGGTAAGTTTAAAAGATTTGGCAACCCTAAGAAGGAATAATCTGTAACACAAAAATGTACGTTCTGATCAGTCTCAGAATGGCATTACAAACTAGCACAGTGATCCCCAACTGTGTATCCATGGGCTCCATGGGATCGGCTGATGGGTTTCCTGGTACCCATTTGTTTCTTCCCCAAAGCAAAAAGCCAGTTCTGGCTTTCCTCCTACTTACTGGGGCAGAGAACACGGAAGCAACAGACTTATTGGAAAAGGATTCTTGGCCTGCAACTTCTCAACATTCTGTGACTACCTCCCGCCTTCCAATTTTGTGGTGGTGCTCATCCCCTGTTCTCAAAATTCTAAAGTACCCACATGCTCAAAAAGATGGGGGTCCCTTGAACTAGTGGAACCAAGAGCAGATTTAAGCCTCCTCACTGAAAACAGCACCAGTCTTCAGCTTGACTGGTAGTCAGCTGAAACAAGAATGGAAACAGTGTAGGTGCAAGAAACAGCAATATTAGCATAGTGATATGCAAGGCTTTTTTTGTAGAAAAAGCCCAGCATGAACTCATTAGCATAATAGGCCACACCCAACAGCAGAAACTCATTCGCCTATTAGGCCACACCCCTGACAGCACAACTCATTGGCATATTTGGCCACACCCCCATGTTACCAGAAGTGTGGTCATCCAGCCACACCCACCTTTTGCTTCTTATTCTGTTTACCTTGTTTGTTGTCAAAACCCAGGGCTTTTTTGTAGCAGGAACTCCTTTGCATGTTAGGCCACACACCCCTAATGTAGCCAATCCTAATGAGTTTCTGCTGTTGGGTGTGGCCTATTATGCCAATTAGTTCCTGCTGGGCGTGGCCAACTCGGGAGCCAGCCGGAACTCCGTTCCTGTGCGTTCCTGCCCAAAAATAGCCCTGATGATGTGAAGGCCCAATCTGCATATAGCATTTGCTCCGCTGCTATACCAAACCCACACTGGAACAGAAATTCCCATCTACATTGCATGCCACTTTCACTTTGATTGATCTCTGGTTTTATGGTGGCTGTCTGCATAGATTCATGGCCATTTTATGGCCATTGGGGGTGACTTTGCAGTCAGTACGATGTTGGCCCAGGGTAGTTGAATGTGGTTTTGAACCGCATCTTTTTCTGTTCCAGTGTAGGTGCAAGAAACAGCAATATTAGCATAGTGATATGAAGGCCCAATCGGCATCTAGCATTTGCTCCGCTGCTATACCAAACCCACAAGAAGATGATGATGAAGAGTGAATCTTTCTTAACTAAACCTAGGAAATCCACAAGCAGATGATTGCTTCATGCATGGATATGCCAGCACTGACTACGATAAAGCCAAGGGGCAGGACACCTGCATTCTCCTGTATTATATTAACATGTGAATGCTGAGTCTGACCTAGATATTCAAAGGGGAAGGGGAAGAGAGAATCCTGGAAAAGCTTTGGTCACAGTCCACATATATATCTCTAGGAAATTCTGATTGTGAAAACCATTGACCTCTTCTAATTCAATCACACCTAAATGTGATTATCCAGCAAACTCAGAATATTACTATTGCAGTATCATCACAGTTAGCACCCAGTTTCTGCCATGAAACTCTCCAGTTTACTTTTCAATACTGCCTAAGTGAATAAATAAATGATAAGCCCAGGGCAACAACAGCATACCATGAAGTTCCCTAAGGGAGTGCTGAAAGTTTGCGGAGAGTCCTCCACAGGAAGGGGGGGTGCTGGGGCACCGGCAGGCAACAAGAAAAAGGTCTCAGTGGGATGATGACTTTCAAGGGGGAAGACGGCTGTAATGCCCCCAGTGCAGAGATGGAATCTGCGGGCGGTGGGGGGGGGGAACGACAATGAAAGGAAAGACCGGCTGTAGCCAATTTTCCAAAAGTGCTGCATTCCTATAGTTCCTTCTCGATCCTCACTGCAAAGGCTTACTCGCTCTGAGCCTTATTAATTTTTCACTTCAAGCCGTGCTAAAAGAAATAGTTAATTATTAAAAATGCATCTCTGTCTGATGGTGAAAAGCTGTCTCGTTCAAACAGGTGACTAGTTGAGATAACCCCAGAAGGCACTTCTGGGCCTTCCTAGAGCCTTGATCAAATTTTTCTTTTTTAATTTCATAAGAATAGAGGTGATTAAAAGTGGAGATGATGGCAAGGCTAATGAAAGCTTCCTTCTTATGTCCCCCAAGAGCTGGGATAATTGTTTGATTTCCCCCCTCCCTGTCTTTATGAATATTTTCAATGCGGGCCTCCTGCTGGCCTTGGAACTATAGAGATCACTGGAGCAATCAAGTGCTTGTATATCTCTGTCTCTCTCCCTCTCTGTGTAAAGTTATTCCTTTCATTGGTGGTAGTTCAAAGACTGGAATGTCCAGACTAAATACACTGCAAAGAGATTGGTTCTTTAACATTTCAATAAGACAGGAACATGAAACAACAGACCTATGACTTCAGAATCCAAAAATTAAACAACCAGACTGAGACACTAGACAGAGCAGGCCCTGAAATTAATTATGCTCTCTTCACTTTTTTAAAAAAAATCCAGATCACATCTTTGGGCAACGGCCTACTTTCTTCTTTTAGTGGCACTGTGAAATATCCAGTCTAACTTATGCCCACTGGGGTCAGATCCAGAGGTCTTTCTTCACTTTCCTGAAGGCTTGTACATCCCTTTGTAGAATAAAAAACACATTGCAACAGGCTGCCTCAGGCAGGAAAAAAAATATTTCACCAATTCTTTTTCAACTTTGTTGTGCTGCGAAAAGGGAGGGTTGGCTATTCTGCACAAATATAAACTAACCAAGGGTTAGTTTGTAAAATGAAAAGCAAAAGTAAAACAGAGTGCTGGAGACATGCTTTCTCATGAACATGTATATCCTTTGATGTGGATATTAACTGTGCCATCCTAAGCAGACTTATATCCTTCTAAATCCATTATTTTAGGGTTGCCATTCTCTGCTGCCTGCCTGCAGGGAGTGGGGGTGGTGGCAAGGTTGCCAGATAAAGGTCGAGAAACTCCAGGAGATTTGGTGGTGGAGCCCAGGGATAGGGTTACCCGGTCTGGGTTGGAAAATACCTAGAGACTTTGGGAGTGGACTTAGGAGAGGGCGGGGTTTGGGAAGAGGAGGGGCTGCAGCATGGTACAATGCCATAGAGCAGGGGTGTCAAAATACAGCCTGTGGGCCATATCCAGTCCGTGTAGGGCTGCAATCCAGCCTGAGAGCTACTGGCTGTGCTCTGCTTCCTGCTTCCTGTTCCTTACATCACAGCTCCTTCTGGCCAGCCTCTCCTAGTTCCTGCTTCAGAGGAGAGAAAGAAAGCCTTCCTCAATTGGCTGAGGGTCCCCCCCTCATCCTCTGGGGAACGAGGGGGAGGAAAAGAGCCAGGGGGGGAATGGTGTCTCGTGGGAATTTTAAGAAGACCAGAAACATTTTATTCCAGTTATAAGCACACTTTTTCTTCAGAGAGAGGGAGGGGGGAGGGAGAGAGAAAGGTAGCATGCCAGAAGAAGAGAGAGAAAGTCCTGTGTTTAAGACCAAAAAAACATTTTATTCCAGGTATGAGAGAGAGAGTCCATCACATGGCACATGGAGAGATCCCCCTTTCCATTTCTAACAGATGAGGGGAAACCTAACAGCACAGCTTGCATTCCTTATTAGTGAAAGGGAGCAAGAGTACAGCAGCACCTTAATGACTTAACAAAATTTGTGACAGGACATGAGCTTTCATGAATCACTGCTCACTTCTTCAGATACAGCTGGAATGTGAGTCCATCTGTCCTTATATCTTGGAGAGTAAAATGATTTCAGATGCCAAATGACAATAGCAGGCATTGGTAATGAGAAAAGAAACCTAGGTCTCAGTTCAGTCCAGTAGTCTGCATGATCAGTTGCAATTCAGCACTCTCTCTTTCTAATCTCCCTTTGAAATTCCTTTATAAGAGAACTGCTACTCCTAGGTCAGCAACTGAATGCCCTGGAAGGTTAAAATAGTCCCCCACTGGTTTTTGAATGTTGTGGTTTCTAATAGTGGTAGAAAGAGTAAGAGTCCAGTAGCATCTTTAAAGACTAACAAAATTGTGGTAGGGTATGTGCTTTTGTGAGTCATTGCTCACTTCTTCAGACTTATTTCCATTTATTCTTTGCATCCTCCTGGACTGAATCCTCCTGTACCAAATTGAGACCTAGATTTCCTGTCTCATTACCAATGCTGATATCTCCATGCCTACTACCCCTCTGCATATCACATGTAATCCAGTCATGCCTGCTATTGCCAGCTTGCATCTGAAATCATCTTCATAAAGTTTATATCTCCAGTACCTTGTGTTACATTTTATGGTACACATGGCCTGGCCCGACAAAGTGACATTTATGTCGGATTCGACCCTCATAGCAAATGAGTTCAACACCTCTGCTCTAGAGTTTTTGAGAAATGCTGCAGTGTCTCCTATGTAACTTCTGGTTTTAATCGGAAGTGACATAAGCATGCCAGTGTGATGCCAGCATACATTCTTTCCCTGCATTTCATTCCCCACCCCATGCCCAAGGTGCCAGTGGGCAAAGAAATGGATTGCCAGGAGCTCTCCCACCCTGGCATCCCTAATGGGAGCTGACTACCAGCATGTAGTGGTGTCAGCTGGTCTTCTCCACATCTACCTTTATAAAGTGGTCTCTAGCGTTCGATGCATAGGATTGCACTGTTTATCTTATTTTATACCACATGGGTCGCTTGCATGGGCCAACCATATTCTTCTTTGGATTGGCAACTCTTGCTTGGGAAATCTGAAGGAATGTCTGGGGAAGCATGTCAGTTTCTCCTAAATTATATCATATACCACAGAGACCACTCTCCAAAGGTGAGCTTTTCTCAAGGGGAACTGATCTCTGTAGTCTAGAGATAAGACATAGTTTCAGGAGAATTCCAGGTCCTACCTGGAGGTTGGTAACCCCTGTTCTCAGCCATTAAGGGGATCCACGTGTTATGTCTAATATTAGACATCTGACCAACTTTTTGTGTCTTCAATTGACTGTTTCCCCTCCCCCCTTCTTTCCAGCATGCTAGGGTACAATCTGATACCAGCTAGCTACAGCCTGTGCCCACCATAGGGTTGCCAAGTCTCCCTGGGGGGGCCATTCCCTGCTGGCGGGGATTGGGCCACCGGGGGGACCCCACCCCAAAGCACATGATGTGCTCAGCATGAACACATCACCCGGAGGTGACGCAATCACGCCAGGCACATTGCGGGGGGACGCTCTATCATCCGAGGGAAAACTCTATGGTGTTCCCTCGGATGATTGTGGCTCTGCCCCCAATGTGCGCGACACGATTGCATCACTTCCAGTTGACACTTCCTACAGATGCTTAACTGCCTGAAAGATGTGTTCCCCACAGCCTGAAAGATGTGTCCCCCCCTTTTTTTTCTAGCATCCAGCTGGATGAAGAGTTCTGGGGAACTCAGAAGCTTACAATTTGTGTCATTTGAGTTGGTCTTAATGAAAGGTATGTGGCGTGTGTGTGTGTGTGTGTGAAGCAATACTTCAGCCACAACTATGATCAATAATTACATTTAAACTGTCCCAGTCAATGTCCACTTAGGAGATCAGGATCAATCCTCAGTGAAGGTGTATTCATATTATGCCCATTAACTCCAATAGCTATGAAACTCACACATAATGCACTCCTTGGACACTTCACAGCTGATCAAAAATACAGAACACTACTATCTGATCAAGAGCTTTCACGGAAATCTCGGGATACCCCTCATAAACCCTCTCATAGAACGCATTGGTTTCTATGGAGCATGGCAAACTTCTTGTATCTCTTAAAGAGGTCTCTTATTCTCTCTTGTACATGTATTATTTCCTCAAAACCATGTTGTGGCCTTCCTGACTGCCTGATGAACCCCACCCATAACCATCCTGATTGGTCACTGTATAGGAAGACCAGATCTTCTGCTATAGTGCCTCCCACCTAGTGGCTCTGGTCCTCCACTGTTGCCCAGTGCAGCATCAGGAAAAATTGGGTGGTAGTGACATCATGGTGATGTTGTAGTTAGGGTTGTCCGGCAACCAGAGGAGGGGAATTACTGGCAAGAAAACTAGGCCTAGGCCTGTTTTGCCAGCAATGTGAAGATGTCACTTTCAGCACGCACCAGAAATGACATCATCATATTGCTGGTACTATGGAGATGTTCTGGTATTTGGGCAAAAACTCTATGAAAGAAGTCATTTTTACCACAGAGTTTTTGCTCTAATACCAGAGCATCCCCAATTCACTGGCAATGTGATGACGTCACTTCTGGTGCTCACCAGATCATAACTGTGGGGGAGGAGGCCTAGAGTGGGGAGTCTCCTGCCCCTGACATGGAGTCTCCCATTCCTGGCAGGGGCCTAGCAACTTTAAGTGCAGTCACATAACTTGAAGTGATGTCACATATTGTCACAATACTCTACCAGTTCCCCAAAACTCTATGATAAAACCATTGACATTAGGAGGATTCCAAGAGTGTTACGATGACACCATGATGTCATTTCCAGTTACATTAGTGGAAACACTGTTGTGGTGCCATACAGTGTTGCACAACACCTGGCCCCACACCCAAAAGCTCCCACAAGTTGCTGCCCCTTGGCTGGCAGTTCTATCACTGTGCCCATTAAAGGTAAAGGTAAAGGTTTCCATTGCTCACCAGATCATAACTGGCTCAAAAGCCAGTCGAATCCAGCTCTAGGGGGCGGTGCTCATCTTCATTTCCAAGCCAAAGAGCTAGCACTGTCTGAGGACTTTTCCATGGTCATGTGGCTGGCATGACTAAATGCTTAGGTGCACAGAATGCTGTTGCCTTCACACCAAAGCGGTACCTATTTATCTACTTGCAATTTCTTGCTTTTGAACTGCTAGGTTGGCAGGAGCTGGGGCCAGAGACGGGAGCTCACTCTGTTATGTGGCACTTGGGTCTTGAACTGACGACCTTCCAGACTGCAGCTCAGCGTCTTAACCTCTGAGCCACCATGGCCCCATACTGTGCCCATTATGGGAATCTAAATTTCCATGTTATGCCTTGACTTAGCAGTTCTGTATGCTACACACATACCTACAAACACATTCAAACTGATTCCTGTGTTTACCCCTTCTTCTTGTTTCTAATATGGGCTGCCTTATAGATTTTTGAAAAGGTTTTGCAACTGATGATATGCAAGAAAAATAGTTGAAAGCTGAAAATCAGACAGACATTATGTTTGCTTGGGTATGCATCTATCATCTGGGAACACTGGACAAGGGTCAGCATGACAGAAATGAATTTTAAAAAGATACACTCTTTACCCACAGGAAACATCATGCTGTCTGATTCATGGAATTTCTGTATATATCTCTGTATATGTACATTGCCGATTATGCTCCTTTTCAAAGTAGTTGTCAGCAGAATCTCTGTATTTTTAATAGTTCCTAGATAGTTCCCCAAAGAACACTTCGAGAATTTTTTTGTAGACAAGAGAAGTAAGATACACATCATACTGTTCTCAAATGGTGTGGATTGACTTATGAACAATAAACTAGTATACATAGTTTTTGTATTTAGAACATTCTTATGTCACAAAAGTTGTGATCAAAGTGGCTTGCAGAAAAGCAAATTAAAAAATAGAATAATAAAAATATGTTACAAATAGACAATTCAGAAACTAAAACCCAGAGATAAAATTCCAACTAAAAGACCTTTTAGAATAAAAAAAATTACTTGTGTCTTTACTGCTTTTTTTTGGCAATGTACTTTACAGTGAAATGAATCTTGCCAACATTATTGACTTCAAGCAGATTTTTACAAGAGTTTTCCAGTACTATATTTTGGCAGTCTATACGCTGCTTTTAGGTAGTGGCTGTTGCTAAAATCTTCTTATGGATTAAGGAGTGAGCTGCTTAAAGATAAGAACAGACAAGGTGTATTATTGTTTGATTGCCCCTATCACAGTTTTGCCCTGGACGTTCCTGACAGTTTTTTGTAAATAAATAGTTCCTGTTAAGCACAGAAGTATCTCAGATTGTGTCTGCTGCCCAAAGTGACAAAGAGAAGGAGAATGCAAAATATAGTATCACCCATGCAAGCAGATTAGCAGGTGTTCTGTAGAAGAACAGCTGGCTCCTAAATTAGGGCAAGTGTGTTATTAAATGAATATGACTGTTCACTATCGAGCCAAGTTCCTTGAAAAATGGATGGTGTTGCTTCGTCTGAATGTTATGTTTCCCATCTCCTTTTTTAGTAACATAAACCCAGGTTTCAGACATATATATCAGTCCCAAAATTAGTCTGTAATAGAAATATGTTTACAAACTAATATATAATGTATATAATTGCACTACAACCATGTACATGCCGAGACATCATTTGACCCAAATTCCTCTAGGTCTTAATATTAAAACAAATGAAACTATGATAATAAGGCATTATCTTTGAGCCTGTGGAGAGTTCTAAGGAGTAATGGTAGTTCCAGGACAGAAGATACAACTCCTAACAGTCTTGAGCTTTGGTATCTACCAGTTTGGAAACTGAGCACTGGATCACACAACATAATGTGCACATAGTAAGAAGTTTTAATTTATGGGCTGGACCAAATGCTGAATTCTGTGACTGTTACCTAATGAGTTGAACTGAGAGGAAAAAATGAATCTTGGAAAGTGTTTAAATTCTAGAATATAGTAGTCCACTGATCTGCTCAGCCTAAATGAAATCTGCCACAAACCATGATTTTTAAAATAACCTCCAGGCTATAAATGTGCAGACAATAGGAAGGTATAAAAGGAAGTTTATTTTATTAAAGTTCTTTATTAGTCACTTCTCTAAAAAGATACCTGCTGTACAACAACCAGCACAAAAGTTAGTTCAATGAAACAATAAGCATAACCTCAACAAAACGAAATAAGAAATATTAGCCGCATTCCATAGCCCCTGCTTAATTAATGAGTAATAAACAATATCCTGATCATGTTGAAGTCAATGGCGGTTGTACTGACATGGTGTTCCTTTGAATTAGATCACTAGCACACCTTCTCTCCTGCCTGACTGCTCTGGCCCATTGAGAAGAGTCACACCCAGCTACGACTTTCCATTACTCTTTCATAAGTGTTTGATCTTAATCAAGGGCAGAGGCAGATTTAGGAAGTATTTCCAAGGCTTGGTCTGGGGATTAGTGGTGTAGCTCTGGAAGAAGCTGAACTCAGACACATCGTAGAATGGACCTAAAATGCTATTGTATGACATTTTACAAGGTGCCCATGATGACCAAAGGGAAGATGCACCGAGCAAAATGAATGTGATCGGGCTGTTGGGCCTTTGTTGAAACAGAAGCATTAGCTTGGTAGTAATAATTAACTGTCTTCCACTGCCACTGGGATAAACAAGGAAGAAAGAGGAAAAGGAAGGGAGGGAAATGAAACAAAAATACAGAAAGAGATAAAAAAAATACAAAAAGGAGAATTCAGGGAATGACAGGCCTTTCAAAAAGAAACCAGTGATGAAGGACAGAGATACAGTGATGAGGGAGGCAGAGCAATTTAATCCAGTAAAAACATAGGGTTGTGGCAAAAGATGAGGGAGGAACAATATACAGGAGTCAGAAGGAACCGGACACAAATAAAATAAAGGTTATTATGAAAGTTGCTCTAGTTGAATTTGCTTTGAGCCATCTCATAATTCCATTGTGTGTGCATGTCTTCACTGAGACCTCATTCATACAACTGTGTGGGTATTTGTGTGTTTACGTGTCTGTCTTTCTGTGGTTCAACTGTCAGAGAAAGATGGAAGAAACCTGGGTTCAAAATAGGCTTCCCAAGTCCCCCCGGGGGGTGGGGGAAACTTCGCCCCAGAGGCCCGTTACCCACCGCCGGCGGATCGGGCCGTGGGGGGAACCCCACCCCCAAAGCACGCAACATGCACGTCACCCAGAGGTCTATGGTTTTCCCTCAGATGGTCGTGGCCTCGCCCCCAGCATGCCCAGCGTGGTGGCGTCACTTCCGGGCGACGGGGTTGCGGTGCACGTGCACACTCCCGGAGCAGCACTGGAGTCCCCCGCTCCAGCGCCGATCCGACTTGGCAACCCTAGTTCAAAACCTCTTTCTGACATGAAGCTCACTGGATGATCTTTGGCCAGTAATGTCTCCTAGCCTGATCTCCCTCAGTTGTCTGTTAAGAAAATAAAATGGAAGGGGGACCACGTCTACTACCTTGATCTCCCTGATAGAACCATGGGATAAAAATCACATAAACCAGTTGTTGCCCATAAATTTATCGTCTAGTGGTGTATCTGCCCAGTAAAATCAGTGTATGTAAACAATGAAATTATTTCTCCTCTACCCCACAGTCCGGGTCAATCCCACTCTATTTAGGAAAATAACTCTGAAGGGAGAATAATTTGCAGGTCACAGCATTTTGAATGTGGGGTGGGTGGGTGGCATAACAATGTTCTTTCCAAAAGATACGAAATTAGTATTCTTTTTTTCTGAGCATTGGGGCTTTTTATTCAGCTGAGTGTCGGGGGATTTGCATGACGTTAAATATCCTAGAGCAGGAATGGCCAAACCTGCTTAACGTGACAGCCACATAGAACAAACGTCAGATGTTTGAGAACCGCAAGACATGAACAAATATTACACACACATTTTTATTGGAAAGTATGCAAATTTCCTTTTTATTAACATTCAATTAGACTGTGTGAAAGTGCCACATGCGGCTCCCGAGCTGTCCTAGAGGGTACTTTCATGACACCTTTAAATTAACTGTCTGGGTATACAATTCTCCGAATGTGGAGCAACTTGGAATGTGGGACACAGCAAATGCTAGACATGGATTCTTCAGTATTTGAGTTACATGGTACATGTTACTGATATTAAACACATTGACTAACACATAGAAATAGGTAGCTGCTTTGTCCTGATCACACCTTTGACAAGGAAAAATTATATTTGGTTTCCTTGTTTCTTTTTTAGTCATTACTTTTACACGAGGGTCTCTGCCCCTGCTAACCCTGCTCACCAGCCCCCAAACTCACTGCACTCACAACATTTTAGAGTAGTTTGAATTCTGCATGAACAGTTCTGCCCCCCGCCAGCAGAACTGCAGTAATACCAGACGAGGCAGCAGCAAGTGTGATCACCCCTGTTTGCAAATCACAGCCAAAATTAGATTTATAACAAACATTTTACCCTGTCATTGTTCTTAAAGGGGAAACAAAGAAGCTTAAATTGTTCTCTTGTATTCCATTTCATGAGGAGCTGCGGTGGCTCAAGTGGTTAAGACGCTGAACTGCAGGCTGTGGAAGGTCAGTAGTTCAGCAGTTTGAGACCCGGGTGCCGCATGATGGAGTGAGCTCCCATCTCTAGTTCCAGCTCCTGCCAACCTAGCAGTTCGAAAGCAAGACATTGCAAGTAGATAAATAGGTACCACTTCGGTGGGAAGGTAACAGCGTTCCGTGCGCCTTGGTATTTAGTCATGCCAGCCACATGACCATGGAAATGTTTTCGGACAGCGCTGGCTCTTCGGCTTTGAAACGGAGATGAGCACCGCAACCCTAGAGTCAGATTTGACTGGCTTTCGAGCAAGGGAACCTTTACCTTTAGCTTTTTATTCCATTTGATACTCACAACAACCCTAAGAGGTGGGTCTGGCTGAGAGAGTGTGACTGGCCCAAAGTCATCCAGCAACCTTCCGTGGCATAGTAGGGATTCACACCTGGATCTTCTTGATCCTACTCTAACATTCTAGCCACTACACCACTCAGGCTGTGATAGGTTAAGTTGTTTCGTCAGAGAGGGGATATTTCCCACTCTACTTATCTGAGCTGACTGCCCTTGCTGGCTTTTCATCAGTAAGCTTTTGCTTCCATTACAATACCAGACATTTGTTTCTGAGATAATCTATGCCAGGATGGTAACGTTCTTTTTTCTTACTGCAAGTCCCAATATCATCCTGAAGTTGACTGCCTATTTTTAATGGCTTTATTGCCACAGACAGACAGATGGATGGACAGACTGATGGATCATTTTATTATTATAGATTTTAAATGCTTCCCTCCCCCCAGACTTTTGCTATGATGTATAATCCACTACCCGACCTAAGTAGTTATTTTTGTTATTTTATGATCAAGTCCAGTTTGGTTAGACTGCGCAGGGTTGGTTTTTTAAATTAAAATTGTGTTTTAAAAGGTTATTTACTGTACCGTGTAGCACCCTTCTTCCCAAGTTTTTAATGTCACCATTCCTTTGTGCTGGTCAGCTGTGCTTGGATCAAGCTGTACCTGCTGCATGGAGACTCCCAATGTCATCCTAAATAGCTGTACACTTCTAAGAATTAGAAGGGTGTAGTTCCGCTCGGAATGGTACTCTCTTTCCCCCAGAAACTGCCCAGCATTTGAACATGTTGGAAGCATCTTCAAAACCATTCTGGCACCCTGCAGAGTCCTTACCTTTCCAACCCCTGAAATGAGCTCTGGAAGAAAAGGTCTCACTAAAATCCTCCAGTTTTGGAGTTGCAGGATCTGCCATTTTAACATTTCCTTTCCTTTCCTTTTTTTTTTTTTTAAGTAGACTAAACTGAAACGAGAGTCCTGTGAAATTGCTACTTTTATTTCCACTGACATTTCAGTCTTCCTGCTTGTTGTGGATATCTGTGCAATAGTTTGAATATTCTTGCAAGTCCAAATAATGGCTTAAAGCAGCATCATGTTCTCCACTGGAAAATGTATCACTAAGCAGTATAAACTCCCTTGGGTAACATGAACACATGTTATCATCTGAAGGAAGAATGGTTTTGAATTTCTCATCTCTGCTGTTTGAACCTGAAAAGTCCTTATTTTTCTGTGTTCTTGCACTGTTTTTTCCTCCTCATAAAAGGTCCACGTTTCTAAATGCCATTTGTGCATTCAATAAACCAGTATAGTAGTCTAAACATAGCATATGATTAATATATTACCTGTATTATATGCCTAACCATGTAATCAGCGTTGCCAGCCTCCAGAATTACAAATGATCTCCAGGCTACAGAGGTCAGGTCCCCTGGGGGAAAAGGGCTGCTTTGGAGGGTGGACTATATATCATGATACCCCACTGAAGACTCTCCCCTCCCTAAACCCAGCCTCCCCAGGCTCCACCTCCAAATCTTCAGGAATTTCTGCACCCAGAATTGGCAGCCCTTATTAATTGCATAAGGAGCTGCGGTGACTCAAGTGGTTAAGACGCTGAACTGCAGGCTGTGGAAGGTCAGTAGTTCAGCGGTTCAAGACCCGGGTGCCGCAAGACAGGGTGAGCTCCCGTCTCTAGTTCCAGCTCCTGCCAACCTAGCAGTTCGAAAGCAAGAAATTGCAAGTAGATAAATAGGGACCACTTCGGTGGGAAGGGAACAGTGTTCCGTGCGCCTTGGTGTTTAGTCATGCCGGCCACATGACCACGGAAACGTCTTCGGACAGCGCTGGCTCTTCGGCTTTGAAACGGTGATGAGCACCGCAACCCTAGAGTCAGATTCGACTGGCTTTCAAGCAAGGGAACCTTTACCTTTATTAATTGCATATAAAAATTGTGTGCTCAATATTAACAAATCTATAAAACCAACATCAAGAAGCCAATAACATAAACAAAGCAAAACAAAAATAAAATGGAGAATGTGTGCTACACTCTATCTGAAACTGGTCCAGTGACCTGTCACCTCAAGTTTTTCCTGTAACCCCAGCCAGGGGATCATCGACTGGCAGGCAGGTCAGTCGATGAACAGGATCCGGTACCCCATGCTGTGCCAAAGCTTATTACAGCTGTAATCAATAAAGTTGTGGCCAATTTTATTCCACTCTTTCTGAAAAACTGTGTTTGTGCGTTATTTCAACTGGGGTATTGGTAAGGGTGTAGGAGAACCCCTCACCTTTGGCACCATCCTTGCCCCTCCCCTTGGCGCTGGGGCCGCAAGCACGGATGTTACACGATCTGAAATGCAGACTCAAAAGAGAGCCCATTTGTCACCATTTCTCCACTATTGTGCCTGTGCTTGTGCATCTCGTTGTCACGACTGTTCCACCCCAAAAACTGATAATATTCCCCAGCCCACTGCATATTTGGGATGCTTTTCTGCAAAAGTATTTATATAGTATTCACGTTAACACCTGTAAATCATGAGTATTTATGGCCTCTCCTAGCTGAAGCAATCCTGAAAGCATCATCTGTCTTCTGAGTCCCAAATGGAATATCGAACTGCCAC
This sequence comes from Gekko japonicus, assembly GCF_001447785.1. Classification (NCBI taxonomy): domain Eukaryota; kingdom Metazoa; phylum Chordata; class Lepidosauria; order Squamata; family Gekkonidae; genus Gekko; species Gekko japonicus. Next base: position 1,200,990 of record NW_015167064.1, read on the forward strand.
TAAAGCAGTGTGTAGACAGACGCAGCAGGGACTGAAGGACCTAAATCAGAGAGTCATCATCATCCCTCTAGGTAAGTTTTTAAACAACAGACTCTTCTGTCACACCATAATAAAAGCATAAAGCACCGCTTCTAGGCCAGAGCCTTTTTTATTTCAAACACAGGGCTCGAAACTAATTTAAAGACCTGAATGAAATGGTTCCAGATATCTTGCGCATTGTAATCCACCTCACAACCTCTAACAGCCACAATTCAGCACAGTTAGGATTCGATTAAGAGAGGCCAGAGATTAAGACATCATGGAGGCTGAATGATCCCGGGCCAGCGGGAACAAGGCTGTTTCATCTCCTCTGGTTTGTAGACAAGGGAGCAACAATAGGCCGGGGGGGTGGGGGAGACTTGAAATGCAGCCGGAGCCAGCTTTTTAAACCCATCGCCCACTTTCTCCAGAAGAATCACACTGATCTTTGAATGCATTTTTTGGTTTGTCAATGGCATCCAAAGAAAGACCATGTTTTTAATTTGCATTGTCCTTTCCTCTGTACATCCAAGTGATTCAAAACTGCTAGCTGTTTTCAACATGCAATAAATATGGAAAGGCCAAACTGCATAGAAGGAAAATATTTGCAGGGATTGCACAAGGAAACTAACGGTCTTAACAGCATATCAGTCTCCATCACCTTTCAAAGGCGGCAGATGAATATAAAATGTACATGCTTCATGCAACCTATTTAACACCCCACACAAATCTGTGCGCGTGTGTGCTATTTTGCTTCCAACCCCTGGGGAATTACCTGCTTAATTCTTTGTCATCTGATTAGTATACTTTGTTCCATATTTCAAATGTATGCTCACTTTTCTTTCTTTTTTTAAAAAAAAGTCCCCTTAAACTTCTCGGTTGTTCTTTCCCTTAACAATATTCCATTTATTTTCTTTACATTGATGTATCCAGGTTAAAAGGACCCTGGAGGCAGAGAATTCATTTCAAGGGGTTCCTAGAATGATGGCAGTAGTAAATTTACAGCCTCTTTTCACGCACACGAAGAAGTAACTTTAGCAAAACTAGAAAAAAGGAGTGCAAAATATAATTAAAATGATGTAAATTGTTAAAGCCTTCTTATGGCATGATTCCAACCCCCAAAGAAGCAAAAGTGGAATTTAGTAAGTGGGTTTCCATCAGCTGTGCAACCATGCTGTCTCACAGTGAACAGCACATATCATTTCATCAGAGGTAATCCTTCATCTCATCCATGATTTGGGATCTATCCGTGATCACCAGTATTACATAGTATAAAGGGAACTATGATTAATGCACTGTGCAGGACCAAGACAAATGGCAGTGTTAAGGGTGATATTTCCTGGGGGGGTACATGATTTGTCCTCCTGAACAATGGCTCTAGTTGAGGCAGCAGCCAATTACAGTTCAGGTTTCTCTGCCACTACTGGAGAATACTATTTGGGAAACATCTGGGGTCTGGCTGCTTGATGCCTCTGGTGTGTTTACATATTTTCAGGCATCCCTTTCCCCTCCCCACTTAATGATGTTCACTTCAGAGAATCTCAGTGGGTAGTCAAGAACTTGTCTTTCTCATAATAGGGCTGGAGCTAACTCTTGATCAGGAGTGCTCACAAAAGCTGCTCTTGAATTTGGCAGGGACTTTTTGCCCAATTATACTTGCAGGAGTCATTTTTCTATACATCTTTGCTTTGTTAGTGCCCTATAGACCAAGGAGGCACAACTGATTTTTTCCCCCTTTTTCAGTGAAAAGTAGCCTCAGATTTGACTACTGTGCTAAGAAGTTCCTACCCTGACACTTTTCCTTCTCTCAATCACAGCCATCAGGGTTGTTTTAAACAGAGGAAAGAGTCACACAATGACATATTACATGTCTTTTGGTCTTAAAAGAGCCCATTGGCATGGGTTACATTCTTCTATAGATATAACGGGGACTTTGCTCTTTACAGAACCCACAGATCATCTCCATAATGTATCCCAGGTTTACAAAACTTGTGATATTCCACCTATGTATGTCAGCCCAGCTCATCAGGGACTAGCTAAGATTCATGTTTTTTCTGCCTTTTGCAAAACCAGAATTGCCAAGCTAAGTTTAGCTTGTGAAATGGTGTAGGGAATACTTATCAGATCTGCAGGGAACAGAAAACTAGGAAGTAAAACAACCACTTTGGAAAACTGAAATGAACTGAAAATGATGGATAGGTTGGAACCAGCAAAATAAAGTCAACAGAGACAAAGAGAATAAAATGCAAAGGTACACAGTGAGGGATACTGGATGGTAGTATTAATTGTGAAAAGTATATCAGAACTGCAGTCAATAAGAAGCTGGGTATGAGTTGACAGTGTGCCACAGCTGCAAACAAGGCAAATGTGATAGGCTACATTAACAGAACCATCCTATTGGAGTGACAAGAAGAAATTGTTGCATTCTATTCTGTGCCAGTCATACTTCATCTGCAGTACTGTGTCATGTTCTGGACACCATACATTATTAAAGATGTGGAGAAATTGGAAGGGATTCAGATAGCTGGGAGACCAAAAACACGTACAATGAGGAAAAGGTGAAGGAGCTGCATATGTTTAGCCCAAAGAAAAAAGGGTTGAGGTGAGATATGATCATGCTCTTCAAGTATGAATGCCCATCTCACAAACAGAGCCAAGATTTGTTTTCTGCTGCTCCAGAGCACAAAACTAGATCTATTTATTTATTTATTTATTTATTTATTTATTTATTTATTTATTTATTTATTTATTTATTTATTTATTTATTTATTTATTTATTTATTTATTTATTTATTTATTTATTTATTTATTTCATCTCATTTTTGACCACGTCAAGCTTACCTTGATTCATAGATCTTACATTCCAGGTTCCTATGTAGTATTGTTCTTTGCAGCATTGGACTTTCCTTTCACCATCAGACACATCCACAACTGAGGGTCCTTTCGGCTTTGGCCCAGCCGCTTCACTCTTTCTGGGGTTACTTGTACTTGTCCTCTGCTCTTCCTCAGTAGCATATTGGACACCTTCCGACCTGAGGGGCTCATCTTCCGGCGTCATATCTTTTAGCCTTTTGATACTGTCCATGGGGTTTTCTTGGCAAACATACTGGAGTGGGTTGCCATTTCCTTCTCCAGGTGGATCACGCTTGGTCTGAGTTCTCTGCTGTGGCCTGTCCGTCTTGGGTGGCCCTTCACGGCATAGCCCACAGCTTCATTGAACTGCGCAAGCCCCCTCGCCACGACAAGGCAGTGATCCATGAGGGGGTGTGGTCCCATATAGAGAGACATTCTGCACTAGCTGCAGCCTCTGGATCTGGGACAAGGGCAGCCCCATGTAGTGAGCATTGCAGTAGTCGAATCTAAAGCACATGATGATCAGATGTAACTGGTATAACAAGATCAGTGACAAATATGTTACTCCTCTTATAACAGATATGGTGGGGCAATCAGGTGCTGAGCAGTGTATCCGATTGTTAATTGATGGGAACCGGACAATTACCGAAACTGTGGCAAAATTTTGGGTAGCATGCTACTGCATCCGAAATACACAATCAAATATGTAATAATAGTTGCCTAATAGTCTCTGTTTTATGTTCTTCTTTTACTTTATTACACTCAACTGTATTTTTATAGAGTTTTATTTTACTGTCCTAAATTCAGTTATATGAATGTTATGAATGTTATATTTAAGCATGTGTGTTCTATGGCTTGTTGCCATAATAAATGCCTGACTGACTGACTAACAAAGGGTTTAAGTCACAGGAAGGTTCATTTCAGCTGAAGGTTAGGAGAAACCAACCACCCTTATCAGAGGTCTTTGAGTAAAAGCTAAACAGCTATCTACTGAGAAAGTTCTTGCTTTGGATCTCCCGCATGGAACAGGGCATGCAACAGATTACTTATAAGGCCTTTTCCAGCTCTTGGACTCCATCAGTGCAAGAGTAACTGTGCACTCTTAAGCAGAGTTACATTGTTCTAAGTCCACTGAAGTCAACAGGCTTAAAAGGGTGTAGCTCTGCTTAGAATTGCATTGTAATCAAATTCACAGCCTTCTAAGCCCTTTTATTTCCATGGGCATAGAAGGGTGTGACTGTCCAAAACTCCTCAGTACACCAAGAGGCATTTCTAGGGTTTTTTAAAAACATATAATCATTTTATTAACATTGTAAGCTGCCTTGAGTTCTGCAAGGTATAAAGGCAGCTAATAAATGTCTTAAATAACTAAAATCTCCACAGCCCAGATCATCTATATATTCCATAGACAGGTCATCCAGGGCTTCAACAGGAGCACCAAACCTTGCTGATTGGAAAATCCCCAAGAGACTCTCTGTCAATTTGGAATAAAAACAGACATAAATTAGCACCAAACATTTCCCCAGTATTGTCATTTTTACATCAAAAATGGTTTCAGCCAGGGGAAGACACTAACTACATGAAAATTTGGAAATCTGCAAAGATAACTCGAATAATCGATTTATCCTGCAACAGACAAATACTAGAGAAAAAGGATCTTGAAGCATGACTAATAACAACTTAATGTGGCTTCAATATTTACAACTAAACAGCATGTTCATACATGTAACAAGAGCTCTACTCTAAGGCAATTGAGTTTGAAAAGTTAGTAAAAGAATATGGTAAACCACAAAGAGGGCTAATCTCAAAAATATATCAAATATTATTAAATTTAGATAATTCAAAAATGAAAATGTACAAAAATACATGGCAATTAGATTGCTCCACAATTATTACTAATATGCAATGAGACACTATATGGACTTCATCCTTTATGGTGTTAAAAGCTAGTGTTCCCAGATTAACAACATTCAAACTAATCACCCATTGGTATTTAACTCCCATACAATTACATCATATAAATCCCTCTAAAAATCTGAAATGCTGGAAATTGTGTGGTGAGAAGGGGACACAGTACCATTGTTGGTGGCCGTGTTATTATATTGCTGAATTTTGGCAAAAGGTATTGAAATTGATTCTATTAATAACAGGATATTCACTCCCTTTACGTCCTGAGCTAATACTGCTTAATCTATGGGAAGATATTCTAATTCCACAAATACGAAAGACTTTGATTGTCATATTATTAACTGCCACAAAGACAGTGATAGCTTCAAAGTGGAAGAACAAATCAGCACCTTCAGTTTTGTTATGGATGTCTAAGATATGGGACTGCTATATTTTAGGAAAAAATACAAATAGACTGTTACAACTTGAACATAAAAACTAACAATCAATTTTTGTTGAAAAATGGTTTCCGGTCATAAGTTACATGGCACTGAATGGGATTATTCCTGACAAGGTCCGTTGTGGGAAGAAATATAACGGGCTCTAGAAGGAAGCTCCAGGTGAGTGTCCCGGCTGTGGCTGGTGGGGCAGCAGAGGGAAGGGGAAAATAGAGGGAGGCAAGCCATGTTTATTTCCTTCTGCTTAGCTATAAGGCAGGGCTGTCTCAAGTCATTTTGCTGCCCCAAGTGGGTAGTATGGGAGGACAACCTCATGGTAACAGGCACGGTTCCCTCTACCCCTGACTTATGTTGATTTGGGGTTATGCAGTGGCAGCTAAAGTAGAAAAGCACCTCCTCCTATGCCATGTCTTCTGGGTTCCAAGGGTCTGGAAAGTGATTCCATAGCCAGTTACAGGGTTGCCAACTTTGGGTTGGGAAATTCCTGTTGATTTGAGGGGTAGAGCCTGGGGAGGGCAGGGTTTGGGGTGTGGAGGGACCTCAGCAGGGTATAATTCCATAGAGTCCATTGCCCAAAGTAGCCATTTTCTCCAGGAGAACTGAACTTGGAGATCTCCAGGTGCTGCCTGGAGGCTCGCAATACTAAGGGGAGGGCCAGACCTGTAGATTTTAGGGATAAAGCCTGGGGACGGCAGGGTTTGGGGTGCGGAGGGACTTCAGCAGGTTATGATGCCATAGAGTCCACTGCCCAAAGCAGCCAATGTAATAGCTGGGAAATTTTCTGTAGGGGAAATGATGTGCTGTGGCATGGGGGACACAGTGATTTCTGAGAGATCACCAGGCCCCACAGGGAGATTGTCAACTCCAATGACTGTTTAAGGGAAGATTGGGATATGTATCTTGGCAACTCCAGTGACCGTTGAAGGGAAGATTGGGATATGTATTTTACCTCAGGACACATTGAATGACTCCCAGCAGCAACAGCAAACTGTTTAGAATGTTAGAGGCAAAGGCCAATCAAGCCACATATGCAAATGACCTCTGTGTTCCGACTGGCTATTGGGGGGAGAGGAACAGCATAGAATATTGGAGGTGAGACTCAGGCAACGCAGCCAGTGGATAGGGACAGCTTCTGAGTGACAGATCAGGGAGCCAACTGATTTGGGAGCGTGTGGAATGTTCAGGAGAGTCCATGACCAAAACAGAATTATTATATAGAGAGATTATGTAGTTTCATCTGAAGTGTTTATCCTGAAGTGTTTTAATTTTGATTGGTAAATACTAGCTAGTTGAACTCAAAAAACAAAGAAAGAAACCCTTTGGATGCATCAGCATCACAGGGCAGACCATCCTAATTGCCCCCCCCCCCATCCTTGAGGAGGTTCCAGATATCTGTGAATCTAAATGTCTCAAGATAATGGTAAATCCATGACAAAGGCAGAGTGAGAAATTCTGTCATTACCCAATCATGTACCTTCTCCCCATAGAAAACCAAATAAATGTGGCAGTCACACACGCAAGATAATGTGGGGGGGGAGTGAGGCTATTTCCCCTGGAGGAATTTGACCCACAGTTGCATGATCACACAGTCCTTTGAAATTGCGGGGGCAGCCCGCTACTGCGTGATCAGATGCAACCACGGGTGAGTCTTTTTTTTTTGCCGTTTGTTCCCGATGCGCTTAAATGGGGAATTGATGAATCGCATCTCAGCACTGAGGGCTCCGTATGGAGTGTGCGATGATGCACATTCTGAGAAGGGGGGGGAGCAATGGCACAGAGTCGGGATGGCCTGATCAGACCATCCCGATGCCATGAGAGCAGGGGAAAGTCCATCCGTGGCCCGTAACAACCCATTTTCTACTGGACTTTCCCTGGTGCCTTTTTACTCCGCTTCTGCTGCAGGGCAAAATGGTCTGCCGATAGGTCCAGGGCGCTTCCCAGATGTCTGTGTCTGATCGCGCCCTTTAAATCCACACAGCACCTATAGTGCGGTTAATTGTACATGTGATCGTGCCCTAAGTGTATGACTTGCTGCATGTGTAGGTACTAGAATGTTCTGGGACAGCCCCTGTTTCTCATGGTGGCCATGAAGTCCAGAGCTGCTCCTGCAAGGGCAGCCTTGGCAAGAACATTGACGTCCCCAAGGACAACAAACCTTGGGATCCTCAGTGCCAAGTCTGAAATTGCTTTTGTTGGCTCAGGCAATAACACAGTGGACTGGGCAGTGTACCGACAGAGCCACCCTTCCCTCTTCACCCACCCAGGTCTTTATGGTACATACCAGGTCAGCCTCCTCACTCAGTATTAAGCCTGGATGAGGGATGCTTCCTTTTAACTGACCTGGCATTCATCAGCAGGACTTTTAGGTTTGATGGGTGATCAGCAAGATTGCCAGGATTCCTTTGGTTAAGAGGACTTTAAAAAAGGGATGGGCACAATCTGATGATTCCTTCTTCCTTGGCTTTGACCTGTCATTCTCCCTCACCATACTTCTCTGTGCCCTCTTGTATCTCAATAGTGGCACCTCTTGATTGTCCAAGGCACATGATAAAATATACACTAAGGAGCAAATGATGTTAAAAATCTGCCCAGAAGGCTGTCACTCGATTGCCTCATGAGTGGATGGGATCCCCCTTCCCTGGGCCCCTAGGAACAGAATTTGAAAGCCCAGTCTATAGGCCTTTCCCCCCTCTTTTTGCACATTTTTCAGGCACCAGCCATACTATTCCTTGTGCACTATTTCTCTTCTCTCCAAGCATTCCTTTCCCTTTCTCCCCCCCCCCACTACCACCCCTGGATCCTTCTCTTTTCAGTAGCATAATCAGGAGGAACTCTGTTCTGATTTCTGTCTCATTTTTTGCTTCCTTCGCGTCATTTAGCATTCATTTTCCTACAGTCTCAGGCCTAATGAGATGGTGATCAATGCTTCCTAAGTTGCCCCCTGCCTATGCACCATCTTCAGTCATACCTTCTCTGTCTAATCTATTTTGCTCTCCTCTCTATCAACCAATTCATGTTTATTTAAGAAAACTAGGAAGCAATATTATCTAGATCCATCTCTATGTCTCTAGCTTCGTCATCCCACTGTAATATAATCCAATTCATTTTAGTAATTACAGTCCCTTCTTATGGCTATTTGTGTGGGACTTACACAGTTTTTAGGTATTTAATTTTCAGTTATTCAAATCAATCTACACTGATTAATAGACATGCTTTTATTACTTCTTGGTCTTACAAGCTATTTTTTCAGTCCAAAACTCATGTTGTCTCTTTCAAACTTATTCTGATAGAATACTATTTTCCAATCAATTACTGTCAAGGTACTCAATTTTTATGTCTTTCATTACATATATTTATACCCACTTTCCTCCCCAATGGAGACCCAAGCAACATCATTCTTCCCTCTTCCATTTTACCTTCACAACAACCACCCTCTGGTGTTGGTTAGACTGAGACAGAATCACTGGGCCAAGGGTCACTCAGTACATTTCCATGGCAAAGTGGGGATTTGAGCCTGAATCTCACAGATCTTAATCCAACCACTACACCAAACTGCCTCTTAATCCACATTTATGAAGCAATTTCATATTTCTAATCAGGGCCGTAGCTAACCCCTTCCTTGTGGGGGGGCCCTGGGGAAAGGGAGGGGGCCTGGAGTACGCGTGTGCGCGAAGCGCGTGCGCGCCGCACACACACGCATCCCCACTTTACTCATCCTCTGCTCCCTGGGGACCCCGCAGCAGGACCCCCTCGCCCGCGGAGCGCGGCGGCCACGTGGCTCCAGGCAGGCAGGCAGGGCGAGCAGGCGGGCCGGGGAGGCGCAGGAGGAGCCAGGCAGGGTTCGGCGGGCAGGGGGGCGCGTGCACGTGCCGAGGCACCTGCTCGCTCGCCTGGTCCCGGCTTTAAAGGAGCTGCGCGCGTGCTGGGCTGCAGGCAGGCGCTGCCGAGTGGCCCGGGCCCGGGAGGAGGGGGCTGCCTGCCTGGAGCCGCGTGGCCGCCGCGCTCCGCGGGCGAGGGGGTCCTGCTGCGGGGACTCTCTCTCCCTCCCTGAGCTCCGCCGCTCTTCTGCCGCGGCTGACTCAGGGCGAAGGGAGGCGGGCTGGCGCGTCGCTGCGGATCCTGAGGGAGGGGCCCCGCAAAACGAGCAGGGGGGCCGGGCCCCATGGGCCCCATGGAGGCTACGGGCCTGTTTCTAATGTCAACAAAATATTTGTTATTTCTGAAACATGCAGCTGGTTGTCTCATGTACAAGGCATTCTCTTGTCCAATTCATCTGAGCTTCCTATTTCAGAAATGGTGTCTGCATTGTGACCTCCCTCCTTCAGAACTATGTGATGAGTCATCTGGTATAAGGACACTGAACAAATGTGATAATGTTCAGTGAAAGTCTTCTTGTATAGGTTCTTTCCTCTCAAAACTGCTTGTATGCACTGGCTTTACTAATATCTTTAAGGTCTGTGGATGGATGACATATCAAGTGGCCCATGTTCTCAGCCAAACTGAGATTAAAGAGCCAAACTTCAAGCACAGTTCTCATGCTGTTCCTCCCCTCCCCAGTCCAATCCAGGCCGAGTCTTCTCAGCTGCCAATGCTTAATATCCCTCAGCAGGGGTCATTTCATAGAAAAAGAGGTGCAGGAGCTCATTAGCATACCTATAACTCATTAGCACATGCCACACCTCCTGACATCACTGGAAGTGGGTCAGAAGGGGAAGCAAAAAAGGGGGGAGGCATCTTCAAAAGCCTCCCCTTCCCTTCCCCAGCCAGCCTGCCAAGGTGGACTGGGGGGGGAGCAAAGTGCCACAGTGGTGGCACAATCTTTTCATTGTATTCTATGCCCTCCTTTCCCTCTGAGTCTCTCCACTTTTGCTGAGAGACTGGGAGGGCAGGGCCTGGGCTCCTTACTGCCAGAGCGCCGCTCCAGGGCGCTCCAGAAGGAAATGACCCCTGTCCCTCAGAGAGCTTTGCTAGAAGTCCAAATTGCAACACACACAATGTGGGAATAGGCACTCCATTTTATCTGGATTTGTGACGGTTGTGCATGTAGACCACTCATCACAGCCCATTTCAGGTACATCATGTGTATTGTCATGCTTTTTTTAAATACCCAGTTTTTGTCTAGCTGAACCAATCCTTAGAAAGTTATTCAAAAAGATAGGGCGGGGCAGTCATTCTCATCTTTAAAAAAAGAAAGTAGGGCATTCAACTTTATAAAGAATCTGTGTCTTTAAAGATAGTTACTTCTGGTACAATCTTCAAAGGAAAAAAAGCTCCTGGGTTTTTGAAAATCTATTCAAAGTAGTAAAGAATAAAAAACACTTTACCATCAGAAAGAAATTACAGTTTGCCCAGGAAAGAGAGAGATGGCGGACTACAACAAGTACTGCTGTGCTGGGTGATTCCAGTGTTCATCCTCTCCAGGATGCTGCTTAAGACAAGCAGCCACTATAAGAAGCTCCCAAAGAGGGGATGAAAGCCATAGCACTCCCATGTTGTCTGTCTCCAGCACCTGGTAGTCACAGGTATAGTACCTCTGAACATGGAGGTTCCATTTGGGTATCATAACTAATGACCACTGCTAAATCTATCTTATATTCTAATAGGAAGAGGTGTTTTTCTCTGTGTGGATACTTATTTCCACCAACAGGGGGCTCACTCTCCCCCAACAGCTTTTCCTACATTGTCAGTAGACTTCCTGGGTTTGTAGAAAAATCCAAAAACTAACAAAATCCCTACAGGGATGGCTGAATTCCCCCCAAAACCTTTTGAAATGGCCTCTGCAGGGATCTGCTTCAGGCATCAACGATGAGAGATTAGAATGTTCGGGGGAGGGGGGCTTCTAACTGGCTCTGTCAGTCAAAGGGTGGGGGAAGGGCCCTTTCCAGGCCTCTTTTGGCCTTTCAGGCAGGCAGGGAGAAAGGGAGCCGTGGGGCCAGGCCTCATAAGAGTTGCCAGTGCCAGGCTGGGGGATTTCTAGAGATTTTGAGGTGGACTGTAAGGAGGGCTGGGATTGGGAAAGGGAGAGGCCTCAGCTGGGTATAATGCCACAGAGTCCACCCTCCAAAGCAGCCATTTTCTGCAGGGAGACAGACCTCTGCTGTCTAGAGTCCAGTTGTAATTCTGGGGGGTCTCCAGGTCCCATTTAGAAGTTGGCAACTCTAGGCCTGGCAGTAGTCTAGGGTTGCCAGGTCCCCCCTGATTTGCATGACTCACCTAGCCTCAGCTGCTTGGTACCGTTCATCAGCAGCCACCCTATGAAAGCCAGTGAGGCGCAGCAGTTAGAGCTTCAAAGTAGGGTCTGCAAGACCCAGGTTCAGATCCCCATCTTGCAGTGGAAGCTGACTGCGTGATTTTGGACCAGTCACATATTTCAGCCTAACCAACCTCACAGGGTTGTTGTGCAGATAAAAAGGAGGAGGGAATAATGAAAGCTGCTTTGGTCCCAACTGTGGAGAAAGACTGTAATTTTCCTAGGTAGAGGCTGGGGGGTGGACATGGAAAGCAGAAGACAGAGAGGCAGATAAAGTTAGATTGGCTGTTGGGTGGGAAGGAAATAGGGTTGCCAACTGCAGGTTGGGAAATTCGTGGACATTTGAGGGGTGGAGCCTGGAGAGGGTAGGATTTGAGGAGGGGAGGAACTTTGGACTGGTGTAATGTCATAGACTCCACCCTCCAGCCATTTCCTCCACGAGAACCACCATTGCCAGCCTCCGGGTGAGGACTGGAGATCACCAGAATTACAACTGTTATCCGGGTGACAGAGATCAGTTCCCCTGGATAAAATGGCTGTTTTGGAGGGTTCAGTCATTGGCATCATACCCTGCTGAGGCTGCTTGCCACCCCAAGCCTCACTGTCCCAAGGCTCCACCTCCAAATCTCCAGGAATTTCCCAACCTGGAGGTGGCAGCCCTAAGTTGAATTGATCTCTGTAGCTGGGAGATCCGTTGTGATTCCCAGACCGCTTCCACTGCTGCTGTGGGGGGAGAAGAAGCAGGTGGGTGGCTAGGAGCAGGGCTATTTTTGGGCAGGAACGCACAGGAACGGAGTTCCGGCTGGCTCCCAAGTTGGCCACGCCCAGCAGGAACTCATTAGCATAATAGGCCACACCCAACAACAGCAACTCATTAGGATTGGCTACAATTAGGGGTGTGTGGCCTAACATGCAAAAAGCCCTGGGTATTGACAACAAAAAAGGTAAAGAGAATAAGAAGCAAAAGGTGGGTGTGGCTGGATGACCACACTTCTGGTAACATGGGGGTGTGGTGTAATATGCGAATGAGCTGTGCTGTCAGGGTATGGCCTAATATGCTAATGAGTTCCTGCTGTTGGGTATGGCCTATTATTCTAATGAGTTCCTGCTGGGCTTTTTCTACAAAAAGAGCCCTGGAGGAGTACTGCTACCACCGCTGCTGCTGCTCTGCGGAGTGGGTGATGAAGCAGAAGGAGGCTGGGAGAGTGATGGGGGCAGAAAGAAAGAATGATGGGGTGGGGCAGAAAGAGAGAGAAAGAGTGATGAAGTGGGGATACAGAAAAACAGAGAGAAAGATGACAGGTCAGAAAGAGAGAGGAAGTCACATGCATGGAGGAGAAATAGTGTGAGAGAGGTAGGGGGTGAGGAGAGGAAGCAAAGGTGTGACAAATGAGATAACCATCCTGGGCCTCCACTTGTTCTCCATAAATTTGACTCTTCTCTTTTTAAAAAAATGTCTAAGGTTGTAACTTTTTAAAGATAGACTACAGTAGTCACCTTCACCATAGCTGATGATAATGAAAGGTCAGATCTTTCAGAACCTGTTTCCAATAAGCTTTATTGAGCAGATTTCTGGATTTCAAGCAACAAGCACAGGAGCAGAATAAACTGCTCCTATTGGAAACCGTCATCTCTTTTTAAAGATTAACATGTCCTCTGTTAATCTCTATTAACAAGTCCTCCTATTTTGTTTAAATCAACTAGGAAGGAAATCTCTTATGTATCAAAGCAATATGAGACCAAAAAAGACATGCTAGTAGACCTGGTTTTTTAAAGGCTACTATGTGGGGACTAGTTTAGTCCAGATGCCATTGTTTTAAATAAATGGATTCAGTCAATGAATATGTGGGAAATCAGTGAAGCATCTTTGATGTTGACAGATGGATGGATGGATAGATGGATGGATGGACAAGTAAGATTTTCTATCTATTATTTATTTTCTTCATTTATATCCTGCTTTCCTCCTTAATGGGGTCACAAACCAGCTTACATTGTTCTCCTCACCTCTACCGTATCCTCACAACAACCCTGTGAGGTAGGTTAGGTTGCAAATGTGTGACTAGCTCAAGGTCACCCAGCAAGTTACCATGACAGAGTGGCGATTCAAACTAGAGTCTCATAGATCCTACCCTCTACATCACGCTGGCTATCTGTCTGTCTACCTCTTTTCAAGTGTAGGGTGAGGCATGCTTCTGATTTTAAACCAGGAAAAAGAGTGTTCCAGAAACATTGCTCTAAGGCTAGGTTCACCTTTTCAAGGTGCTGTGCATGAGCTAAATTAGGAATTGACAGGGAGCACTATCGACTTTCATGAAGTAAGGTCTTTATTGGAAATAGTCAGAACACAAGAGAGTTCCCAAAATGGAACCATTTGGAAGGAGACATTCTTGGACTATTACAGCATCGCACTGGGTTTCTGCTTCTTGCCTTTAGAAGCTTCTCAAATGGGGGGAGCACCAAGCACATAGCATGTTTCTTTCTATAAAATCTGATGCCGTTTGAGATGTGCCTGTCTCTGTCCTCCTCCCCCTTCCCCCTTCTCTCTCAGACACAGAGGTTTTAATTGCAAAGAAGCTAGTTCCTGACACAATGGTAATGACCTCATTTCTATTTCAGTTAAAACGAGCTTATTGCTATTGACTTTTGCCATTCTCTAAATGGTTCACCAATCACCCATCAATATCTAGAAAGCTGCACTTAAGAACATCTGCTGGAAGCCTCCTGACAAAGACCAAAGTCTCTGTCACAGACCTACCTCTTTGTTTGTTAAAGGGAAAAAAAATATAGTCCCTCCCAACCAATTTTACCAACCATATTGTTCATCTGGTATGAGTCTCACATTCCCTGCTGGATGTCTTTGCATACACCTCCGTCACCCTTGCTCATGGCATGTAACAATGCAATCCACAAGTAAATTCCACTAAAATGAAGGGAATCCCCAAAGACTTTATTTGTTATGAAATCCATCATGAGCACATGGGTGGGATTTGTGTAAATATAGGAGACAATGAAATACAGGTAGCATCTTCCTTGGGCAATGATACCAAATTCCTGCTACAGAAAAAGTGTCATTCTTTTATCCTCTACCTGTAAACGGATAAGGATATAGCCATTCCATTCTTTGGGCTTTAATCCACAGGCCGTTCTTTGTGGAAACAGATGTTTAGTTGTCATAATTGAAAAGGACCCCTCAAAGTGAATACACTTATTTATTTATTTGCTGATGGTGCTCTGTTGGTTGCATTTAAAGCTTCGAGGTCAACCTGGTACATATTCAGCTTGGCTGGCACAAACTGTGCAGGAATCTAATAGAAAGCAATATTGTTGAAAATGGATATCAATTGAAAACAGAGAGCAGTGTCAACTATTCCCCACTGGGAGCAGAGAACAATAAAACCAGCCAAGCATTACACAGTTGAGCCTGCCAAATGTCATTAGAGTGGAGGGAAAAAAAGTAAAAGAACATAGTACGGCTGTGGAAGGGGGAGATGAGTGAGAGGGAAGCATCACACTTTTATTTATTTATTCCCCCCACACACACTGATTTAGTACAGCAAAACTGGGGATGAAGTTTTAGAAACAGATATCTCAAAACTATTTTGGATAGCAGCCTTGTGGCAGTCTTGCAGACTGGGTGTGTTGGGGGGGGGGGGAATTGTGCCATCCCACCATGGGATGTCAGAAGAAAATGAAAAGTGATAAGGCTGGGAGCTTTTTGATTGATTAAACAAGCTCGAGCAAGGCGATATTGATTGTAATCCTTAAAGAGAATCTCTCATTTTAAGATGTAATGCACAAATTGCTAAATCCAATGGAATAATTGAGGGGGTGTTGGCAGATGAACACATACATGCGGGGGGTGGGAATAAAACCTCTGCACCTCACCTCTCTCCAGGGAAAGACTTTCCCCCCCTGCTGCTTGTTGAGTGTGTGTGTGGGGGGAGCCCTCAGTATTTAACCCAACTCCTGATTAAGAAGAGAATGATTTGCAGTTTAACACCGCCAAGTCTCGTGGCAACCGTAGCATTGGAAGGGAGTGTATCATTTAACACACAAATGATCAAATTATTGCTATCGAGGAAAGTAATTGATGGGATGGCGAATGGAAAAAAAGATGGGTGCTCACACAATCGGCAATCTGCAAGCAGGTTCCGTGTGCCAATGCTCGGCTAATTCCCTCAACTTCTTCCATTGTCATTTTCACTGATGATTTGTAAATTGTCAAACAAAGGAAATTTGTCTCACAGACAATAGGGGAAGCAGCTGATGCCGATGCTTCAAACCGCCGTCCTGCAGCTCCACCTAGTGAAGATACAGATACATCAGCAGGAGCTCTTGTTTGGCAGAATGAAGACTGAGAAGCTGGTAAACAATGGAATACATGGGGGGGGTATTTTTCCCCCTTGAGGCCCAGTTATAACTCTTTTACAGATCTGGCAGGTTGGAAGTTATTAGCATCTCTGCATACCTGGATGAAACTTCATATGCCAAGCAGTAAAACAGAGATCTCATCCATGGCAAGATAAGTGGAACCAAATAGTACATAGTTTTGGCCATGCACAGGGAGGGGCCATGGCTCAGTGGCTGAACACATGCTTTGCATGTCAAAAGACCTAGGATGAATCTCCAGCTAAATTATTTCAGGTGGTGAATGCTGGGAAAGACCTTTCACTGCCTCTTCTAGAAGAGCTGCTGCCAGCATTGTGTAGGGGTTAGAGTATCAGGCTCTAGGAAATCCAGGTTTGAATCCCCAGTCTTCCCTGAAAGTTTGCTGGGTTACCTTCAGCCAGTTATACATTCTCAGCCTAACCTACCCCACAGGGTTGTTGTGAGGATAAAGTGGAGGAGAGGAGAACCATGCAAAGTGCTTTGGGTCCCCATTGGGGAGAAAGGCGGGTATAAATGAAGTAAATGAACAAATCAGAGTAGACAGTACAGAACTAGATAGACCAGTGAGTTGACACACTGTAAAACAGCCTCACTGATCTCTCTTCTTCCAACATTCCTCCGCCCTAGAGCAGCAACTTCAGACATTTGTCCCTCGTGGTTTCAGAATTTTAAAGCATGGGTCTTTTCCTGATTCTCTGGAAGTGAGACCCTAGAGTTTAACTGTGCTGACAACCCTGCTCCCAAGATAAATGCATGCCTCACTCTACCAGACTCACAGTATAACATCTGATGAGGAGGGCCATTTCCCCCCTTTCAGGGGGAGCAGAAGTTCAAAACCCAGACCTCTACAGAGCACAGTGAAAGAGGTGCACATGCCCCATCACAGGAACAACCCCTTTAGCCCAGCAAACTTCCTGATTAGGCCACAGAACTAGAGTTTCCAACCACCAGGTGGTAGCTGGAGATCTTGTGGGGTTACAACTGATCTCCAGATGATAGAGACCAGTTCACCTGGAAAAAATGGCCACTTTGGAAGGTGGACTCTATGGCATTATACCCCACTGAAGTATCTCCCCTCACCAAGTCCCTCCCCTTACCATTCCTCAGGCTCCACCCTCCCCCCATAGAAACTTAAGGTGTCTGGGCCTCCAATTTTATTCCTTGTGCCACCACAATCTCGAAAATCAAGTGTCCTTACTTCCTGCACTATTCTGTGGAGACAATGCTGTCCTCCTAACCCGAACAGCACTCAAGCACCACCACAACTGGCAGCTAAAAGGTGGCTCCCAGACCTAGCCAGCAGGGATGTGAGAGCAGGATGCTGCCACCTTTCCACTTCCTGCTTCTGGGCCTCGGGAAGAAAAGTAGATAGTTCGACACTCAGTTTCCACATTGTTCCTCTCAGACACCTGTGCTCTAGGGGAACTTATTAGCATAAGTCATTAGTCACCTATGCTCTCTATATCTCTAGCATGGTTGCCGACCTCTAGGTGGGACCTGGAGTTCTAGAATTACTACTGATCTCCGGATTACATGGCTCAGCAACCCTTGGCGATATGGTTGCCAGATCCAGGTTGGGAAATTGCTGGAGATTTGGCAGCAGTTCTTGGGAGGGCAGGGACCTCAGCAGGGTATAATGCTGTAGAACCCACCCTCCAAAGTAGCCATTTTCTTCAGGAAACTCAGGGGGTCAGATGTAATTACAGGATTAATTACAGGCCCTATGTGGAGGCAGGAAACCCAATTGGCAGCATTGGAGGGTGGACTCCAGGGCATCATATTCTCACTGCCACACTCCCCTCAGCTTCCTATACCAGGCTGACACACTCAATGCCCGTGATCCTCGGCAACGGGAGCGCCATGAAGAAGTAAACCTCCCTGATGAATAATGCCACTCCTTCCCCCTCCCCCTAGTCTGGTATTGGTGAGGGACTTAGAACCCAGGGGGAGCCACTTGGGAGAGAGACACTGTCTCTCCCTCTCACACCCAGGTCTCAGTCACACACACCAGGTCTATATTCTGCTCCTGCAGAAAGTCCCGAAGGACTGCAGTCTTATTGTTTATAGACCTGGCGTTGCACAGAGTCAATGTTGGGGGGGGGTCAATTGTCCTAGCCCCACCCCGCCTGCAACCTTTGGGATGGGACGTAGGCTGGAAGGGAGACAAGCTAAATTACTTCTCCATCCCCTTCCCTTAATTCCATGCCTCGTCCTACCGCTATACTTTCCCCTCCCCAGGAGCACTGGTATCATCTATCAGTGGTCTTCACAAAGCCACAGACCATATAATAGTTGACTGACCATCGCGGTATGTAATATGAGGGGAGACAGTACTCCAGCGGTTCTCCTAGTGCTACTAGTCCCAATCAGTGTTCCCTCTAAGCTGAGTTAGTGTGGAGCTAGCTCACAGTTTTTTAACCTCCGACTCACACATTTCTGTTTTAGCTCAGGAAGGATGGCTCCAGAGCAAACTAATTTATGCAGTAGCCAAATCACTCACTCACAACTTTAATGCCAGTGGCTCAAAAAGTAGAATGTTTGCTCACAAGACTCCACAGCTTAGAGGGAACATTGGTCCCAATAGTTCACTTTCCCAATCAATAGTAGCTAATCTATCCCTATTATCCAAAATAGCAACAATCTAAACCTATCCTAACAACCAATATATCTTTTATCCCTCTAACAATTTGGCATGATATCTGGATCCACTGGCCAGTAATTAATAAGTAAAGGCCAGCGGTAATACAATAAGTTACATCAGTTTCTGGTCCCCAATTTGTCAGATGGCTAATCACATTTTATATCACCAATAGGATAGTCTTAGTGCATTAATTGCATAAATTAGTTACATTAAATCACATTCCAATTAATCACATCAATTTAGGATAATCAACTCAGGATTAATTATTGAATTACATTTGTTTTTCCAGAGATTGTGGTCACTTCTGTTCAGTTCATTAGGACAGACCTTCCACTTTTTAAAAAAGAAGCATTTTACTTGTTATACCTTCCTTGACTTGGTTTGTTTTCAGGCCTTCTTTTAGACTTGGCAGTGCCTTTCCTAACCTAGGGAATGCATTCTGTTTAAGCTTCAGTTAGTGTGGTTTTAAATAGCTTCCAAGCATCCTCTAGGGATCTGACTCTCCTTTTAAAGTATTGGAGTAACTTTCCATGGACATGAATGCGGAGCTTAATAGCATTGTGGTCACTGGTCCCAACTGGTGTAAACACAGGGTTGCACTTGCCTGTAACTGTCTTCTGTACATGCACACATCGGGACTGCGAGAGTGCAGGCCAGTTGTAGACATGATTTCCAAAGCTTTCTAGTAGGATAGGAGTGCCCTTCCCCCCTCTGATGCTTTCCTGCCAAAATGATCACATGACCAGGAGGGGGGTCGCTGGAGACCAGTGTTCCCTCTAAGCTGAGTCAGTGTGAGCCAGCTCACAGTTTTTTAGCCTCCAGCTCACACATTTTTGTCTTCTCTCAGGAAGGAGGGCTCCAAAGCAAATGATTTTATGCAGCAGTCGAATTGCTCGCTCACAGCTTTAATGCCAGTAGCTCACAAAGTAGAATTTTTGCTCACAAGACTCCACAGCTTAGAGGGAGCCCTGCTGGAGACCCTAAGACACTAAGGTTCCAGAGAGTTCACGGCAGGGCAGGAAGGAGGGAAGTGTGCCTGCCCAGAAGACCACTCAATGAACAACAGTTACAGGTAAATGCAATCCTGTTCTCATCATGGCTTCTGTGCAGTCCTACACTACGAAATCAGCAAACTCACTAAATGAAGGAGGTGAATGCGAAGCTCTCAAATGAAGAGAACATGGAGGACCACCTTCCCACCAGTTGTTTAATGTGCCATATTGACCTTCACCCAGAGCTGTCTTATAAAGGAGCTCTCTAGAAGTGTCCCAACCAAAATACATGCAGGAAAATGTCAAAGAAAAACAGCACTCTTCTGGAAAGAACTGTGATACATAAACTAACATAGAGCAGCCATGCACTCAAGACAGAGTGTGATAGCCTCTAACAAGCCACAAGGATGGGTTATGTGAGGGCACTGACTAAGCTTTCTTGGAGCCTGAGAGACCAGTCCATAGTAGTGTTGGATCCCAGCAGATCAAAAACCCAAGAAAATCACATTCAAGGAATGTAAGGAGTGCACAAATGTTTGGCATCAGAAACAAATGTAAGGATAGCATTATGTGACATGGGGACTGAGAGACCGTCCCTGGCAGGGGATCCTACACAGGAGGAACCCACCTTTAAAAGTATACGTTTTCTCAGCACTGTGACAGAGCACTATGTGGGAGAGGAGGAGCTTCCAGTTTCCTTCTCACCCTGCTTTTGCTAGCTTAAAGGGCAATGGGGCTCTCCTTTTCTCTGGCTCCCCGTGTCCTTGCTAGTGCCCTGCCACCCTTTCAGCTGGTGATAACAGGATGGGAGGGAAACTGGAAGCTCCTTCTCCCCTCTCACAGCAACTCCCTTGAAGCAACAAGTGAATGAGCACTTTTTAAAATGAGTTACCACTATGTATGTCTTACTGCAAGTCTGATCGGCCACCCATGAACTGACACGGATTGTAGATATCATGTAGCTATGCCTTTTGTCTCTCCTAATCTAATCAACTGGGGATCCCATTTATAGCTGCACAGACTTGAAAGTCATCCAGTACGCAGCTGTTAAAGTCTTCCCATCCTGAGAAGCAATTTCAATGCCTGTAGTTAGCAACAAAGCAGATAGTTGTAATGGTTCCCTTGAAGCAACAAGTGAATGAGCACTTTTTAAAATGAGTTACCACTATGTATGTCTTACTGCAAGTCTGATCAGCCACCCTGACACGGATTGTACATATCATGTAGTTATACCTTTTGTCTCTCCTAATCTAATCAACTGGGGATCCCATTTATAGCTGCACAGACTTGAAAGTCATCCAGTATGCAGCTGTTAAAGTCTTCCCATCCTGAGAAGCAATTTCAATGCCTGTAGTTAGCAACAAAGCAGATAGTTGTAATGGTTGGAGCTGGAGACCATATTGAGACTGGGGGCATATTTTACCTCCTGTTGGGTAAAGGTATCTGATGCCCTAAAAGGAGTGGATGGGACCTACTCAGACACTTGCATTGATCTGAATATAATACATACAGAACACCATTTGTCCATGAGACTGAAAACTATTTCTTCTTGAAGCTGAAAACTCAGCAACTATATTTCCATTTTTCCTATTTCCTCCAGTCACTTTGGAACCAAGTTTATGTTTCACTGACTTCACACTGCATTTAATTTTTTTTAAAAAAAATGCCCAGGATGGCTTGATCAGAGCATCCTCCTTTATTGCACTTCATCCTTTTTCACTTCCACATGTGTCAGGCATACACAGTCTATCCCCCCTGGTAGACCAGGCAATCCCCTTCTGTTGTATATGACTAATCTCTTCTCATAAATAATTGCAGACAATGGTAAGGCAAAACAAGTCCTGGTATTTTGTGATTCTTTTCTCCTTGGCTTGTGGCTCCAACACAACCGTAATAGATTAGAGGAAATTATTGTGGGAGCTAAAACCTGTACATGGAGAAAGACAATGGTGTTTAAAGAAATTTGTAAGTGGTTTAAGACAAGCATGGATTTATTTATTTAACTTTCAGTTTCTATACCGCTCTAACCCCGAAGGGTCTCTGAGCAGTTTACATACATTACAGCTCCTAACTAGGGCCACATAGTCTTGGGGAGGTGAATGCCTATCAGGCACCCTACCGGCTATTTTTGATGTTCCCACCTCTTCTCTCCTTTGATTCTGCACAGTAGATGTCTTTCTTGGCTCGGCTCCGCAGCGGCTCCCTCCAGGCGGTTCCGTTGTCTGCGGCTGTGTGACTCCGGCCATGCTTGTGCTGCCATGTCACCGCATCTCCGGACCAGTCCTCGACCTGGTATACTCGCTGCTCGATGTTAGTGTTGCTGCCATTCTCTGCTGAATCGCCGGATCGTCGACACCGTGCTCCTCTCCAACGCCGTTCCACCGGAAGGCAGGTGCCCCCCTGCACCTAAGGCAGGTACCCATTTATCTACTTGCAAGCTTTCAAACCGCTGGGTGGTCAGGAGCTAGGACGAGGGCTGGGAGCTCACCCCGGCCGCGGTGGGACTCAAACTAGCCTTGTGGCTAGTTCGTAGAGAGAATTACCTACAGGCTTTTCCAGCCTACACACATGTAAATATAGATCTTTTATCCTAGAGTCACCTCTGATCAAACAAGTTTGGCAAGGTTTTGAAACTATTTTAAAGCAGCAAAATTTATTGAAGTGTGCCCATAATAAACATCAATAGCTCTTCGAATTGCTTACAAGAACCTGAAGAAAACTACTGACTACTAGGGACGGGCAAGAACGGGGGAAATGTGGAGATTTTTGTGCAGCTGTTTTTCACGCTGTCTTCTGTGGTTCCTTTGAACTTTAAAGGGACTGCCGAAGACAGCCTGAAACAGCTGTTCAATGGGGAGCGTCTCTCTATTGTGCAGCTGTTTTTCAGGCTGCCTTGTACAGTCCCTTTAAACTGTCACACTTTCTCAGCCCAACCTCCTTTACAAGGTTGTTGAGAGGATAAAATGCAGGAGAGACGAACCTGCCTGGCCACCTTACCTGATCTCTCACCACTAGTGTAGAGGTGGCTCAGAAGGCAGGTTGGCTCAAAAGGCAGATAAAATGGAGGGAAGAACCTGCCTGGCAACCCTACATGACCCTCTCAACACTAATGTACTGGTATCTCCAAAGGAAGACTGACAGTGGACACCAGTGAGGAAAAACAGGAAATACAGTGAGGAATGTAATGTGCAAACTCACTAGGGTTGCCATCCTCCAGGTGGTGCTTGGGGATCTCCATTACACCTGATCACCAGGCAACAGAGATCAGTTCACCTGGGGAAAACGGCCACTTTGGAAGGCGGACTCTAGGGCATTATACCCCACTGAAGTCCCTTCCCTCCTCAAACCCTGTCCTCCTCCAGCTGCACCCCCCCAAATCACCAGGTATTTCCCAGCCCTAAAACTCACCCTCTCAAGAGCCGCATTATACATTCAAATCTCCAACACCATTTGGTGATTATTTTCTATATAAGAAACGCACAGAGTAAAGTGACCCTAAATTAGTAAAGTTCACTGCCAACAAAGCGAGTCAGGCTGTCCCACAAAAAGGCAGGAAGCAAGAAAGCAGCAGCCATTGGGAGCTCCGGAGGGGGATTTGCCAGCACAAAGATGGTCTCCTGCATTGTCAATTAACTTAAGAAGAAAGGATGCCACAAATTTTACAGTGAACATGTTTTACAGTTGAATTTAGCATATTCAGTCTGATACTCAGATGTGAGCCAATCACCAGCTCTTTTTAGTTCAGCACAGAACGACTCAAATGCCTGCTCAACATAAGTTTTTTTTTTCAGAAGTGCGCATGCACCAAAGTGCTGACAGTCCAAACAGATCAGCAGCTATCAATATCACTAAGGACTACTTAGATGAACATTGAATGACAGGATCTTAAAAACACAGCATTTATTTATTTATGACTGACTTATAGGATTTGCACCTGATTTAACTATCTACTTAAACAATTTCCTACTAGCTGGAGTGGTGAGTCAGCCAGGTCAATGAGGGAATAGAATTCAATCTGGGTGTGCAAGAATGCGCACATGTGAAAGCCAGTTGTGCTGTACTACACTGCTAAAAAGGGATATGGTGCCTGCCAAACAGCCTTGAAAGAGTCAACTAACAGATAAACAGGCCATCAGAAAATCAGCTCCCTGTTTAGAACTGGAGAACATTATATGAGTAGAACTGGCAGGCATTCTAGCATCTGAATAAGAAAATGTGATCATAAATCAAATTACTGGATGTTAGAAGGGAAATTATTAGACCCACCTCCATTTCTTCATGGATGGCCAGGTCCAACATTCAGTCTGGAGTTGTCACGAATCTGGGCCCCTGTGTTACAGCTTACAACTCAAACACTGCCTTCCTTCTCCTAGGCCCAAGGCTAATTGGTGGAGTGTCAAGTTGCCAACCTCCAGTGGCCTAGAGATCTCCTGGAATTAGAACTCAACTCCAGGCAATGGAGATCAGTTCCCTTGGGGGAAATGGCTGCTTTGAAGGGTGGATTGTATGGGAGATCTAGAGACTGGCTACCCTGCTCAGGAGTGAAGCTGCCACACCGGAGCATATCAGCAGAGGCAGCTTAAGCATTTGGCTCAGTTTGATGCAAAAGGCCTCCGTAAGCTTCCTCTCAGCACAAACTACTTGACCTTCATTTCAAAGCTTTCCGTCTGCTTTGGCCTCATTATCTCTGTGCTCTCTTATCCTGATTCATCCTCATCCATGACATTCTCTCCTCCAGTACACCATTCTCAAAGGTCCAAAGCTCTCCTGCTCCTGAAGTGTCTTGGTTAGGGTTGCCAACCTCCAGGTGGTGGCTGGAGATCTCACAGAATTACAACTGATCTCCAGGTGAAAGAGATCAGTTCACCTGAAGAAAATGGCTGCTCTGGAAGGTGAACTCTACAGCATTGAAGTCCCTCCCCTCCCCAAACCCCACCTTCCTCAGGTTCCACCCCCAAAATCTCCAGGTATTTCCCAACCCAGAGCTGACAACCCTAGACTTGACCCTTTCTCCCTGGTTGACCTTATGCTGCCTCCTGAAACACCTCCATGATATCACCTCTCATTTCTTTCAGATCCTTCCTAAAAGCTCACCTTTTTCATAAAGTCTTTAGCATAATCCTGCTTCCTTATTGAAAATAGACCTAAGCATCTGTACCCATACTGAAGACCTTACCCACTTCCACTTCCCTAAGCTACCTTTGTTGTTTTCCCTGCAGTGCCTGCCTTGCAATTCTATGGTGAACTAACAATGACAACAACAACAATAATAAACTAATACAATAATGTGGGTATTGAAGAAATTCATATTATTCATTTACATAAAGTATGACTTTGAAGTGGATTTGTCAAAAGAATGGCAGCTTTGGGAACAGACAAGAACTTTCTGACCATGATTCCAGAGTGCATGAACTGTAAGATTCATTTAAACAAAAATTTTATTTCTTAATTTCAACAGCAAATTCGTTGCACGCTTATCGACTATTGTCTCTATTTTCATCTTTTAGTTGTACTTTATATACATTTTACAACATTGTTTTTCCTGTTATATTTTTAAAGGAAAAAAAATCTAGATTTACCACACAATAATAAGTGCAGTCCAGCAGTTTCAGTCCTGGTAGGATTTTCATGTTTCCAAATCATATTATTTTCTATTCTCCAGAAGGCAGCTGAGTATTTTTTTGTTTTTTCCCAGAAAAAAAGAAAAGAAAAATTAAAGCCAAGAAATGTACAGGCCAAACTCCTTTTCAGATAACATTAAGGGGTACATCATTTCTAAAGCATTGCGTGGGTTTTAGCCTCACATCTCCCACTGACTTTAATGGGATTTGCATGGCTAAAATTCTGTGCAGCACTTTGAAAATGTACCCCTAAGGGTCTGACATGAATTCATAAAACCCTACAATTTCTAAGTTAATACCAAAAACACGCTACTGGATGGATTTAGATGCTCATTAGTTCACACTTTTCTAATTAAAACACAGCTTACTGAGCATTAGATCTTTTTTGGAGGAGTTTGGGGGTTGGGCATGTATATGTGTAATCTAAACAGCGGTGTTATTTATGACAGAGAAGGGGCTGCCAGAAGCACACAAGCTAATTTTCATAACACTTCTATTACAAACTGTGTATTAAGCTCAAGACAATGGGCCCGAGGTTTTTGTGTTTCTTTCTCAGAGACAAATATTTCCAAGAAATCACCATGCTATTAATGGCACATTGCCTATTTAGAGTATAATTTCATTCTACATAATACTGAGGGAGATTTTGTGCTTTTTTGAAGTGGGGAAAAAATAGCTATTCAGATAGCTCAAATATAATTAAGTGTCTGACACCTTTACAGAATCAAGGGTGAGCTACTGAGACAGCCATTTCTCTTTGAACACCATGCCCTGTGGCACAGACTTCCAGATGAGAGAAAGGATAAGATTCATACAACAGATGGATGGAAACACTAATCCACAACTGGTTTCTTTCACAGACCCAGATACATTCATTTCCACATAAACACACACACTTTTTTTTTTTGCACCATTTCTCACTGATTGAGGCAATCCTACTTGGAAATTTCAGTATTCACAATGCAAGCCTACAGTGTCTGCTAAATTTGGGGACCACCATGGGGTGGAGGAGGGCTGCCTGGTCCTCTTGCATAAGACATTTTCAAGAGCCCTAATGCTGGGTGCTGGGCTCTTGAAAATGGCACAAGCGAGAACAGAAGCCCCTTCTCCTATCATGCAACATTCTCAATCAGGATTGGTTCCCAGCAGTGTTTGTAAACAGCAAGGGTCCTTTCCTCCCGGAGTGCCCCGGAGTGGCGCTCTGGCAGAAACCAGCCCAGGAATTAAATGCCCTGGGTTCCCTGCCCTATCTTCTCCAAGTACCCAGCAGCCGCACTTGGAGAAGATTGATCAGGGAAACCAGCATGCCTGCCTCTCCCCTGAACTTCTCCGCTTTTGTGGAGAGACTGGGTGTGTGTGTTAAATCTGGGCATTTCCA
>NW_015167064.1:1227513-1241300 GCF_001447785.1 Gekko japonicus
CTTTCCCTCCCTCCTTTCCTCCCTTCCACTCCTCTCTCCCTATTTGCTTTCTTTCTCCTTCCTTCCTTCCTTCCTTCCTTCCTTCCTTCCTTCCTTCCTTCCTTCCTTCCCATCTCTCTCTCTCTCTCTCTCTCTCTCTCTCTTCCTTCCTTCCTTCCTTCCTTCTTTCTTGCCTTCTGACATACTTCTGGTGATGTCAGGGGGTGTGGCATATGCAAATAACTTATGCTAATGAGTTGTGCTAATGAGCTCCTGCACCTCTTTTTCTACAAAATGACCCCTGGTAAACAGAGGGAATTTCATCCCTAAAATGGTGGTTGCACCACCATAGTGGACTTACGGACACTGTCACATCTAGTTTGGCTCATTGGTACGCCAATAGGAAAGGATTGATATTCCTTGTTTTTTATCCCAAGTTTCTGCTGACTAAAGAGTACTTTTTCAGAACACAGTGGTCATCATTATACCTCAACCTTTTCATTCCATTTAGAAGTAACGTCATTCCTTGGTATGTGATTGCTATGGGGAAGTTTTCAATTTGAGAGAGTAAGCTTAGAGTTTGTAACTAGAGAGTCTTTCTTGCGGGACAGAGGACACAAATTCCTTCCTGGCTATTTGGTGCAATAGAGGATTTACTGCTAACTTGCCATGTGGGGGTTAGAAATGAATGGGTTATGTTTATTCTCGAAGTTTCAGGTTTGTATTACATTTGTCTTGCAATGTGGGTTTTTTTTCTCATTGTTGTCCCATTATATCTTTTCTTAATAAAAAATTATTTTAAAAAATACTCTAAAGCAATGGACCAAACTTCAATGAAATCAGAACAAGATTGATGAGATTTGTATTGATTTCCTTAATAAGTAATCTTGTCCGTTATATACATTTCCAATAAAGTTTGATGTCGCAAAAAAAAAAGAATGCACATGCAGCTGCCTTATACTGAATCAGGCCATTGCTCTTTCAAGATCAATATTGCCTATGTCGCAAGCCAGGATGGGAATGGCATAGGGCACACTGTCAGAGCACAGAGCAAGTAAGGCAGGAGAACCAACTCAAGAAGCATAGTCAAGATCAGGTCCAAGGTTATACACAGAATCAGGAGTCTAGTCCGAGGTTCAGTCTGTACAGCGGGGTCTGAGAATCCAAGAGTTACTCACAAGCAGGTTCAAGAGCAAGATAAAGGCATAGTCAGGGTTAGGGTCCAAAGATTCACAAGGTAGAGGCAAGAATGCAATGGTCACAAGGATCTCAGCTTGTTGCTTACACACTTAAAAGCCTCCCTTGGCTGGTTTTTATAGTCATATATTTAAAAGTAATGCTTGCCGTTAGCTGCTTGGGAGCAATCCTGCACCTACTCAAGCAGCTGGCATTGGGCCAGGAGGCATGCACTTTTTCGTCTCTCCTGTTTGTAGCCTCTGTCTGTGGTGCTCTAAGGGTGTGGGTGATACTGGAGGGCTGGAAACAATCAACTGAATTTCACCTGCTGGATCAGGGCTGGAGGGTGTCATTGGTTCTCTACCAGCTGTTGGCTGTGAATCCTAACAAGCCTGCAGCTCATCTTCCTGCTTGCCAGCTTCTGCTGACTCAAAGCTGGCTATATGGGGCTCCTCATCTCCTGAGGAGTTCTCACCCTCACTGAGTCCTGGCTGACCCACAACAGTCTACTCAGACTCAGACTGGCAATAGCTCTTCAAGGTCCCAGGCAGAGGTCTTTCGCATCACTTGCCCTCTGATCTTTTTTCCTGGAAATGCTGTAGATTGTGCCTGGAACCACTGATAAACCACAGCCCCTCCCAAATATAGTACCATGATATAGTACCATGAAGTAATAGCACAAATTGGATCACTTAAAAAAAAGGCCTTGGGGAATAGCTCTGCTGGAATCAGTGAACAACGGGAAGGAGTAAAGTCATGGTCCATATAGAACCAGTCTTGACAGGAAAATCTGAGAGGTAAATTATTTCAATGGCACAATGTCCACTGATGTGGGGATCATTTGTTGTGATTCAACTTGTTGTTGAATGTAGAAAAGGAATTATTTGGCAAAGGGGAAAGGTAGTCATGTAAAACCATCCAAAGAGTCTTCTTGTGGCATAAAATGTCATGCGCCACAGTCCATTTCATCAGATAAACAGTCTTTAAGGTGCCACAGGATGTGTTGTTGTTTGGATTGTGACAAACTCATTGAGTTGTGACAGACTTTGATTATTGTAACTAAAAGAAGTAGACATTTTATCTATTTTTTATTAAATGTAGAATGCTTCAGAATCCTTACTAGGGAGAGACTTCCGGTGATGGTGGCGCGCTAGAGCAGACTCACCTCCTGGACCTCCCGGGGTGAAGCTGTGCTCTAGCCAAAGGAGGGGGTGCGCAGGTTCATCCCCCCCCCCCCAGAGACCCGGTTGAAGGGACTCTGGCCATGGAACTTCTGAGAGTTCGCCTCTTCGATGGTGGAATGCCGGAGAACTGAGGCGGCTCTCCATTCCGACGGTTCTCCGTGCTGAGAGACCGAATTGACTTAAGCAATGCTAACCGGGGCAAGCGCAGGAAATTGAGCATTTAAAACCGAAAGTAAACAAGGTCTGAGGACCGCTTATTAACATGAGTCATTTAAGCATTGATTAAAGAGAAAAGAAAGCTCCCCACCCTAACTACGCAATAGAGAATTAGGCGAGCGGGGGAGGGACGCCTCCCGAGCGCATGAACTTTTGAGCGAATGAGGGGGGGAGCAGAAGAATAAGCAGTTAAAACTGTTAAGATGTACTTACCAAGGGGTGTTTGAGCATTTAAGCGTATATTCAGAGACTTTCCAAAAGTTTGCGAAAGTAAACAATCCGAGAAAAGACTTTGGCAGAATCCATGCGCCCCCTAATGGACCAGCTGAATAACTTCAAGGAACAGATGACCAAAGTGACTCAATGTATCACCGCTCAGCAAAACCAGATAAACGAGACTCTGAAAATGATGAATCAAACAGCTGAGAAGGTGAAAGAAGTGAATGCCACTGCACAAAAGGTGAAGAAAAAAGTGAAACAACTGGAAAAGAAGCAAGTCTCCACAGAAGATCAGCTGCTGCAATTACAAATGGAAAAGGCTAATATGATCCTTCACTTCCAGGGCATGCCAGAGACTAAGGGTGAGAATCTAAAGGAAACGATGAGTGAAATGCTGGCCCCAGTGACAGAGATGACGGCAGAACAACTGATAAGTGATATGGATGTGGCCTATAGGTCATATTCAGGATATATAAAGAAAAACAATCTGCCTGGGGAAATTGTCGTAAGATTCTCGAAGAGGCATGTGAGGGATGAAATCCTGAAAGCAGTATCTGGAGTACCCCTGAAAGTGGGGGGAAATGTCATCAGAGTACTCAAAGACATTCCATTTGAAATAAGGCAAAGGAGAAAGAAATACAAAGATCTTATTCTCTTTCTTCAGACAAATTCAATTAGATATAGATGGCTAACTCCAGAAGCCATCACCTTCAAAATCAAGGATAAAAAAGAAAAGATTGATTCTGTTCTGAAAGCTCGCGAATTTTTAAGAGTCCAGTTGGGAGGGCCAGAGGAGGAAGAAAAAGAAGGGGAGGACAGTAAGTCCAGTGGCGAGCTGGACTCAGATTCTTCTGGAAAGGACTCTCTTTCAGAGAAAGGGGCAGCAGCTCCTAAAAGCCCTTATAAGTTGCGGAAGAGACGGGGCAAGGAGAAGTGAAGGCTGAAGGACTCTGATGTGTGCCTTTAAAAATGTTGAATTGAGATGCTTGGGGGTATTTCTTAATAACAGTTGAATTTAAGAATTTTAAAAGACAATGATATATCTGACTCAGTTTGTAAAGGGATTAGTGGAATTAAAACTTGATTTTGTGTAAGCTGATTAGAAGATCTCCTCTCTTGGGTTTTTAGGTATTAGTAGGTATCTTTACTTTGTCCCTAGATATAGTTCCTTATCCTATTTCTGTTGTTGTTTGTAGTGTTTATAAAAATGTAATCAAAAAATCCCCCTCGGGGGGCTCAAAAAAAAAGAATCCTTACTAGAGAGTTGCTGGAATACCTCTTGTGATTTTTTTAAACCATAACATCAACATGTTTTTGAAAAGTTATGGAGCACGAGGTGGAAGTAGAACAAAATGAAGAGGAGGAAGGATGATAACCAAAGCTTAGATTTTTTTTTAGATTTTTAAAAGATTTTTTATTTATTTCTAGCTGCAGAAGCCCCGAACTTTTCCAATCAAACAAGTAGGGCTATTTATTTATTTATTTATTTATTTATTTATTTATTTGCCTCATTTATAGCACACCTTTCTCACTGAGGCTCAAGACTACAAGACCTGGAGAGCAATCTTTAGCAGAGCTAAAGTCCCAGTTTGTTCAAGTCTCACTTTGTTCAAGGAGGCTTAGAATTGTTCCCAGAATTGCAGATTATGGCAGTGGATCACAGGAATGTCAAGTGTGGAGCTGGAAAACAGCAGGCTAGATTACTTCTCCTGGACAAAGGCCAGGTTCAGATTTTTATTAATTGTAAGCAACAAGCACTTGATCAATAAAAGCCAAGAATGAGCAACACATTTCTTCCTGAAACTCATTATCTTACGATCAGCACTTTCCCCCTGTTATATCCAACCAAAATGAAGTCTCTGCAAGGGCAAAAAATGAAATAAATCACCAAGCACTTCTCCACTGTGGACTTGGAATGATATTCTTGATAAAAAATATTATCTTTACCATCTCAGTAATTAAGGGCCAATTCACCATAATGAAGGGCCAATTCACACAACCACTTAAGCCATTTTCTTTTCAGTCCAGGCAAATTTCTCATGTCTGGATAGCCAGCCATGTAGATAGTATCCCTGCTGATATATCAAGCAGGCAAACAGAAGTGGCACATAGCATCTCCTGAAAGAGAGCAATGCTACCCTTCCTTTTGTCATGACCTTGCCTGCCTTCAAAAACAGGGTTTTATAGGGAGGAGGAGCTGGCATGCTCTTTGGCATCTAGGCAGCACTATATAAATTGAGACCCAAGAACCCCAGGAAAAAACAGTGTTGTGAAATTCTCATTCATTATGGGAATCCAAGATTGTAGGGCAGGACAGAGGGTCAGCCTACCTGTTCTCATTAAGCCTTTGGCTTAATCCTTTAATCCTCATCCCTAGATAAAGCTAATCATAAAGACACTGAGTTGTATTTCTATCTCTCTATCTATATATTTATTCCACCATTCTTGCAAGAAGCTCAGGGTGGGATACATGGCTCTCTGTCCTATTTTGTCCACACAACCCCAAAAATAGTTTAGGCTTCAAGAAAATAGCTGTCCAAGGTCATCTATTAAGCTTCATAGTAGTACAGGGGTTTAAATCTCCTAGATCTTGGTCCAACTACTAGTTACTCTTGGCTCTATTTCCCTTACCCATCTACATTTCAACTGGAAGCTCCTTCTTTTGTTATGTTAATTAAGAAAGTACCATGTACACCTATTGATTATGATCATCACTAGCAACTGCAACCTGCTACAATGCAGAAATACCATACAATGCACTCATTACAGGGGGGCAGAATCCTCTGCTACCTGTTCAAAATTCTGGAGTTCAAGGATTGTCACTCTAGAACCTAAAGGTTGCTCCCCCCTCAACAATTCAACTAGGTGGAGCTCTTAATTTAGGATAACAACAAAATTAACTATCTTGTGGTAATCTCTAGAGTTTGTGTTATCTCTTTTAAAAACTGTTACTTCTCGTTGGACTTTCTTAGACATTGACTCAGATCTAAGTTTTATTTGTATAAATTCCTAGAGATTGATTTTTTTTGCCTTCTTTTTTGTTTGTCTCAGTTCTGCTATAGAAGTCTTTTTCATCCAGAATGACAAAACTAAATTATATTTTGACCAAATGCACATTCTTATAAAATGTCCTGGGAAGAAAAGAAAATGTCCTGGGATTTGGGCTTATTTGAAAAAATTTAATATCATGTTCCAAATCATAAAATCCCAGAAAAGTTTCCATTTCATTATGGATATCTATGCCTCCATTTTCATACTAAAACCACATTTAAGAACGCATAGCCACGGTTTGGCATGTTGTCCAAACTGACAGATCATAGTTGTGAAAAAGGAGGGGCACCAATACAGAAAAGGAAGCAAACCTAGTCAGTGCATGCTTAGCAGTAGAAAGTTTTTCTTACTGCATTTGTGAGTTTGTTTGCCCTGACTGCAATAAACTGTATCTCCTCTGTAACCTATATCTCCTTTGCTCTGTCTCAAGAGTCTGCTGCATAATAGAGTCTGGTATAAACTTAAGAAACTGAGTGCTGAGTGCACCAACAGATGTGACAAAGATCATGGGTCATGTTTTTTAAATGACATATCTTTCCCCCATTTAAAATGCTAACAGTGGTCAGTTCAGTTTCAATTAGCAAAACTATATGGGTGGGTTGAAGGGTTAAATTCACTTGCCTATTCCCACATGGTCCCCATCCAAATAAAAGCTGTGTATACTTGCAATTAACCTTTGATGGGGGGCATGTCTGTGATCTTCTTCACATCTGCACCCAAAGAGGAGAAAAGTAAAGTATGCAAGCAGTCTGCACCCATGGTCTGCCTCAAATCATGGTTGAGGTTCAAAAGTATATCTTTCACAAGCTTTGGTTTCCTGTGATGTCTGAATTAAGCCTATATAAATATGTACCTATATCAATAGCCCACAATTTTAAAAAAAAACTGGATACCATAAATATTTTGAAGCCACCATAATGGACCAATGTAAAAAAATGGAAGAATTCTTATTAAAATGCTGTAGGAATCAAGTTTTTACCATAAGCTTCAATAAAGTATTTTTTCTGCTATGTACATCTCAGAGAAAAACATTAAACCAGAATGTCTTTTGACCAGTGCTTCAATTTTCCCCCAATCTCCCGAATGAGCTTATAAAATAAAGATAAAACTTTACTGAATACTTTTATCTGCTTTGAAGCCTGTGGAATAGCTGCCCCCCCCCTCACTGCTCCATCATCCACCAAATGCTATTTTCATCTGAGTGAATTTCTTCTGTAATGTCTTTCACTTAGCAATATGGAATGAACAGAGCAAGAGACAGCAAAGAGATACGAGTGCCTTTATATAAATCTGTTCTCAACAACAGACAATCATTCTGACCACTTAGACCAGCTAAAAGACAAGGTAAAGTAAAGTGTGCCTCTCATCTAATGCCACTGCTTGGCTGGTCAGCTCAGATACACATTTTTGTATTCCATTCAAAAAAATTACCAATAAAGTCTACAGCAGTGGTTCTCAACCTTCCTAATGTCGCGGCCCTTTAATACAGTTCCTCATGTTGTGGTGACCCCCAACCATAAAATTATTTTCGTTGCTATCATAAGCCCATCGAAAATTTGTGTTTTCCGATTGTCTTAGGCGACCCCTGTGAAAGGGTCGTTTGACCCCCAAAGGGGTCGTGACCCACAGGTTGAGAACCACTGGTCTACAGCATCCAGGCACGTGAGAAGAAGACCCTGCCTTTTCATCAAATGGTGCTGAGATGTTCTGCTTTCCTACCACAAATGGTACATTAGCAGCACCATCCTAAGCAGAGTTAAATTCTTTTGTTGACCTCAAGAGTGTAACTCTGCTTAAGACTGCAGTGTTGACCTCGAGAAATTCACTTAACAACAATGTTAGTTCTTTGTTAGTTTTCTAGTCAGTGATGATCCGCAAATCCTGACCTGAAGTGGACTACATAAGAGCCAGTTGAAAAGGTACAATCAGTCTGGTGTTGTGCATTGGGGATAAAAGTGGGTCCCAGGTTTGGAGAATATGAAGATCTCTCTGCTAGTTAATGGCTTGTTGTACATCTCAGAGAAAAACATTAAACCAGAATGTCTTTTGACCAGTGCTTCAATTTTCCCCCAATCTCCCGAATGAGCTTATAAAATAAAGATAAAACTTTACTGAATACTTTTATCTGCTTTGAAGTCTGTGGAATAGCTGCCCCCCCCTCACTGCTCCATCATGCACCAAATGCTATTTTCATCTGAGTGAATTTCTTCTGCAATGTCTTTCACTTAGCAATATGGAATGAACAGAGCAAGAGACAGCAAAGAGATACGAGTGCCTTTATATAAATCTGTTCTCAACAGCAGACAATCATTCTGACCACTTAGACCAGCTAAAAGACAAGGTAAAGTAAAGTGTGCCTCTCATCTAATGCCACTGCTTGGCTGGTCAGCTCAGATACACATTTTTGTATTCCATTCAAAAAAATTACCAATAAAGTCTACAGCAGTGGTTCTCAACCTTCCTAATGTCGCGACCCTTTAATACAGTTCCTCATGTTGTGGTGACCCCCAACCATAAAATTATTTTCGTTGCTATCATAAGCCCATCGAAAATTTGTGTTTTCCGATTGTCTTAGGCGACCCCTGTGAAAGGGTCGTTTGACCCCCAAAGGGGTCGCGACCCACAGGTTGAGAACCACTGGTCTACAGCATCCAGGCACTTAAGAAGAAGAGCCTGCCTTTTCATTAAATGGTGCTGAGATGTTCTGCTTTCCTACCACAAATGGTACATTAGCAGCACCATCCTAAGCAGAGTTAAATTCTTTTGTTGATCCCAAGAGTGTAACTCTGCTTAAGACTGCAGTGTTGACCTCGAGAAATTCACTTAACAACAATGTTAGTTCTTTGTTAGTTTTCTAGTCAGTGATGATCCGCAAATCCTGACCTGAAGTGGACTACATAAGAGCCAGTTGAAAAGGTACAATCAGTCTGGTGTTGTGCATTGGGGATAAAAGTGGGTCCCAGGTTTGGAGAATATGAAGATCTCTCTGCTAGTTAATGGCTTGTATCCCACAGATGATTTCCATGGGTGGAAAGGGGAAGTGCTTTTCAGATTCCTCCTTCCTACTGGAGACTTCTGATTCCCACTGATGCTGTTCTTGTCTCCAAGAACTGAAGGAGGGGGGAGTCATGCTTCATGGATAGAAATCCTTTTTTTTTCCTTCACATAAATCTTTCATTGGATCCAACCCACTGTTTAATTATAGGAGGGGCTGAATATCAATCTATGTCATGGACTGCCTCATTATAACATGGGAGGAAATAAACTGACTCTGCTTACGGAGACGAGTTTAACATGGAACCAGCATATTAAAAATATTTTTTCAATTAAAAACAAATTGAAAAATAAGAAAATGGAACCAGCATCACCTTTAGGGAAACTTTCTATATAAGGCTGCAGGGAGGCTAGAGCCAGTGTGGGATCAACTTGTCTGCAGTTGCCTGACCGGTTCAGGATCAATTATTGGAACCATGTTACCTGACCCTTGGACTGCCCCTGGACTCTGCCACTGGAACACATGACCTGTCCCCAGACTGAGAATTTGGACTGGACCCTGACTTTCTGACTTTGCCTTTGGAATAAGTTATCTGACCCGGGACTTTGACTTTGGACCATGACCTGTGAACCCCTGTTGTGAGACCCTGTATCTGCTTATATTTGCCTCCCAGCTGGTGGCCAGGGAAATCTAATACAAGCCACTTCCAGTTATTTAATTTGACCACACATGCAGGGAGAATGCACTGCACATGATCCTTTCTGATGGCCAGGTGCTTTCTCAGCTCCCCACCCACCCCGTCACACCTTCCAGTAGCATTGACCAAGCTGGTTTTAGTTATGGCATGTGTTGCGAGTGGACAATAAGGCAATGTTAACAAAAAACTGTGTTTTTTTATGTGCTGCTCTTACAGAGGAATCCTAGGGAGGTAGAATAAGAGTCTGAGGTAATGTCTACTACCTCCTCCCTTCCCTTCTCCTGGAGCGTTTCCCACCAACACCTTCTTTTCATAAAATAAAAAAATGAGTTTCTTGTCTCTTCTTTAGAGGGGCTCAGTGCTTAGTGGTTTGGTGGATAAGACAAGGAACATAAGGAGTTATTGGTTAGTGCAGCAACGGACAGCAGAACTTTGCTTTTAAAACAATTATAATTTCACAAACCCACAGCTTTACTGAAGTGATGTGACGTTCCCGTCAGAGACAGTTACCACAGTACATCCTTACCACTCTGAAGCTCCATGGGAAAGTCTGTTTTAATATGAATCTGCAGCACTACTTCCGCAGTAGGGCCCTTCCCACATCATTTCCTTTGCTTATCACAAGTCACCATGCATGTTCAGGGAAGATTGCACATAAGTGAATCCCCCACCCCAGAAGAGATTTACTTCATTACATTGGTTTGTGCAGTGTTCTTCACAGTAAAACGTGAAATCCTTTAAAAAGAAAATTTGCACAGTGAGAACTAATGTGGAATGCAATATAAGTAGCAGAATAAAGCGATTGCCTTGGACTATTAAAAAACAAAGAAAAGAAATGGAGACAATAAGATAATTAACTGGAAACTGTTATGCAGTAATGTGGGGTTGGAAGGTGGGGCATGCAAATGTGGAGGGGAGGAGAGGTTGGATCCAGGGTTGAAAAACACCAGATGAGAAAGGTTTCCCCACTAGGTTGATGCAGGCTCAATGCTGGGATTACAAAAACTTCCCCGAAACAGGGGATTCAGATGCCACGCAGCAAGAGGGTGAAAAGTGTGTTTTTATGCTTGGGAGGGCAAAATCATCTGTAGAAACCAGGGAAAGCCGTGGCTGAATAGAAGTGCAACCATGGGGAAATATGACACTGCGGAATCAGTCAGAGAGAGAGGATGAATTATTTCATTTGGAAAACCAAGAATCTTGGCCTATTGGCCTTTAGATATTTTCTTCAGCCTCCTCACAAGTCCCTCTCAAGTCCCTCACCTACTATTCCCCAAAGGTAACTCAGGATACTCAGGATAACTCTATTCTTGCCTCTCTATTGGCCCCTGAACCCTATGTGCCTATTCTATGATGTCTAAGTTCTTTTCCTTCACCAAGTGAAGCCTAACTACTTAACTGTTCTCCTGGTAGTTTTCCCCTGTTTCTCTGTTGCTTCCCCAAGCCCTATCTGAGGTGATGACAGACCTTCCCTCCGCTTATCTCCCCCTCCAAGGTTCCACAGCTTCTCACTGGCTGATGCTGCTTAGTATCTGCCTTACTCCCCTGGAGGCAGAGATTTTCTGGGATGCCTGGGGGGCAGAACTAGAAGCTGTCTATTACATTCTCCCAGTACCTGTGGCTTGCCATTTTGTCTGAAAGGAGCATTGTGCATATATCTCTGCTTCAGACATACAAGAAGTATGATTTTCGAGAGAGGCGGGGCTACATCGCAGCAAAGCAGATGATCTCTCAGGGGCTCCGGAGAATTGCTGACACTTCTTAGGGGATAATCGGGGCCTCCCGATATCCCACCGACACTTCTGGAGGAAGAGCCGGTTGCAGAGGACTTGATTCGAGCCTCCTGTGAGCTGCAACGAGCGGGTTGAGCTTTGGGATCGTCCTGAAGCCGAAGCACCGAGTTGCGCAGACATGACTAGACATGGCTGCCAAGCTGTGACTTCCCCCTAGAAGAGAGCCTTGAACCTCGCCATAACATCGATGAAGATCTGACTGACAAGTGAATACTCAACAATGGCCCCGTTCACACGGAGCAGAAGCCACGCTAAATAGATGGAAGAGAGGCGGAGTTACCTGGCGCGATCACACGGCAACATCTGGGGAGCGTAGAGCTCCCGTGGTTGAACTGTGGCGAACCGCCGATAAAACGGAGCAAAAAACTAGTACCTCGGAGGTACTAGTTTCCGGAAACTGCGGGGCAAGGGCGGGCGTCTGATCGCGTTTCCGGTGGCATCCGGCGCCCGTCCATGTCCCCTTGCGAAGAAGGTTTTTTTTTCCCCCAAGTCTCCGTGGTTGCGCATAAGCACTCAACGGAGCATGCGCATTCGTAGTGTACACAAAAAAAGAAACCCAGTTCGCCGCGCCGCGCGCTTCTTCGTTGCGCGCAGGCATGTGTTGTGATCGACGCCTCTCCGTAACCACGGAAGCTCCACGGTACCTCCACAGAACCTCCACAGGAGGTATGATCACTTTACTGCGTGTTAGTTTGCCCCGGGGCAAACAGCCACACTTCTCCCCCGCAGTTTCCTGCGCGTGTGACCGGGGCCAATGTGTCTTAATAAAGTATCATATAACTATCTGAATATCCTGGAAGTTAGTAATTTCTTGCTGTATTTAAATATTTCCATTGTCGGATTACAGCCTTCCCTTTTTACCCTTGAGGAGTCTAAGGCTGTTTCCCTTTTCACACAAACCAGGGGTCCCTTCTGAGTTGAACCCACTGAATAACTAGGGAAGAAATATCTTCCTCCTTCTAGGAGCGATAATCTTTTTTTCTGTTTGGCTAGACTGGCAGTTTCCAACCACCTGTCCAGTCCCTTCTGTCATACCTAAATCCCCAGTTCTGGAGACTGTGAATAAATGGAATTCAGCTAGGGCTGACACTTAGACTTTAAGTTCTGATTTCTGAACTTTTCCTCCAATGTGTTGGTACACAGTAAGGGCAAGGAGTTGCCTCCCTTCACTTCCCAAGTGACTTGTCTGTTTCCCTCAGACTGACACACACACTCCTCCTGACTGCTGCATGTTCCCCCCCCCCCAATAGCTAGCAATCCAAAACAGTCCAGTGGAGCCTGAGTGGTGGGTGTTGCCTTCTGACACACTTTCGGTGATGTCAAGGGGTGTGGCATATGCAAATAAGTTATGCTAATGAGTTATGCTAATGAGTGTCTGCACCTCTTTTTCTACGAAATGACCCCTGCTTCTACTGCATTATTAGTGATCTAAGACTTGTAGCTCATTTTTAACAGAGAAAGGTCATTTGCTTTATGAAAGTAAAACGGCTATGGAAACCGTGCTTGGCTAATGAGCAAATTTCACTAGAACTATAGACT
The DNA here is from genome assembly GCF_001447785.1 of Gekko japonicus. NCBI lineage: Eukaryota > Metazoa > Chordata > Lepidosauria > Squamata > Gekkonidae > Gekko > Gekko japonicus. The sequence goes on from NW_015167064.1 coordinate 1,240,363, forward strand.
ATACGATTGTAGAACTGGCAGATTTGAGTTTAAACTGTTACAAGGAAATGCAATGGCATTTCTAACTACACTTAAAGAGTTGGATACATTGGCAAACTGTGATCTTATACAAAGTTTTGTGGGAAAACTTTGAAGACCATCTGGTACAAGTGTTGACAAAAATCCTCCAGCAACCACTTGAAAAAATCTTGCGAAGGTACAACGAAGAGCAGAATATCCCATTGACGTCACTCAGACATGATGTTTTCCTAAAGGAAGGACCTCAGACATAATGCTTTCCTGAAGGAATCGTGCGCACCAAATAGAGAGATAACAAGCTCTTATATAGACCAAAAAAATCTCTCAAGTCCTCCATCTTCAGAGAAGACTGAGAATGTAATTTCTCTAAAAGATAAAACAGAACTGTCCTTTTATTTCCTTCCCAAATTAATCATAGAGAAGGGAAGATCAATTTTACATTTAAAAATAAAGGCATAAGAGCATGATAGTGGAAAAAATACAGAAAAAGCAGGAGAAGATCAAATACTATAAGTAAATTTTATATGTAATAACTGTTTGACTGGCTCCAATCTACACTGATCTAAAACCACTGATTTAATTGATTTAAAGGTAAAGGTTCCCTTGCTCGAAAGCCAGTCGAATCCAACTCTAGGGTTGCGGTGCTCATCTCCATTTCAAAGCTGAAGAGCCAGCGCTGTCCGAAGACATTTATGTGGTCATGTGGCCGGCATGACTAAATACCAAGGCACACGGAATGCTGTTACCTTCCCACTGAAGTGGTACCTATTTATCTACTTGCAATTTCTTGCTTTCGAACTGCTAGGTTGGCAGGAGCTGGAACTAGAGACAGCAGCTCACTCCGTCATGCGGCACACGCAGGTCTCAAACTCCTGAACTACCACAGCTCCACCATTAGGGCTTCAAAATTTCAAGTTATT
>NW_015167064.1:1241861-1254871 GCF_001447785.1 Gekko japonicus
GTAAGATCTGATATTTTATTGTAGAAAGAACATTTTTAGTAGAAATTGTGGGTTTTTCTGGATATATGTTTGTAGAGGAAGAAATATCATGATAACATAGAATGTTGCCAGACACTATAAATAAGCAGAAAAATGAATTTTGTAAGCAAAACAATGTTATGTATGAGACATTGACATGGATTTCCTTTAAAATTTATTGCTCTCACTATTTTATTTTATTTTTTAAAACTTAATAAAATATAGATTTTAAAAAGTATGATTTTCCAGGGTTTTGGCTGAAAATATAAATATTGTCCTTTTCAGACAAAATGGTCAAAGTTCATATTAGGAAGATCACATGTATTGCATTTTCCCTGCACATGCAATCAAACATAACACCTGAAAAGGACAACAGTCAGAGGGCTTGTTGAATCAGTTCGCAGATGTCCAGATAGTCTACTTTTTATTTCCATGTAGCTTTTTCAATTAACAAATTTAGTTATGATATTAACTCTGGTCAGATGGCCAACATTTTGGGATAATTAGTACATGCAAAGGGGGATTAGGATAACTGACCCTGCTTTTTGATCCTATTTGCCTATATTGATGAGGACTTCAGCAGAGTCCAACAGCATAAGAATACCTGATCAATTCATGGACGGTGCGGGGGAAGCAAGCATTGTGCCTGTCCCCACTGCTTGCATTTCCCACATGTCAGTGATCTGCACAGAGCTCTTATTATTCCTGATCACATTTATTGTAAAAAGGAGTCACAAATAACATTCTAGATCCCATCTTGTTTGCTTAAAAATATTCTAGTTCCCTGGTTAAAAATATTGGTATCAGAGTTCTGTATTTTTAGTTCATGTCTAGATCCATTTAAGTACTCTAGGTGAACATCACTCACCCATCCATCAGTTCAGACACTTTAGACTTTGTAATTTTATCCTTGGTTGATGTAGTGCTTTGAATGTATTGCCCCAGCCAAAAAAAGTGGAGTTTTGGTTTAACTCTCCATCATCTTGAGGAGGAGCCACGACTCAGAAGACCCTAGATCCGATTCCTGGTATCTCAAGCTGAAAGAAAGCTAGAGGGCAGTCTAAGACAAGCAGGGATGGCTCCAAGTTTTGGTGATCCTGGGCGATATGGCCTCTAGTGTCCCCCCCCTCATTGAGTTCACTGCTGCCGCCGTCACCTCATCTACCCCACTCATCCTCCCCTCTTTCAGACAGAAAGCAAGCAGTGGTGGGTGTCACTGTTCAGTGCTGCTATTGCTTCTAGTATGGCTTGTAGCAGTTGTGCTAGAAGCAGCCACAGCATCTACTACAGGGGTCCCCAACGTGGTGCCCATGGGTGTCATGGCACCCACCAACACCTTTCCTGGTGCTCATGCAGTGTTTTTAGAAAGTGGGCTGAGTCTTTTGCCCAGCAAGGCTTCTGAGTGACCACTGGAGATTTGATTGGCTATAAAGATTTTTAAAAACATTGCTTTGGTAGCATCTGCAACCACAGCACAAGGACCTTCACTGTGGTAAGCTGCAGGAGCCATTTCGTGGCTGACTCCCACTCCTGAAGCAGCCATTTTGTAGCTGTGCCCACTATGCTGTGGCAGAAATCCAAAGCTGCACGCATGTTCAAAAAGGCCATGTAAAGAGAGAAGGTGCAGATAAGCCCATGACAGCAGCTACTACTGTTTTTCCTCCTAGTTGCCATCATGGCTTTTAGAAGTGGCCCAGTCACCCCACAGGGCCCTGCTTGGAAATGGACTCAGAACTCTGTAACCCCATGGGATACTGTGGATGAGGATCAGCGATATGGCACACCTGTCCTGATTCTGGCCACATCCAGACTCTGTCAACATCAGGTTGATCAGTGACTTTGATACACTAAGAGTCTTGACCTTTGCACATCCTGAAACTGCAAGCAAGTCTTAAGATACTGTGCAAGCATTCTAAGCATTCTGCCTAAGTATCTGTTTTCCCCTGTTTCTGTACGTGCAAGCCACAGCCTCACCTCATGGGGGGGGGGGCAGAGTGTGTATAAAATAAACTCATGCTGGTTTAAGTGGCAGAATGATTCTTCTCCCTCAAAGATCGTCTCTCGTGTGAGTCCTTCAGGATACAAAAGCTTTTTAGAAATATCAACCTTTATTTTACATTTTAATTGTGATCTGATTTCCTAACAATAAATTTATTTTCTATTACATCTGTAAGATTACTTATGGATTTCAATCTTTCCATGCCTACTCATGAGCTTAAATACTCTGTTACATTAGATGCTATTAGTAAGTGGATCATTGTAATTGTATACGAAAACTGAGGCAGCCCAATATGCTATGGACATGAATAAAGTTGAGTGCCCTTATGGATTTGTGAAAGTTTTTAATTGCGGGAGTTTTTAATTATATTAACTAAGATACATGCAAGTCTGGGAGTCTGGTTAAAGAAAAAAAAGTACCAACAGCCTGTCTTTGGGGTTTCTGCACTTGTATCAACTAATGTAAGAAAATCTGTTGAAGTGAGTTCAATCTGGGCAATTAATTTTTAATAATTAAATCAATACCTGCAGCCTTCCAAACATCTCATTAATTTAATAGATACAAATGGCTCCTATTGAGATGAATAAACTACTTCATCATTTAGAAGATGGCATTAGAAATTTGTTCAGCTACGTACATTCATCGTGAAAGGAAAATCTGTTATTCCTGTCAGACATCTTTCAAAAATGTATTACTGAGCTTTCTACAAATTATTGACTTTATTAAGGTAAGTACGAGACCAAAAGTGTGCTTTGTATCTGACTAACTTATTGAATTAGGAACTCCGTTGCCACCATGCTAATGTCCATTGCACGTGTATGACTCTGGACTGAGCATAGCCAGAGGTAACCTTTCTTTCTTTTTCATATTGCTCCATAGCCATATCGCCTCATAGATATATTAGTCATCTGCTCACATAAGTATCTCAGTGTTTTATTAAAAATATTAAAAGAGAATGCTTTGCGTTACTGTGAGGTTTTTTGTAAGTCTGGATTGAAGGGTCCCATCCACCCTAATCAAGGTTGCATAGACATGGCTCAGCTCCCACTGTTGTCTCCTATCAGCACAAGTGTCAGTCACTGGACAGTGCTTCGCCCACAGCCCTCTGTCCTCATTTCTTCATGGCGGGATGCATGTTGTCCTTTCAGGCCAATTTCTTTTCGCCTGCCTTCCCAGCTTGAATAGCCATGACAGGTCTACCCTGGTTATGGCATTCAACATATGGATAGCTTTGGCTCCGCCCCATGTTTTAATAATTCTGTCTGAGCGGGGTTACTTTCACTGGGGGAATTTTTGAACCTAGCCTAAAGCCATTGATTTGGACTAGTTTATTCATGCTGAATCAGAAATCATTAGCATCTTTTATCCGTTTGCTGATAGACCCTGATGTGACCTTGTTGGGTTATGTCTGAACTCATAATCTTTATGAATATTTTATTAAGCGCTAGTGAGCAAACAGTACATAATAAATGCATTTTCACACAGGGAAATATTTATGTGATTCTGCCACTCTAAGTTCTAAGAGGCAGTTAGTGGATGGGAATGGCACACTTGAACCAGGGAGATCTGTTCAAATTCACACTCAGGTGTAAATGTCAGCTAGATGGCCTTGAAAATGTCAGCCTCAAATGCCCCATTATTTTACTATTGGTACCAAAACTTGAAAGAATGCTTCGTATGCATAATTGGGGAGGAGGGCAACTGTACTGTACTGAGAACTGTACTGGTTATGTGGTCCTCAGAATGACTTTGACTGTTAGAAACAGCTTTATAGTTGACCTTGTCTTCTTACACCCCCCTCCAAATGGGGTCCAGTATATATAGAAATCTGAGTGGCAGTTTCAGTAGCAAGGGACCATTATTTCTCATTTTCTAAAATCCCTACCTGCTCCCCCTTTTCTTTTTCTTCAACATGTTTCTTGAATCCTAGTCATTCTTTCTCAAAATTGGCATGAAAATATTACAAATTCTCCACAACTAATTGTGCAAAGTATGTAAATTCCTTTGGTTTGATACAGGAGATAAACATGCACAGGGTTTTTTTCCCTCCTTTGATGTTTTTATCCCATGATATGTCAGATCATTAGTTTGGATTGGGAAGTCTTCTAAAGTTTGAGGTTTTCTAGACAAAAAATTATTGGCTGTCCAGGAAGGCAAAGCAAACTATACTTAGGAGACCACGCTACAAGAACTCTCCAGGTAAAAATATAATGAGTGCTACATCCTATTGGGCATAAGTACACAAGTAAATGCTCTATATCACTTGTATCTTAGTGGGAAACCTAGTCCTGTGCATAACCATACATAAGTTCCCCTGGGTTCAATGGGAGGTTCCTACCAATTAAGTGCGCACAGAGCCACAGAGTAATGTTGCAAGAGTTTCCTGCCTAGCTTGAGGGAAGGGACAGATGGGTGTCTATGTAAAATCATTTTTACAGTCTGCATCTAGCCTGAGAATAGTTTTATGAGAAGTTATTTTATGTTGATATTATGCTCTTGCTGGTTTTAATGCCAGGGTTTTAATTGTTAATGATTTTTATGATTTATGTTTCATTTTGTAAGCTGCCTCAAGCAGGTACCCCAGAGAGGAGGCATAGACATTTTCTAAATAAATATAGAAAATGAATAAATAAAACCATGAAAAGGAAAAGCAGTGTTTTTAGATTTGGGAAAAGATTAAAAGGAACAGTCATTGCTGTGAGTTGGGTAAAGCGTCTTAGAGCACTCTCTCTCTGAATCTGTGTGGTAAAAAATCTGCTATCTTTCTGGAGTGTACCTCCATCTGTGCTCTACCTGTATATTTGCAAATAAGGAACTAATATAAACATGTCAAAATCCTCCAGTGCTCTCTTCTCCAAAGGTACTTACCCACCCCAGTAAGCACTACCCCTGGAACGTCTCACCACTTGAAGAAATAGTGTGCATGACATTATTTTCCAGGCCAGTTTTGAAATTCAGGCTATGTACAAGTACACCGTGATAGCTACACAATGGTCTGGATGTCAACATTTTGCCCTAAAAGATATGTTTCCATTACAATAACAATTTTATCATAGTTTTGAAGAAACATATATAGTATATTTCTGCTCACTAACATAATTCCCACATGAAATTCAATACCCCAAGATTTGATGACAACCATTAGTTGTGTGTGTGTGTGTGTGTGAGAGAGAGAGAGTGTGAGTGTGTGTGTAAACTGCCATCAAATCGAAGCTGACTTATGGTGAACCTGTCGGGTTTTCAAGGCAAGAGACTAAGAGCAATTCTGCAACCTCCGTTGTTTTAGCAAACCCACTTTGGAACAGAAATTCCCCTCTGCATTGCATGCTGCTTTCACTTTCTTTGATCATTGGGTTTTATGGTAACTTCTGCATAGATTTATGGCCGTTTTATGGCCATTCAGGGGTGACTTTGCAGTCAGTACTCCCGTTGGCCCAGGGTATTTGAATGTTGAGCTGCACCTTTTCCTCAGTGTTGAGAAAATGTGGAGTGAATGCCAGATGCAGAACCAGCCTAACAGAGGTGGTTTGCCATTGTCTTCCTTAGCTGGCTTTAAAAAGCTACACATTCACAGAGGATGGGTTTATCAGTAGCTATGAATCATGGTACCTAAATGACCTCTGTATCCAGAGGCAATAGACCATTCTCTTGATGCCCTGCTTGTGACCTTTCCTGTTAGAAAGAGTGCCAGATCATATAGATCTTTAGTCTGATCCAGGAAGTCCAGTCTTATATTACTAGTGCAAGCACATTAGGATCAAGGGTTGTCTGGCATTCTGTTTAACCCACTTTGAACTACAGTTGCATTTAAATGTAGTAGAAAGGTACACTTTGCATACTTGGAGTAAATAAATAAACCCAGACTCTCTTTAATTTGAGGTACATCTTACAAAAATATATAATTATTTTTGGGGTATTGTTTTACTGCATGATTTTATTATACAATGTATAATAATTTGATTATACTTTTTAATATGTATAATTTAAGTTTGTCTTAAAGCTTTGCTTCTAATTTGTTTGTCACAAAGCTTAAGTTGGCTTCTATTCATCACTGCACACTTCTCTGTCTTTGAGAGTTTTCAATCCAGATGCAAAGTTACTACGTACAGATGGAGACAAATGTACCAATTGATGCACACAAATATAGATCCCAAGACTTGCTTTAAATACACATTTCCATATGGCTTCAGTTTCATTGGGATATTAGGCTACTCTACATTCAGTATGGGAGAAAAGCCCAATGAACACAATGGGAGTAAGTTTCGAGAAGATGTAGATAAGAGTCATGCAGCAGTTTTGTGTAGTGGTTAAGAGTGCGGACTCTAATCTAGGAGAACCGGTTTGATTCTCCACTCCTCCACATGCAACTGCTGGTGTGACCTTGGGTCAGTTACAAGTTCTTTCAGAGCTGTTCTCTCAAGGGCAGTTCTCAAGAGAGCTCTCTCAGCCCCACCTACCTCACAGCCTGTTTGTTGCAGGGAGGGGAAGGGAAAGAAGATTGTAAACCGCTCTGAGACTCCTTTGGGTAGTGAAGGGCAGGGTATAAATCCAATCTCTTCTTCTTCTTCTTCTTCTTCTTCTTCTTCTTCTTCTTCAGCACAAAATGATGTCAAGAAGAAATCAAGGCATAGGTTATATTCTAGTTAAGTTAATGGAATGAATAAGTGGATTGCCCCCAAAAGAAAAAAATATTTTTTTGGTCTGTGTTGTTATTATCATCACAATTAATTTCAACAATCTTATTCATTTATTAGGTTTTAATGTTATGAACAGACACAGACTACTATGACGAGGAATTAATTGAGATATTCATTACATTGGCCATTAAGTTAATTTTACTGGGCTTGGAAATCTATACACGATTTTACCCAAATTATAATTATGTTTATTCTCACTGCCTTTGCTGGGGGAAAAAATTATGAAGGAGAACCACTGGACCTCAAAAATTAGCAAACCAGACCTATAAATGCATGTATTTCTCACCCCACCCCCTGCAGATTCCATTTCAACCATGGCCCAGGGTGAGCCACAACCACCCATGTTCTTTCCAAACTCTGAAGAATTTGAACAGCAGTTTGGGGCTCACTTGGCAGGAAAGGGACTAAAGCAGGTCAAAATGTTTGCCTGCCCAGTGTCTCTTCTTTATCTTTAAAACATTTTTATCCTTCCTTTTTTACTGTAAACAGCAAGTAACAATAGCTAACAACAAAATAATAAAATCAAACATTCTGCAGAATTTAAAACAGCAGAAGCCTCCATATCCACCACAGTTGTTATTCTCCACCCAGCCCATTAAATGCCAGCCTCCTCTGGACTTTCTATCTGAGGACTTCGTCTCTTGAGTAAGAAGTTGGCAGAAACTCTTAGATCCATTCCAGAAGAACTGGATGAACTGGAATGTGTAGCTGAACTAAATTTATCCGTCTAGACTCTGACAAATGCCCAGAAGAGTCATACTTAAGGTTCTGATCTGGATGTCAATTGTAACATTACAGACCAAAAGAAGAAGAAACTGTGAGGTAACTGCGCTAGAGAATATTTAAATAATGATCACAAAATTTATACAAAAATGTGTACAAAAAATCTACATATATAAATGCACAAAGGCAGTTGAAAATGGAGTAATTGAAGATGACATCCGGAATGTTCTATCGTTTCGATACTATTCTTCTTCCGAATGTGGATGAAAGCCTTAATAAATCATATGCAATAACAATATTATGTAAAGAATCTCTGGTACATGTACATACAAAAATTCAATAAAAAGATTTTTTCAAACCTTACATACAGCGACTCTTGGTCTGTTATTTCAACAGGTATAGCAGTTCGAAAGCAAGAAATTGCAAGTAGATAAATAGGGACCACTTCGGTGGGAAGGTAACAGCGTTCCGTGCGCCTTGGTGTTTAGTCATGCCGGCCACATGACCACGGAAACGTCTTTGGACAGCGCTGGCTCTTCGGCTTTGAAACGGAGATGAGCACCGCAACCCTAGAGTCGGACTCGACTGGCTTTCGAGCAAGGGAACCTTTACCTTTACTTTTTATGTATCAACAATTTCATTAATTTTCACTGATGTATCTCTGAAATGTAACAATAAAATGTAACACATCATCATAATCTTGCAAAAATAGCCACAAGGCATATACTCACCATAACATAGTTGCAAGAGATTCTCTGAAAGAATGTTCCTAGGGCAGAGTGCTTGTATAATGCCTTACTAGGTACATGTTCTCACAAAACTTTTATGCTAACTCATCTCAATACCAATACTAATGCTGCAAAGACTTACCCTGATTCATTATAATGGAAGGTTGCCAACTTATTGGAATACAATATAAGGTTGCTTGCAAAAATTACAATGCATGGTTGCCAACTCACAGAAATTTCACAACAAGGTTGCCAACTTGCAAGAATTGCAAAGCAAGCTTGCCAACTTACAGAAATTATAATATAAGGTTGTCAACCTACAGGAATTACAATGCAACGTTGCCAACTTACAGGAATTACAATACAAGTTGCCAACTTACAGATATTACAAAACAAAGTTGCCAGTTTACAGGAATTACAAAACAAGGTTGCCATCTTGCAGAAATTACAATGCAAAGTTGCCAACTAACAGGAATTACAAAACAAAGTTGCCAACTTACATACATAAATTACCACACTACATCTTATTTATAGATAACAAGCTAAATCCAGAGATGCATTTAGACCTGACGGATAGCAAGTGTTAAGTTTGAAAATCCAGTATGCCTCCCTGCGGAGTAAAACCTGACGTATGTTTTTCCTACAGTAACTGTCTGGCTTGACCACCTCCAGCACAACAAACTTAAAATCATCATATCTGTGTCCCTTGGACACAAAATGATCCACAAGTGGTGCTTCTGCATGCTGATGTTTAATCTTGGACTTGTATTCAAGGATGCGAGTCTTAACTGATCGCATGGACTCCCCAATGTATTTTAACCCACAGGGACAGACCAAGAGGTAAATGACCCGCTTGGTAAAACATGATGAGAAGGATGTCAGCTCTTTCCTAAAGTTCATTTCTGGGAGTTCAATATAACGTGTTTCCCAACTTAATGGGCATGCCGCACATCTACCACATTTGTGGTGTCCTATTGGTGTATTATCCGGTGGTAAAACTGGCTTCAAATCCACCCAGACCAAAAGGTCCCGAATGCTGGTAGTTCTCCGAAACCCTATCTAGGGCTGTTCAGTGCATCCTGGTATATCTCCAACAATGTGACAGTGTCTAAGTATCATTTTCTTAATAGAATACGCCAAGGGTGTAAAGTCTATAGCCCAATGAATGCCTGTTCTAAATAGGGTGGTGGTCTCTTTAAATAAATCCCTTTCATCTCTTCTATCAGATCTGAGACGTGCTGCTTCTACAATGTGTGTCGGATATCCCCTTTCCATGAAATCTGTATATAACTTAGTGGCTTCAGTCTGATAATCTTCCTCACGAGTAGAATTTCTTTTCAATCGCAGATATTGCCCATATGGAATATTATGACGAAGGTGTATAGCATGAGAAGATGTAAAATGTAGATAGGAGTTCTTATCGGTCGGTTTCCTATATGGGCGTATTGCCAGTTGACCCTGACTGGTATAAACTGTAGTATCAAGAAAATGCACCTGTTCCTTATTAGCAACTGATGTAAATTTTATGGACTCGTGAACCGAGTTTAACCACTCCATGAAACTCACCATAATATCTTCGTTATCCAAAATAAAAAAAATCATCAATAAATTGTTTGTAATAAATAATGTGAGAGAAATAGGGATTGTTAGTAGATTGTTTTGAATCCACTGATTCAAAAGCACACATAAAGAGGTTTGCTACTGAGGGGGCAAAAGTGCTCCCCATTGCCACTCCTTTAATCTGCCAATATAAGTCATGTTCTGTGACTGTAACCATCGTTTTGGAGCCACATTCCAGTTGTAACATTACACCAGGAAAAAAAGGGCCTAATATATTGCCTCAGCTGGTTATGGATCATTTTGACCCAGTTTCCATAATGGATATAGACAAGAGCCTGGGATCTCTGGAGGCTACTACTTGTACCCTGGATCCTTTCCCATCCTGGCTGATAAAATCATGTAAAGGTAAAGGTTCCCTTGCTCGAAAGCCAGTCGAATCCGACTCTAGAGTTGCAGTGCTCATCTCTGTTTCAAAGCCGAAGAGCCAGCGCTGTCCGAAGACGTTTCCCTGGTCATGTGGCTGGCATGACTAAACACCAAGGCACACGGAACGCTGTTACCTTCCCACCAAAGTGGTACCTATTTATCTACTTGCAATTTCTTGCTTTCGAACTGCTAGGTTGGCAGGAGCTGGAACTAGAGATGGGAGCTCACTCTATCATGCGGCACCCGGGTCTCGAACTGCTGAACTACTGACCTTCTACAGCCTGCAGTTCAGCGTCTTAACTACTTGAATCTTGTAGGGACCACATAAAAAATCCTTAGAGTCTATTATAAATCAGTCACTAATTCAGGGCACCTTCCCTCAGCCACTCAAAGAGGCAGTTATCCATCTGCCACTTAAAAAAAACATCCTTACAGAAAAATGTTATGGCCAGCTATTACCAACTGAACTACCATTTCTGGTCAAAGTGATTGAAAGAGCAATAGTGAACCAACTTCAGGGCTTTTTGGATAACTCATCTGCTCTAGACCTTTTTCAGTCTGGCTTCAGGCTGGGGTATGGGACAGATATGGCTCTCCTAGCTTTAGCTGATAACCTCCATTTGAGTGTAGACAAAGTCCAAGCCTCTCTGTTGCTCTTACTGGATTTATCTGCAGCAATGATACAGTAGGTCATGATGTAGGTATCGGGATGTGCATTGAACTGGTTCAAATCATTCCTCATGGATTGGATTTTTACTGGAAACCAGTTGTCATTTGTGTGGAACCTATCCTGTGGAGTTCCACAGGGCACAATTCTATCCCCCCTGCTTTTCAATCTGTATGCAAAGCCCTTAGGATAAACCATTCATAGTTTTGTGGTTGGTTGTCATCAATATGCTGATGAGACTCAGTTTTATATATCATCCAAATCTCCTGGTGATGTGATAGGGGTTTTGAATCGCTGCCTGGCTGCTGTGGTTGACTGGCTAAAACTCAATAAATTGAAACTAGACCCTAAAAAGACAGAGGTAATGTTGGTTGTGAAGGCAGAGGTCTTGAAGGACATTGTTCTCCCCGCTTTTGATGGAGTTCAACTGACCCTTGCTGACTCAGTTGGGGTTATATGGGATCCAATTTTATTACTGGAGAAGCAAGTTAATGCAGCTACTAGAAACAGTTTCTACCCACTCATCCTAGCTCATGAGATGGCCCCTTTCCTTGATATTGCTGAAGTGGCCACCTGCATCTATGCCACAGTAACATCGAGACTAGACTACTGTACATTGGTCTCCCATCAAAATCAACTTGGAAACTCCAACTGGTCCAGAATGCCATGGCTCAGCTATTAGAGGGAGCTCCATGGAACATGCATATTACTCCCATTCTGCAGACATTCCACTGGCTGCCCATTTGTTACCAGGCTCAGCATTGGCTATCACATACAAGGATCTTCATGACCTTTGCCCCTCTTATTTGTGGGACTACCTCTCCCCCTATACCCCACTACAACAACTTCACCCATGTCGGCAGGGGCTTCTCTGGGTGCCAACCGGCAAATGGGCAAAATCAACAACTGCCCAGACATGTGCTTTCTCCGTTGTGGCTCCTGGCTTGTGGAAGGGGTTGCCAGAGGAAGTCAGGAAAGATCCCACTCTCCTGGCTTTCCACAAACTATGCAAAGCTGAATGATTGCAGAGGGCTTTTCTGCGCAGGCAATAGGGTTGCACTGTACAAAATGATTCAGACTTATTTGGATAAATGATTAGGAACTGTGGTCTATATTGCTGTGTATAGCTTATTGTAAGTAGGATCCCGTTATGTAATCTCTGCACCACTTTATATTTCCTGTTAATACTTACGTTATACTTCAGTTCTTTCTGGTGGTTCCAGACTTCTAAAATCTTAATGCATTGGTTACTGAATGTCCCATTTTGTTGATTGTACTGACTCACTATATGTAATCTGCCTTGAGTTCTTGTGAGAAAGGTGGACTATAAATAACATAAATAAATAAATGGAGCCCTAGAGATCTAGCTGATGAATCAACCAGATGTGCTAGTCAGTGAAGTCATCTGCCTACATGATGCAACTGAATTCTCCTGCCCAACTTCATAAAGTAGATGCACCTTAGAGAAGAGTTGAATTTGCTACTGGATTCCACTAAGGCTCAACTCAAATAATGGATTATTTTAAACAGTAGCACCTTATCTCACATTTTTACCATTTTGAGTATGGGGAAATGACATTTAATAAAGTTAAAAAACATTTAAAGCTAATAAACATTATATTTAACATGGCTTTAATGTATATGTTATATATTTAACATAACATTTTTGGTAAACAAAGTTTTTATTTTCATAGGAATTCGACATTTGACATTCAATCATTTACACTTTTCCATTGTTTACCCCATTCCCGTTTCCTCCCTTCCCCTCTGTGGCTTCCCGCAATGCTTCCCCCCCAACTCCACCTTGCTATACTTCATCCATTATATCATTTTCTTATCGTTACAATCTCAAGATAACATCATTTGACTTAATATTGATCTAAACATATTAAATTTTGTTTCACATCCCAGTTCTTTTCCAGATATATTTTAAAGTCACTCCATTCTTCAAAAAACACGTCGTCTTCTTTGTTATTCAACTTTTTTGTGATTTTATCCATTTCAGCCATGAACAGAACTTTTTGTATCCAGTCTTCAATCTCTGGTACTTTCTCTGTTTTCCAGCATTGTGCATAGATCATTCTCGCTGTTGTTATTAAGTACCAGAGTAAAGTCTTTTTAGTCGTATTGACTTCTTCCATTTTAAGTCCCAAAAGCAGAATTTCCGGTGCTTTTTTGAAAGAGCATTTCAG
>NW_015167064.1:1259772-1277138 GCF_001447785.1 Gekko japonicus
AGGTAAGCGGTACATTTATTGTTATCTAGCACGATCAAAATCGGGTTTCGCATTGCTTCTTTTCACTCACTGTTGTTGCCCTTCTTCAAGAGATCGGCTGATGGAAGATTTAAACCGGTATTCCGGCTCGAACGGCCACTGGAGAGTTGCTTGGCACTTGCCCTCTTCGCGGGAGGAGATCAAAGCCTGATTTAGCTTCTTCCGAAACTCAATCACGCCAATCTCATACTCCCTCTTGGGCGCCGCTGCCTGCTTGTCCCCCCCCTCGCTGGGGAGCGATGCGTTGGGCTAATAACTGCCCAATCTGTCAGAAGTGGCCGTCGCTCACTTCGCACGATCGCGAAATGCGTTAGTCCTCCATCTTAGCTCGACCGGAAGCCTCTTAACATAACATTTTTGGAAAACTGTTTTACCTAATAGAAGATTTTGTAGCATTAAGGTTTAAACATTACATTTTCCATCCTAAGGGTAATATTAATTAGCATTTGGGTTCCACATTGTCCTCATTTTATTTTCTCTGTTATAATCACTCCATACAGAAATTTTACTAACTTCACCTAAAAAAAAAAATTCTTTTACGTGCTTGTTTTTGCTCTGTTCTTAAACTTTGTAAAAACATTGATGTTTTATAACTCTCGGGATGTTAATATCATTGGCTTACACTAGAAGAAGACTTCATACTTTGCTCCTTTGTCCTTACTTAACATCATTCAACATCAGTCGGTCAAGCAACATACATGACCAGCTCTCCAATCCAATGGCCTGTTGTGTGAGCTCCCGTACTTCAGGACTTCCCACATCCAAAATGATCCTCCCCATTCATTTCAGCAGCAATCCAGTTTTTCCTTTCTTCAGCCCCGGCCACACGGGGGGAAATGACACGGCCAAAGTGTGGCTTTTTAGAGCCGCACCAAAAGAGACATGCGGCAGCAGGATCAGACATCCCCTGAGCTGCCACGCAGTTGCCCCCCGGCACGATCAGATGCTGGGGAGAAGCCACAGAAGGGAGAGCGAGGCAGCTGGCTGCGCATGTGTGCTCCTCGATTGCTCCTCGATTGCTCCTGAAGACGGGCGCGCCGGCAATCTCACGGCCGTGCTTGCTGTGCCATTTCAGGTAGGTCCTACCATTTTGTAGTTTCTTTTTTAATGCGCATTTTCGGCCTAAAGGGCCGGATCGGGGATGGGTGCGCGCCGCTTCCCAAATGTTGCGGTGTGATGGTGCCTATTTGCTGCGCCCCCGATCCGTCCCTCTTCCGGGTCTAAATGTCCCATGTGACCGGGGGCTTCATTTTTCATACTTGGAAATTAATGGGAGGGGGACATCACACACAAAAGTAGCTCAGCATCTCTACTGGAGTGCACATGGAGTTTGGGTTGGGGCACGGAGTAAAGTTGAACAAGGAAATCTCTTGCTCTCTGCCATACTCTTCTTTTGTAAATGTAAATATATATATATATTAGAATACAGGCATCTGTAAATAAATAAATATTGCTGTCATTTTGTAACAGCCACGGAGTCAATTATGAAAGACTTGACTGGGGTTTTAGTCGACATTATCCATTTCTGTAATAATAGAACAGTCTTTTTGACTAACATAGCTGGTAACAAAATAAAACATATTTACATCTTTTCAGCATACATAACACTGAAGAGCCCTCATGATTCAGCAACCCTTCTGAAGCTAAGCAAGCTTGTCTCCAGTAAGTGCCTGAACAAGATATCTCTGGGAAAGGTGGGATATAATGTAATGAATGCATACATGTACTCAGGGGTCCACAAATGGTCTGGCCATTATCACTGGTGAGTATGTGTTTGGTTTTTTAAGGAACAATCCTAAACAAGTCTACTCAGAAATAAGTTCCATTTTATTCAATGAGGCATAGTCCCAGGAAAGTGTTCTTAGGGTTGTAGCCTTCCTTCTGGCAAGAATGACTACCATTCTCCAGCCTGGGGGAAAGTGAGATGTCACGTAACTGTACAAGGGCCTTGAAGGCTCAGCTGGATGTCAGGTAGAGCTTCTAGCCTTTTCTCAAATCCGAAGATGGACAAGGGCTCATCCCTGTTGTGTTGTGCTTCAGAGAGGCTCAGAAAACACCATGATATCTCATTTCTCCTAAGCCCCTAAGCCTCATTTCCCCTAAGACTGCCTAAAGTCAGTGTCTCATTGCATTCTGAGTATCTCTCTGAGGAACAGAGACAAGTTTCCACTTCCCAGTTAAGATCAGAAAGGAGGAGGACTTGCTCCCATATCTGCACTGCACTCAGAGAGGCTCAAAGAGCCTCCAAAGTTCTATGTGCCTTCAAACACAAGATCTTGCCCTTCAAAGGAAAGAAGGGGGAGTCCATGGACAACATGATTTTTAGCTGGCTTCCAAGGCCAACCAGAATTTGTAGACCCTTGATCCATATCTCTTTGACAGCCACTTTGTTGTAGAAATTTTCAGTAAACCTGATTCACAAACAAGGTAAGTTATCATAACTTAGATTTATTTATTTTTTTGCAGCTTCATATGGAAAACATTAAGATAAAAGAAGATAGTACATTTCAGACTTGGATTATGAATGTGTGACAGCCTGCAGATCAATGTGAACACCCAGGCTCTTGTTTGACAGTGTTAGTAACTCACAGTCTCATAACATGCATGTCTTTCCCTCAGTTTAATTGAATCATGTCTGAGGCTATGCAGGAAGACAGGTACAAAAAAGGCAACCCAATATATTTTTCTCTCCCAGGTTGTTCTGAGAGAGAATCCATCCCCTTAACTACAACAGAGGCCGCCTCACCTGAGCTCCACTTTACCAGAACAGGTAATTGCAATAAATCATTCATGGTCCCACTCCTAGCATTGTGGAGAAGATTAATGTTAGTAGACATTACAGCTGCCAGCTGGGAAGATTTCTGTGGTGGCGTGGGACAGGCTTTGTGTAAGGAACGTGTGATAAAATGCTACAGTGGGAGTATAATAAAACATTGGATGGAAGCTGAGGCTCTTTTCTATTATACAGAGACATTAACCCAGTTCTCACCAGCAGCTCCTAAGGAGGTAAACCTGAGTCTGATCTGTACCACTGCAGTGGGGGATAACCACGTGGAATGTTTCTCCATGACAAACAATTCTGTGACATAAAAAGTTGGGGTTTTGGGGAAAGGACGAGGCTAAACCCCTTGTGATGAAATCAAGCTTTCTACATGCAAGGATTTTTCTTTTTTGTTTGAAGCATTTCATCAAGTTCTACCTGGCCTTTAGTCCAGACACAGGCTTTCCACATTGTTGGTGCAAACTAAGCCATTAACAATGACAAACAGGTGTTTGGCTGGCAGCCATAAGGGAAAATGGTACCTATAAATGAATGTCAAGATGTAAGGGGGACCTGTCACATGTCACGGGTAATAAATAACTTTGGCGATGACCACTTGCAAAGGAAAGCAATATTGTAGCTGACTGGGACAGATTGGCCACACTGGATTTGTGGACTTCAAAGGCTCTGTTGGCATCCTCCTTGACTGAAAGGTAGTGCTTGGCATTGGTAGCAGCAGGTCTCATGGAAGGAAATTCATTGCCTCAGTTGTTTAAGTTTGCTTTCTCTAATAGGAAAATCTTGTTAGGGGGGTACAAACTTAAGATAGAAGAGGCATCATTTGCAGCACAATTGCTGTGCATAAGAGAAGAAAAATTCTGAGTTTAATAAATTTTGCTGTCAGTTGCCATTAATAGAGTCACTGTAGTCCGGTGGATCCAGAACACCTGAATTCAGATACTAAATTCATTCAGCTACTTGTATGTAAATGAAACTTCTAATGGCCTTCTTCAAATGGGGGCTGAAAGAATATTTGAAAGCACTTTGTTCGCTACAAGTGCTACAGAATTCATTTTGCTGAATAAAAGTGCTATAGAATACTCCTTCGGAGTGAGAGACAACTTTGCTGAATGCTAATTCTTATGAATTGGTGAGTTCTTATGAATAACAAACATTTGACTATTATTATACTTTACTGACAGAATTATGACTACAGAAAAAGGATGTGCCATAGTGAATTAGCAATGTGTAGAGGCTCCAGATTGGGCCTGTATACTTATTGCTTAAATAATAAGGTTTGCATGCATACAGTCATAACAAAATTACATATGCCTTGGTAACATTCAGATTAGATTGTTGCAATATGTTCTATGCCTTTGAAGAATGTTGACAATTTCAGTTAGTGCCAAATGCAGCCTCACAGGGCTTTACTAGGACACACCAAAAACTATCGTATAAAGCAGGTGCTTCTTTAGCCTGTGATGTACACGTGGCCTCATATTCATTTACAGAAAAGGCAGACAAACTGTTCAGATTGGACAGAACTAGAGCAAACGCATTCTCACATAGCTTCATAGGTACTGTAGTTATTTGGGGAGCAAGAAGCATCCACCATTCCATAGGCACCATTCTTATTTTGATCATGATAAACAGCCAATTTGGTGTAGTGGTTAAGAATGCGGACTCTAATCTGGGAGACCCAGGTTTGATTCCCCACCCCTCCACTTGCAGCTGCTGGTGTGACCTTGGGTCAGTCATAAGTTCTCTCAAAGATGTTCTGGAAAGAGCAGTTCTCAAAAGAGCTCTCTCAGCCCCACCTACCTCACAGGGTGTCTGTTGTGGGGAGGGGAAGGGAAAGGGATTGTAAACCACTCTGAGACTCCTTTAGGTAGTGAAGAGTATAAATCCAATCTCCTCCTCCTCCTCCTCCTCCTCCTCCTCCTCCTCTTCTTCTTCTTCTTCTTCTCTGCTTTCACATACTTATTACATGGTAGTGCTTGAAGCAATTTATTCAACAAAATGTGTAGAAGCAGCTAATTAGCTGATACAAATTTGCTTGACAAGGAGTTGGATTCAAATGTCAAACAAAATCATCAAGGCTTCACACTGAGGGATTCAACCTGTGTAGACAAACAGTTCAGTTGCAAGTCTGAATGTTGATGGAGTTTGTTTCAAGGTCTTCCACATCTCCACTCATACTGCATGCCTTCAGACCATTCACAGGGCCAACAAATTTTATGCCAATCATGAACTGTAATCTGTGATGATATAGATAACTTGAAACCATGTGTAAAATGTATCTGTAAGTTGATAGTGAATGATTGGTGCAGTCAGTCACTGAGATCTTTTCCACAAGCCTTAAAGGATATGGTATTTGCTTGCTACACTTATCCAAGTTGCAACTTGCCTGTTGTGAATTACCTGGTTTTATTAAGGACATCTGGTGGAGCTGTTAACATTTGAGTGACTACATCTCTTGACTCCATGGCACATTATTTGTCAGGAAAAAATATAAACCTGACAGAACACAAGTCCCAAACTTGAATCTTGTGGTTTCTGTATACTTTGCTTTTGCTCTTTTATAGCACCTTGGGAATGGTCAACCAGAGAATATTATTGAATGTTCAACATGACAAAATAATGGAAATATTTCCAGACAAGTCTTAACTTGCTTGGCTTCTTATTCCATTTCATCCTGCCCATTAAGTTGCTCTTTGATTTTAATACATGTTTCCGTTTCAATTGTGGAGTCTTTTTTTAAGTGCAGATTTCATAAAACACTTTCTAGAATAAAATATTTTGACCTTCCTATTAAAGGTGAACTTATAGAGAGTTGGGGGGCACTAATCACTAGTCACTTGAATAGGAATTTTGCACAATTCACATTGGAACAAATGGAAAGTGAAGTGATAAACAAGTACTGGTTTCCATCCCAGATTAGACCACAGAATCTTAGGAACTAATACCCTTTGTGGAATCATTTGCATTTATAGACCCATTCATTAAATTGGAAGACTCCAACACAGATCAATTCCTTTGTTTATGCAGATCAAAGTTCTCTACAGAGTTTAAAGAAAAGCCTTGTATAAGAGGGAGAGACACTCAAGGCACATGTTGAGAGAAACAGCGTGGCTTGATTCCCCACTCTGCCGTGGGAGCTGGCTGGGTGACCTTGGACTAGTCACATACTCTCAGCCTAACCCACACGACAAGGCTTTTGTGAAGATAAAATGGAGAGGAGACTGTCTCCACACAGGGCAGAAAAATGGGGTATAAAGGAAGGAGATAAATAAATAATACCAGGGCAATGTGGTGTAGTGGGTGAAAAGATTTAGACCAGGGAGATCAAGGCTCAGATGTTTACTCGGACCATGAAGTTCATTGGGTGTGACTAAACCAGAAACTTTTTCGCAGCCAAACTTTTTTCATAGTACTGCTGTGAGGATGAAATGGGGATGAAAGTAAACTCCTTGCACGAAGGGTGGGGTCAAAATGTACTAATAATATTAGTAAGTGGCACTCTCATTCCTATAAGCACTTATTGGACCAGCATATGTTATATTCCTTTTTTCAGGTAATATTTCATTTGCTTCTAGAGCCCCAGAATTAAACATCAGAAATCTACAACATCAATAACTGAGAGCTAGAACAGTATGATGGAAGATGCATTGGAACTAGTTCTGAAAGACTGGGGGCCTTTCCTCATAATTAATTGTTTTTTGCACATTAAAAGTACATTTTTATTTGAATCACGAAGGCCCTAATCCAGAAACAGCTGGTGGCCCCAGATGGTGCACATCCCCATACACATCAAAAGACATGTCAAGACGCTACAGTGGATGGAAATGTGCATCCAGATCCATATCAGCAAAGCACACAGATGGTAGCTGACAAACATTAATCTTTCTTGCTAGAGTTGGGCAAGACTCTTCATGTCTTCAAGGCACCTCTACTGTGTCTAGAATATCAGTAGTACCCAAACAGTCAAAGTGCTCTTTCTTGCACCTAGAAACGCAACACCTCCTGAGTACTTAATTGCAGTGTGGAATGAGATTTCAAGAATCAAAAGCATTTATTGGCTGTAGCTATATAAAGTAAATAGTATTTGGTGATAAAAACTTTTTTCCTTTACTCAGGCACGCAACTAGTTGCTCAAAAATGCTCTTTGGCCTCCTGTTGTACTACTTGTACTAGTAGTAGTACAACAGAAGGCCAAAAAAGGCACCCTGTGCCCAAAATGAGAATGATACATGCAGACAGAGATATACAAACAAAATTTGTCCTTATTTTGAATGAAACATTACCTTCTAGAATCATGCAAGCATTAACCTTAAGGTGTGATTGAACTGATAGTGCAAGCTGGGAAAACCAAGACATTACTGGCCAAAAAGTGTAACAAGCTGTGTATGGGGTCTCCTGAGCCAGCTTGTGGAGCACCACGTGCTGCTTCAAAGTTGTGTAAATAATTCCCTGTCAGGGGCCATTTCAGCTTCTGAAAATGGGGGGGGGGAGGTGGGAGCCCACACACACACACATACACACACACACACACACACACTGCAATTCCAAGCAGAAAAGGGCTCCCTCTGATCTTTAAAATGACATTCCCTACAACTGTTCTCCAACTGCAGGGAATACGTGTTGTATCGGGAGAAACTAAACACAGCTTATCCAAAAAGTCCCTTTGTCTGGGACTCTTATAGAGCAGTCCTAAGAGGAGCTACACCTTACTAAGTCCACTGAAGTCAATGGGTTTAGAAGGATAGAACTCAGTTTAGGATTACAACTGAAGTCTCGATCAGGTTGGGTTCTCAGCCTGCATTCCTGGCATACTGATACAGTGGCCCAACTGATGGGTCTGCTGTGAAAGTGGCATAGAACTGATTACTGGAATGGCATGTGAATTCCTTTCATATGGCTGGATCCCACACCACTCCAATAACTTGTAGGAAGAATTAATGTATGCATTGGATTAATTACATGGTTCCAAATGGGTCCCATGCTAGCATTGCCTCACGGTCACTCATAGGACCTAAATAGTTCCCTTGAACAGATGTTAGTGGAGTGCTTTTCTAGGCTATGTGTTCCTGGTTATCCCCTCAAAACTGTTACTCTTTAGTTTCTATGAAATTATGTGTTTGCTCTTATTAAGTGTGCGTCTATACTTAGAGCTGATGTTTTAGTTTGCCCATTAAAGTTTAAAATGCCTCAGATCTGAAGGGCAATGTAGTCACTGGACTATTTTACTAAGTACAAAATGTTTTTTTTCTAAAGTAATCAAAAAGCCAGTTTGCTGTAGTGGTTAGGAGCAGTGGACTCTAATCTGGGAGAACTGGGTTTGATCCCCCCCTCCTTCATGTGCAACTGCTGGGTGACCTTGGGTCAGTCACAAGTTCTGTCAGAGCTGTTCTCTCAAGAGCAGTTCTTGAAAGAGCTCTCTCAGCCACACCTAACTCACAGGGTGTCTGTTGTGGGGAGGGGGAGGGAAAGGAGACTGTAAGCCACTCTAAGACTCTGAGTGAAGGGCGGGGTATAAATCCAATCTCCTATTCTCCTCCTCCTATTCCTAAATGTTAATGATTGATTTTATTTGCTGGTAGGCATGTATAATGGATCCTGCCTAGTTCTGTGGCTTTGTAGTAGAACAGCATGAATTCCATTTATTTCATTCTTTTATTTGGTAAAGATATAGGGAGGTGCCTTTTCTGCCATCAAGTCACAGCTGATTTATGGTGACCCCTTGGGGTTTTGAAGCCAAGAGACACTCAGAGTTGGTTTGCCATTGTCTGCCCCTCTGTTGCAGTCCTGGCCTTCCTTAGTGGCCGCGCATCCAAATACTAGCCAGGGTTGTCCCTGCTTAGATTCTGAGATCTGAGAAGTCCTTTGCTTTGTAGTAGAAAGCAGGAATTCCATTTATTTCCTTCTCTTATTTGGTAAAGATAGAAGAAGATGCCTTAGGTGCTGGCTTTTAAGTACTCCAGATTCATAAATAGCTCAGGCCTAAAATAATAAACCGCTTTGTGCTCTGGAAAGTTCTCTGTCTGGTGATTAATAATGATGATTCCTAAGAGAAGGGAAGCAGAACGGAAACAAGCCTGGTGTCATTAGCTGTTCCTCAGACTGGCGAGGCTTTCCGTGTTACCAGGAGCTGAAGTCTGCTGAGAAATGGCTTGATGGCTGCATGGCTCAGTGCAACAGATCCAAATGCCTCCTGTCTGTCCAAAGGGGGGGCCAGTGGCTCACAACAGCTGTTGCGCTGCTTTGTAAACAAGTGTGGGACATAGTTCTTTAACCTAGAATCATGCCTCAGAAAATATGTTTGCCTCTCCAAGGAGTTGGCTGGAAATGCTTCAAAGGATTTTAGGGTTCCCCCCTCCCTCAGAAAAATCAGCATTGCACCAAAATGTGGCATTCAGCAGCTCTCAGACCTGTACTCTTTAGGTCTTTGCGAGAAAAGAAAAGTACTTTGCAAGTTCTGCAATTAAAATCACTCATAGCTTGTTAAGCAAAACTTCCTAATGTCACTATGTGTCTGTCATAAGGCAATCCCCAGTGGTGCAGGAAATTCGGCGCACTATTCTTCTAAAGCAAATGTTATGGAAATATGCAGATTGTGTGTGTCAGAAACACTTCTTGAGACTTGGCTGGTGTCTCTTAACTAGAGTGGGAAATAGCTCAGCCCTGTTTGGGGATTTTATACAATTTCACAGTTCAATGTCCATATTCAGGCATAGACATAGCCTTATATGGACCTTCTGGGTTTTTAAATACAGGATAACCATCTAATTCCTTATATTGCCCATCAGTCCAAAGTCCTTTGATAGTAATCAGTTTTTGCACCATGAAATTTCTGGATCGGTTACACTGACTTATCTTCTAATTTCCTTTAGCATTTTGTCCTCCCACAAGAATGTGGTTCTTGTTGGCATCTGTTCTACATCTCCTAAAAGAGGTGAGGAGTATTAAAACAGCAATATTTTAACAATGACTTTTAGTGCCATATATACTTGACTTCCTGACTATCTCTGGCCTCTGAATGAGCAATTAAAATGCCTTGTAGTTTAAGCATGACAATATTTTGCCTCTACCAAAGCTGCTATATATTTTCTTATTTCAAACCATAATGTTACCGGCCTGTAACTTATGCTGTCTGAACATCTTAGGGCACTAGAGCTGGATACAATGAAAGCCAGTGTGGCCAGTGCCTATAATCCTAGGTTTAAAGGAAGCAAGTTTGGGTTCAAAGTATCTGCCCAGTTACCTAAGGCTTCAACATGCACAGTTTTGTATAGATTTTCCCACTTTTTAAAGCAAAAGTAGACCTGGGAGCTGAAAGTTTAAGCAAAGGAATGGTGAAGGCAGAAGGAAAAGAGAAAGGGAACCTTTTCGCCTCTTGCTTTTTTGCTACTCAAAACACCTTAACAAGCTGCTTTTTCACACATAGGTGGAAAAACAGCTGGGAAGTAAATCTGGAGTAGACAAACAGCTGGTGGGAAGGGGGTTAAGTGATCTCCCTTTCCCCAGTTGCTCCAGTTAAGCCTCCAGAGGCTACTTTTGGTTTTAAAAATACACATTGGAGAAAAGTTACAAACAACTGAATATAACAATTGGTTTGACTTCAAACTGCTATTCTGGGCTGAATGTCAAGAAAGAAATAATACACACAGTCGTGTGGGGAAAGTAGGGGGCTGAAAAATAGCTTTGCTCTCCTTGCCAGCTGAAATACTGCAGTAACACCCAAGGCATTAACTGAAACAGGATGCCTATGGCCATCCCTAGTTTAAAGCAATGAGAACTGAATTTGGCGGGTTTAAATCCAAGCAAATGCCATTCCAACATGAGAGGCAGGTCAGCACACTAGCTTCTTTCTCCTTGGCTTTCAGGACATTGAAGACCTCTCATCCTGGGAGAATGAGGTCACAGCATTCACTCAGCCTCAGCGATAAATATGAGAATGGGACCGAACGAGGAAGAAATAGTCCAGATTGCATTCTTAACATATAAGCCACTTTGACTGAACAGCAGAATTTATATATATGAGATAGAGATAGAGATAGAGATAGAGATAGAGATAGAGATAGAGATAGAGATAGAGATAGAGATAGAGATAGAGAGAGAGAGAGAGAGAGATAAAGAGAGAGAGAGAGAGAGAGAGAGAGAGATATTAACAAATGGAATTTACTGCCACAGAAGGTGGTGGTGGCTACAAGCATGGAACAGCTTCAAAGAAGAATTGAATAAATACATGGAGCAGGGGTCCATCAGTGGCTATTAACCACAAGGTGTAGATAGAAACTCTCGGTCTGGGGCAAGTGATGCTCTGTATTCTTGGTGCTTAGGGGTGGGGGCAACAGTCGGAGGGTTTCTAGTGTCCTGACCCCACTGGTGGACCTCCTGATGGCACCTGGGATTTTTGGCCACTGTGTGACAGAGTGTTGGACTGGATGGGCCATTGGTCTGATCCAACATTGGTTTCTCTTATGTTCTTATGTATGTTCTTATATACATTTTGCCCGGGGCCTGGGTGGCTAGAGGCTTCTGAACAGGTGACACAGACCCCACCAATGGGTGGAGCAACTATAGAAAGCCCCCAATGGAAACCCCACCAGACAGCAGGCAAGGAAGGGCCAGGCAGGCCACACACAGTACAGGGAAACTTGGCTGGGACATTCCCTGTGACAGCCACATCCTCCATGCAGCACAGAGGGCAAGCGGCATCTGAAGGCAATTCCATGGATGAGGTTGGGAGTATCCCCACCCCTCCTAGGCCAGCTTGGACCAGAGAAGATACCTTCTAAGGTAGCAGGGAAGGGAAAGGTGCAGGGAGGTAAGGCCTGGATGGGGAACCCAACCCCCTGTTCTGCTTCAGGTTGGTGCCAGCATTCACGGTGTCAACTCAGCCAGATAGCTGGAGCTGGTTATCAGAGGCAGGATGCCAGAATTTTGTAAACAGTCTGTAATTTACATGAGAGTTGTCTAAGCAGGCCAAGGTCAGTTTTCCAGAAAGCAAGATACAACATAAGCAGGTCAGCGTCCAGAGTAAATGTGTAGAAGCTACGCTGAAGGGCTCCTCCCCCATACTTTTATAGGCTCCGTCTCCTCCAGTGATGTTTCTCCTTCCTCTGCAACTAATCAGTGATGTTGAGCTCTGAGGTGGGCTGATCTTCATCGGGACTATAAATCCCCTCTATACCTGTGCCAATATTGCTCTTGCAGACCTGGTGATCCTGGAGAAGAAAGGGCAGCTCCAGGTCATGGGATGAAACACGAACCTCATTGCCTCCCAGCTGTGATTCCTCATCTGGTTGCTCAGCCACAGCTGGCTGGTGGCTGATAGGCACAGAATCCAGCTGTTCTTCATCAGAGGAGTCAGAACTGTCTCCAGGGCCTGGCTGTTCCGCAACACCCCCCCACACGCAGCAGGGCTATGCCCCCTTTCATGAAGGTTTCAATGAGCCCAGGTCTGTCCTGCCCACAGGAAATCCTTTAAAATGAGAAAGCACAATAGCAAAGGAGCATGGGCCAGACCTCAACCTGGCAATCAGAGGAGAGGTGTGGAGCAAGGGAGAAAGGGACTAGGGTGAGATGCAACTAATCAGTGATGTTGAGCTCTGAGGTGGGCTGATCTTCATCGGGACTATAAATCCCCTCTATACCTGTGCCAATATTGCTCTTGCAGACCTGGTGATCCTGGAGAAGAAAGGGCAGCTCCAGGTCATGGGATGAAACACGAACCTCATTGCCTCCCAGCTGTGATTCCTCATCTGGTTGCTCAGCCACAGCTGGCTGGTGGCTGATAGGCACAGAATCCAGCTGTTCTTCATCAGAGGAGTCAGAACTGTCTCCAGGGCCTGGCTGTTCCGCAACACCCCCCCACACGCAGCAGGGCTATGCCCCCTTTCATGAAGGTTTCAATGAGCCCAGGACTGTCCTGCCCACAGGAAATCCTTTAAAATGAGAAAGCACAATAGCAAAGGAGCATGGGCCAGACCTCAACCTGGCAATCAGAGGAGAGGTGTGGAGCAAGGGAGAAAGGGACTAGGGTGAGACAGAACTCTCTCCTCCCCCAATGACTACGTCTTTGTGGCCTACAGCTCAAGGACTCTGGAGGACACAGCAGCCCAGGGTTCCATCCTTCAGCAGTCATCAATGTCAGAAAGTCTCTGTAGCCTGATCCAGGTATGGAAAAGCAGCACTGTGCGTATATTGCTAAGGGGAGGAGTATGGGACGGCTAAATCCTGATTCTGCACTTTATCTTCACCCCCAAAACTGATCAGCTTTATTTCCCATTTTCGGGAGTTTCCGGTTTTCTATGTAGCGGAGATGGTCAGCTCCAGGACTTGCTCCCGAGAAGCTGCCAGATCACCAGGTTTTCCAGCGGAGTTCAAGGGATCTCAAACTCCATTGGGCTCTCCAGTCATCACAATGTTGATGTAAGGGGAGAACATGTTGTGCATCATCCTCTCAATATGTGCAGTTGCCATTTTGTGAGAACAGGGCAACATGCATATTTCCCCACCCTAATATATATGATCAGAAACCCACTTTTCTTTAGGCTATACATTTGCAGAAAGGTGGAAAATACATGTATTATCCCAATTCACAAAACGTAGTGCAGTATATAGTGTAATCTTCCCTTTACACACAGTAGGATCACCAGAACTGTAAAGACTGAACAGGGCTTCTGAGGGCACTTTGCAAGGAGGAGGAGGAGGAGGAAATTGGATTTATATCCCACCCTTCACTACCCGAATAAGTCTCAGAGTGGCTTACAATCTTCTTTCCCTTCCCCTCCCCACAACAAACACCCTGTGAGGTAGGTGGGGCTCAGAGAACTC
The DNA here is from genome assembly GCF_001447785.1 of Gekko japonicus. Lineage (NCBI taxonomy): Eukaryota > Metazoa > Chordata > Lepidosauria > Squamata > Gekkonidae > Gekko > Gekko japonicus. Next base: position 1,273,412 of record NW_015167064.1, read on the forward strand.
TCTCAAGAACTGCTTGTGAGAGAACAGCTCTGAAAGAGCTTGTAACAGGATCCAAGGTCAGACCAGCAGTGGAGGAGTGGGGAATCAAACCCAGTTCTCCCAGGTTAGAGTCCATGCTGCTAACCACAGCACCAAACTGGCTCTTCAGCAGCAAGACTGGAAGAGGGCCCAGTGTGTAACATCTATTTGCACACCTAGTTTATTCATCCAACTAGTTATGTCATCTTCCATGCATGCACCTAGCTGGATTGCGATGCTTATTCGTGTTCCCTGCTTCTTTTTGCACTCCATGATCCAAACCTATCCAACAAGAAAGAAAGAGGCAAGGGAAGATTATAGATCTCCCTTGTCTCAGGAAGCAAAACAAAATATACAGTAATGAGTCTAGCTGACATTAAACATTGAAAGCATGTAGAAGCATTTTTGCACTAGGGAGCGAATGTAATCTGAACTTTATAGCTTTGATATTCAATTTTTTATTATTAATTTTTTCCCCTTGTAGTACTCTATATGTTTCATTTGCATTCCGAGGAAAAATAGCAGGGCTCTCTTGTGGTTAGCTTTATCCTCGGTAAACTCCCCTTGTGGTAATCAAAGACTGCACAGTGGTTAAAGTGTCCCCTTCTTATTTCAAAAGGTAATGAAAAATCTAGTTAGCTAAGGTAGTATAAGTCTATTTAATTTCTTTAGTGCAATTAGGGCTGCACTTTAACCAGTTTTCTAATGGAAATATAATCAAAGCTGATATATTTCATGTCTTAAATTGCTATACTGAGGAAAGAGCAGCACATGCACAAAGATAAGAGGCAGGAACAAATAAATGGCAAATGGGAGTGGGGTGGAGGCATTTAAGACATCGCATGCTTTTATTCTGGTAAAAATGTCTCCCTCTTGTTCTCTAGCCTCACAATAGTTAATACAGATTAGAGTCATCATTCCAGACTTCAGGAAAGGTTTCCGCGGTCTCTGAATGCAGATTAGTTTACCCTTAACTTGCTTTAATCATCTTTTTAATCATATCGTAAAGGTAGGCAAAGCCACCACAAAACCTTCAACCTTTTCAGCATCATGTCCATTAATATGTATAGCTTTTAGAAGCTCATGTGAATGTAGCCCCCCCCCCATTTAATGGACCTGGAGGGTTCTCACAATCACACCATCAATCGGAATTGCCACTTAAGTGCTACACTTGATGCAGCCTGATTGTGCAGACAAAAGAATACTAAAGCTCTGTATGGGAATGGGAATGCAGCTTCCTTTTGCTTTGTGGGCTTTTCAATAAATTTCCCCCCCCCCCCCAAAAAAAATTTCTTTTGCTTTGTGGGGTTTTTAAAAAACCCCCCCCCCCCCCGCAGCCAACACTCCTTCTCATACTAAATTTGATGTTCTTCTGCCTATCAATTGGACACCAAAATGGAGCGAACCACAAAGAATGGAGGGATGCTCTGCAATGTCTTTTAGAAAAGCAGGGAGGAGAGTGCAAAACAATAAAACCATTCCAACAATGATCATGATGATGGCACTATAGGAGACCTAGCCCACTTAAAACCTGAATGATTGTACTTATTAAGAATCTGCTAAGAGACTTACAGGATTGGCTTATAGCTCCTGAGGAAGGACCTGAAGTCCGAAACACTTCTTGTACCTAGGAAAAGTGTTGAAAAGGATTGGACATCTGACTTCTGTAAAGTGTACCTGACTTCATTGTGGACACCTATTCCAGATTGGGTTTCAGGAGACTGTTATTCTGGATTATATTCATGTATTGTCCTATGATGGATTACATGTTTTGCATTGTATTGTAGTCTCTCTTTTATTGCTCTTGGGTGGGTTGATCAGTACGCAGTTGTTATTTGTTGGTTGTTCTTGGTCTTTGTTGACTGTGGACTGTATTGTTGTTGTTGTTGACTATAGGAACCCTGCAATGCTGAGGGCAGTAGAGAGTCCACCAAAAGAAAGGAAAGGAAACTGGAAAGGATGGGCAGACATTTGGCCTGTTTGTCTTCCTATCCATTTATAGGATTCTAGAGGATGAGAACAGGATTGAAGGGTACGTGGTTGGAATTGTACAGACCCATTCCTATGTCGCGGAGTGCGCTACCTGGCGTCCCCAGGTCACCGTTGAATTCAATAATCCAATTGCACCCTGCTGAGGTTCCACTATAGTCACCACACAGACTCAGTTTTAGTGGTTAACTATATACAGTGCAGTTTATTTACAGAACACAGCTCTCACCGACAAAATGCTTCGCCGGACAGTCAACATCCAAATCAGCACACAATGTACAGAACACACACAGTCATATACATTGATTAACCAATCATATTACTGCTGAGTCACTCAGCATTGCACCAGCCAGAACCGGTTTGCTCTGGTTTCCTGGACTGACAGTCACTTGACACCTGTCACAATAGATTGGCATGATCTATTTACACAGTTACACATGCATCACACATGCTGAATACTTATGCATTCCAACACCCTAATCCATCACTCACACCATCCCATCAACTCAGGATACAGCAGACTTTTCAGGGCTCTGTCAAATGTGATTAACTAGGGTTAAGGGGGGGAAATGACCTACTCCTAAGTACCTGCAGGCCCAAAGGGTAACCTATAAAGCAGGCAGAGTCTCTAGTAGTTGATATCCTAGAGTGGGAGGGAATTTGGGATCTGGGTGATGCATGCTGAACCATAATTCTCCCCTTCAGCTCTTCCATACAACATAAGGTAACCAAAAAAATTGCATTTATATCTTTCTGGTCTTAGGTGACTTAACTGCTTTCTTTGCCCCTCACCACAAACCACTGTATTCTAAACATTGTAGGTTCAGGATAGTGCTGAGTTTCAAAGCTAAGTGATCAAGAAGCTATTAATTTAACTCCAAGCTTTATAATGTCAGCCTGTTGCATTAGGGGGGGAGAGCTACTTAATTCTATGATTCCTGGCATGTCCCAAACTTGTTAGTTTTCATTATTACCCTTCTCATTTTTAAAAAAAATCCGAGTGCAACTTAACAATCATTATAAGATTGCAAAATTGTTTACAAATAAATAGTGTAACCATAAAGCGATCTGTTAATTCTAAATTTGCCATGGATGTCAAACATTATTTTTTTTACAAGAAAACATTATAAAATTTCGGAAACATCAATCGACTTGGATTCTTATGTGCCTCCTTTGGCAGAGAATTCAAAATATTGGGGCCATTGTAACAAAGATCCTGTCATAAGTGCACTAACAGATGTAACATTAGAGCCAGGTGGTCAGCCATGTTGGTCTGAAGCTGTAGTACAAATTTAGAGTCCAGTGGCACCTTTAAGACCAACAGAGTTTTATTCAAGGTATGAGCTTTCGTGTGTGTGAAAAAGTGTGTGTGCACACAAAAGCTCATACCTTGAATAAAACTTTGTTGGTCTTAAAGGTGCCACTGGACTCTAAAGATGTAACATTAGGCACTGATAGATTTTAAAAATAGAATCTTAACAAGAAGGGGGACCCGCAATACTCACGGGGGTGGGGGGAGGAGAAGCTCCACGGGAGAAGGAAGCAGCCGCAGGTGAGCCTTCTCCCCTGCCCCCCCGTCCCCGGCACCCACAGCGAGACCCGCACCTCTCCAAGCCTTCTCCATGCTCCCCCCCAGCACCGGCGGTGAGAGGCCTGAACTCGGCCTGCCATACTTTCTCTCTCCTTCCCTCCCCAGCGGCGGCAGCGGCAGGAGGCCTCA